>NC_018387.1:1711474-2011474 GCF_000208865.1 Neospora caninum Liverpool
TTTGGGGGGGGGGGGGGACGATCGACTGATTACTGGAGCAACGTGGCGGGGCACACACGCTCGTACGCTCAGGTCCTTCGATCGACTGGCCATTTTTTCGCATTCAAAAGACGGAACCGTTTCTTGTTTCCCGCCGACTTTATACATGTGCTTTGTTATTCAATAAATTCCTTTGCCCCAAATACGTTCAGCAAGAGGTTCAGGTTTTCGTGTTCTGAACAGTCATCGACGCAGTGTGTTCTAGTTCGAGTGTCCAATAAGCAAATCGCGGTTGTTTTTGATTTCCTCCTTTTCCACGTAACACAGAGAGGCGCATTTGTTTTCTAAGTTTTTCTTGGGCACAGCCATCAAAAATTCAGTAACACACTGCGCGGTAGTGTAGCGTGTTGTTATACGTTACGCGTGTTCTTGATCGGATAAGTATTCAGCGGTTCCGTCGCTTCCAACAAGCGAACTGACAGAGCCAAACACACGTGGCCATAGTACTTTGTAGCTCCTATCTCTCGTTCATATAAAGAAGAAATGGCGATCTTTTCGTGCTCAAGAAAGACAGTTTTGATGACGGCGGTCGCCGTCGTCCTGCTGGCGGCAGTTGCGACTGCACAGGACACAGAACAGAGTTTCACCTCGGACACTCTGACCGCAAAAACTCAACCAGAGGAAAAGGTGACTGAAGCGAGAGGGCAGATGACTTCGGAAGCGACTGATGGTGGAAAGAAGAGCACATCGACTCCAAGTGATGAGGGACGGGGCACGAATGGAAACGTAAAGACATTTGAAGACACCGACCTGCAGCCCAAACAAGAAATGGTGAGATAACATGTATGTGCTAATTTTAGCATCCTCCTGTAAATGTTTTTCTTTCCAAGCGTATCTATCCGGCTACCGACGAAGCTATTTGGTAACCTAACCTCGTGTCACAGTATTTGTCCATACATCTTTGTGTCATCCACCCTCCCCCCCCCCCCCCCCCGAAGATGATGCCGCCTGTGGATATATTCTGTATGGATTATCTGTACACATACAGACAGTTCACTGACACGAATTTACAGGCTTGACAAGCTGCTGAGTCTTCATCTCCGTCAGGCCATCCTTTTCGTGGTTTTCTTACTCCATCTACCTAGTTGTGTATGAAGCGAACTTCCTCGGGGAATCTCGAGTGCGTTAAGTCGGGTGCACGGGTGCTAGTCATACGTTTTCAAAACCGATCGTGGTTCGGTTCTGTTATTTCGTGCAGGTTTCTTTCACCGTCAACCTCCCTCTTAATTCTCTCAATGGGGCAGCAGCCGGCGATTTCCTCTTTGGAGATATGCTCTCGTCCTTCGGTTCTCTCTTCTCCAATCTCTTCTCTGTAGATGACTGGGACGAAGAAATGGACACCGACAGGTACCCTGTGTCTCCTTCAACTGAAGTTCAGACCGTCGGATCCTATGGTTTAGCACCGACTTCACCGGCAAGTGGCATGGTTTCGACGTTTGGTGGCTCTTTCTCTTCTTTTGCAACCGCATTTGGGGATTCCACGTCTCACCCGTTTGCTTCCGCCGGCCACGAGGGGGGAGGCGAAAACGCGTTTCCGGGAGATGAAGCGTTTCTTCCCTTCCTCACTTCGGCCTACATTCTTCCAGGTGTGCAGACTCTTCTCGGCAGTTTGATGTCTCCTTTTCCTGACTCATTCTCCGCCAGCTTCGAATCTGGAGGCATCGACGCAGCGGGAGGAAATGGAGCGGGGAACTCGGGGAATAGAGAAAGTTTTGGTGTCTTCAATATCCTGTCGAGTCTGATCCAAGCTTCGCCAGAAAGCCTGGTTGGCCCGGAGATTGTGTCGCACATAACAGAGGAGAACTGTCTCTTCGAAGTCGACCTTCATTCGCTGCCGGAAACAGCCTCGATCACCGTAGGCGTTGAGGGCGACGCTGTTTTTGTTGAGTATTCCAACACCTTTTCGGGACCTAGCGACAACACGAAAGCAGATGACGTTACAGAGGAACCAGGTTCTGAACATACAGCTGGTCTCGGCAAAACTGACGAAAGTGACGAAACTGGGGAAAATAGTGCAGAGGGAGGCAACGCAGCACCGACCGAGGCCGCCGGTGATCCGGAAAAGGGAACGCACGTCAGAATGGAAAAGAAGAACCCCAGGCAAAACTTGAGAGGCACGGGGGGTGCGACAGCCAATGTGTATTCGTATGAACGATTCGTCATTGATCCCGTATGCGACTACGAGAGTGCGGATGCAAAGGCAGCGAAGGTCGAAGATGACCGACTGCTTATCAAGTTCCCTCTCAAAAAGGCGAGAAAAGACCAGGCAAGCGAGAACAAAGACAGTGCGCTGAATAGCCAACCAGCGAGTGACAGGAAAAAGGACGAGAACCGTGAGAGTAGGAACACGGGAAACATGTCGGCTCAGCCTCACAGCTCGGAGACAGAAAAGGCGACTGGTGTGACACACACGGAAACGAAATCGGAGAAAAAGGAAGACAAAGAACACGCCAGAGAGGCGGAGCAAGTCCTCCAGAAGAACGAACAAAAGAGCGCACCGAAGCGCCTCGTGGAGAAGGTCTCGGCGCTGCAGTCAACCCAGCCGCGACGAAGAATCTTGCCTTTGGTGGCGGCAGAAGAATTTTAAGAATCTGTCAAAATGCAAACTGCAGGACTAGTCAGGGGATATCACTACAAAAGATCGAACTCCCGCTCGCTCCCTTTCTAAAGCCGCATTTGGAGCATCCCTCGCGGAGGCAGCTTCACTATCTAAAACACGACCAGCTTGCAGGTTGAAAAAGACGTCCCCGAGTGTGTGGGTTCTCCGAAACGTTTTGGTTATTTCCTGACAGAATATATATATATATATATATATATATATATTTATGTGCAAAAGCACGTGGTATATCCAGGTGTATGTATCTCCAGTGATGTGTGTCGATATATGTTTCCTTTCGTATACAAATATTCATGTCGCTATCTAAATATGAATTGCCGGATGTCGATACAGAGATGAGTGTGTGTATATCGCTTAGAAACGAAAATGCCACTAGACCGGGGAAAGAAAGAGACGTTGCACTCAATTTGAATCGTGTGCTTTCAATGTGTGTGTCTCCCACGGTATTTTGAAACATCGGTGAGGCGGAGTCGTATCAGGTGAATGGACGGAGATTTGATGTTTTGCATCAAGAGTGCCACATGAAGGTCTTTTTCTCGCCTATACGAAGATCGAGGCAGTGCGGGCACCCGTTTGATTCAACTAAAGAAGGCTGACTGACGACAGAGTGGTGGATACCTTGAGATCGTTCATGTGGAACGTGCAGGGGGTCTCACCGTTACACATCTGGGTTTCTTTGGTGTGGCTGTGGCAGCTCCAGCATCTCGACACATTCGCTTCTCTCGAGAATCACGCGTAGGAGATACGCCGCCAACGTCTCAACAAACCAGTCGGAGGGACAGCTGGAATCCGTTGCGTTCCCATATTTACAGACACATTCTCTGCAAGATTTGATAGTCATGCCTCGGGCGGGAACCGTTCCGTAGCACTAGAAGTTACTTGCCATGCATACTTATGCCGAAACTATTTTGAACACGTGCATGTGCTGTTTATTTAGAAACGGCCAGCGTCGGTTCGGGCTTCTGTCTTGTTCGAAAAAAACGAAATGCTAGGCAGCTGACGAAGCGCTTGAGGCGTAGGCCTTTGCTTTTCCCTGCTGCGCCTTGGGCCTTTCCTCGTCCGGCAAAGACACTAGACATTCGTTTTTCGATCCCCAAGGACATTTCTCCTGTTGCAGCACTCCGCATGCAGAGCTCTATAGCCTCGCGTTTAGGCGGCCTCGAAGTCGCAAGGGGGACTGAACGACATAGCGCTCTCAGCCTTCGTGACTCGCAACAAGACGGATGCTCGTCATTGCATCGGCCTGTACTGCGGACTACAAAGTCGGGGGGACTCCCTGGAGTGAAATAGGGAATTGGGTTCATGTGCGAAGATGTGCACACGTCACGTTGCATGTTTGTCGTTATATTCGACGATCTTCTGTGTTCAAAAAATAACTGACCCTGCCCATCCCACATTGCCAGGGGGTTCGCGTAGTCCTCAGTCACACCTGAGCAGGGAGAGCTCTCGTTTTTTCCTGGAGGGTATCGGTCGGTTTGGAAAGAGAGTATTCCACTGCTTCTGAACGCTAAAGAGGACCACTAGCCTCTCGACGGGACAGTCGTCGTTTTCGCGCTCCGCTCCCGTCGGGGTGGGGTCAGAAGTTCCTGTATCCGTTCCTTTCTCTTCGACGCTGCTGCTTTCGGCCTGTCCAGAACTGAGATTGCTCGGACTGCATGCACGAGTGTCTACTTCGGTCACATTCACCTCCAGCCATGGTGTGACAGTGAGGAGCTCTGTCGCCTCGTCGAGTTGTGTCTCTGAGAGAACGAGTAACTGCTCCGAACTGGGCCTCGCAGTGTCTTGAGACTCGGAGCCTGAGGATGAAGACGATTCGCGCACAAAGGTAGAAGCCTCAACTCCGCCGGGACAGTCCGGTTCTGGGGACAGAGAGAGAAGAAGAGAACTATAGAGAGACTCAGCTGCCAGCAACCGAATCTTCGGAAACCTGCAAGAGAGGCAAAAAAGCACGCTCCTTACACAGACGCTTCACCTGCTTGTTCCTGCCCCTCTCCGCGTGGCGATTTTCTTCCGTGCGCTCCAGTGGTGACCCGCGAAATCTCAAAACACGCAAAAACCAGGAACAGAAAACGCCCCCTGTTTGCAGGAAGCGACCTCGAAATCAAAACGCTCCCCGACGTGCAAGATGAGTTGAGTCTAAGCAAGAGCCGACAGCACCGACCAAACCCCAAGACGGCTGGACCTTTTTCCTCGCAACAGACCGACACACACACACATGCAGGCACATATGCATGCTTATATGTGTACATACATCTCTACGGCCAGTATCGCACATCAACGCCTATGCCTGCATAAATATATATATATATATATATGCGTGATCCAGACTGTGGACTCTGGCTCTTACCGGTGGAGCAGAAATGTCAGGGCATGGCACAACGCGTCCCTTTTCTCTTTGAGAACGTTCGGCGCTTCTTCCCCTTCGGCGGCGCTCGTGTTCTGAGTCGTCGTCGCCCCAGCGAGAGCGACGAAAGCCTCGCAGCGACTCTTTACGAGTTGAAAAGACCGCAGCCAGGCGCCTTTCGCGAGCGGCCCTTTCGTCAAGATCTTTAAAACTCTCGATACTGCCACCACACATACGCAAAGAGACGGAGGGAATGCGCAAAAAATGCAAATCGCAAAACCAGCAATCTCAAGAAACGCTCAAAGAACAAGCGGATCTCTCAGCCGCTGGTTTGTAGGTTAAACACTCGAAACATCTGACTGCTGCGAGACCATGCGAAGAAGGAAAAGAAAAAGAAGCGAGCCCCAAAAGATGGACGCTTTCTTCTTCCCTCTGACATTCCGTCCGTTCGTCGAGCCTCCAGCAGATTCCGCTGGCCTCCAAACAACCGTGCGCCGAAGTTTTCACATGCAAGTTGCCGGGACCGAGACAGAGCCTCGGGGGTATACACAAGCAGCAACAGAGAAGAGAGATGCACGCCCAGAATGGTGGCCTCGACTTAAAGACGCCGCTGGCATGCGTCCTGGGGACAGAGTCCTGCAAACGCGCTCCATCATCTCGCGGGTCGCTCTCGGTGCTCACACAACAGCAAGGATTCGAGGGAGGAGACACTGCTCAGCGCATCGCGGTGGCATACGCATGCCTGTCTACGCCGTTTTATGTGCTCCCACAGAGGAAGAGGGACGGCGCAAAAGCGCGTATACGCACATTTACAGTCAACAAAGTTTATTTATATAATGTTTACATGTTTTTGCATGCACAGGAAGTCACGGAGCTCACCGTCATCTGGCGTGACAGTCTCATTGCTGAGAACGGTAGAAATGGTGCGGAGCGCCGCGAGGGTGAGTTTGTCGAGATATTCGCTGCCTCCCGTTTTCAGTTCCGCGGCGCACTGGGCCAGAACGTCGACAAGGGCGCGGGTTACCGTGGCATTCGGAGCGGTCCTTGCGTGTTGTGCGTCCTTTCCGGCCTCCTGGGTCTGCGTCACGAACTGCTGGTATAGCCTGGATCGGTCGGAAGTCGCCTCGATCTGTCCCGTCGCAGGCGCCTTCTCTGGACTTGCGGTCACGTGCTGTTTGGAGGAGGCACCGAGCCGCCTTAGCTCGACGAGGAAAGAGAGGAAGGCCTCAGCCGTCTTATCCGCCGTGCTGCCCATGGCAGCGCCGAGGCCCAGACACACGCCCTCGGCTGTTCGCCGTCGGTAGGGCGGGAGCAGAAGAAGAGGAAGAAGCCGGGGAAAGGTGACCTCAGGCTTCGTGAAGAGAGGCAAACGCAGTAGAACCCCGGCTTTTCGCGTCTTGTGCAGAGTCGCGCAGCCGCCGTCCATCACGGAAAGCTCCAAGAGGAAGTCGAAGCTTTCGCTGGTGGTCGGAAACGCCTCATCGGCTTGCCCCGTTTCCTCACCCGTCCCTGGAGGAGAGCCCGCGCCGTGAAACGAAGCGTCGATCCCGGAAGCAGGGCGCTCTGTGGGCGCGGTTCCGAGCGTGGCGAGATCCGACAGATTCAAACGCTGAAAAGGAAGCTCCGGCCTCGTTTCTTCGAACTCACGTTTCTGGCGCAGCGCGACAGGCAGCAGACACTGCTGCAGGAGCGACACGTAGGGAGGAGACTGCGCGGGCTTGGGGGCGAGGGCGAGGAGACAGGGCGCCGGCGCGGCGTCGCAGCTTCCAGGGCTGCCGAGAACGTCAATAGGCAAGACGTCGGCGGGACCCAACTCGTAGGAGTAGTCGTGGAAGACGCGCCCCCAAATCCACTCAATCTACAGGCAATGCTCCATCGGTATGACCAAGGGGACACGCACACGCGTGGCGCGAGAGAGAACCCGACAGAAAAAAGCTTTATTTTCGTCCCAGCTGCAGGGCATAACTCCCCGACACTGCTATCTCGTGCACAGTCGCCAACACGAAGAGTGCTACCAGCCCTGGCAAAACATCGGGACGGCGCGTCGCGCCACTGAGTTGCACTTAGGGCACACTGCCTCTCGTGATCGGCGGAACGGTTCCTGTGGATCCCGTTCCTTGACGCACACCATGTTTTATTCGGTCGGCAACAAAAGCAAAACTAAATTCTACACTCTTCTGGGATTGGTTTCGTGTGTAGACCTGACCTGCATTTCACCCCTCACGTTGCTGTGTTTGTCGACGGAAAAACGCGAACGAAAAAGCGAGTGGTACGCGTGCTGGTAACGTGCGAGAACGCGTGAAAGTTCAAGATCCGGAACATGTACCTTTCCACGCTCACTGTTGCACCGCAAAAAGACTCTTTCGAATTCTTCTCCGCGCACAACCACGCGCCTCTCACGGTGTACCTACACGGAAGGGAAGGGCTCAGCGAGGCCCGGCTGAGGCGACCTTTCTCCAGCTCTGCGGAAGATACGCGTCGGACATGACTCTTTGCTCGAATGCCGGATTATCGGCATCTCGCTTATCCCGAAAGTGTCCCCTCTGCGCTTACTCGAAAGGGAGAGACTGCGAGCTCCGCGCGGCCCATCGCTCGCTTTTCGGTTCGGCGAAACAGCGGCGCAGTCATGTGGTAGAGCAGGAACGTGGCTCTGCTCCGCGTCCTGTCCAGATTCTCCATGGCCATTCGCGTGAGCAACGTCAACAACCTCAGCGACTCCTCTCTACGCAGGGCTCGACATCCTTCCCTTCGTCCGCTCTCCGCTCTGCTGCTCTCATGCTCAGTCCCGGCAAGCGTCTCCGCAGTCTCCGCATCCGGCACAAATCGGTCGGCATGCGGCGTTGACGAGTTCGGCTCCGAACGCGGAATCCCGTTTTCAGGGTCCCCGGCGCTTTGGCCCGCATTTTCCAGAAGAAAGCATGCAATTTCGGCTGCGACCTCGCGAACCCACGACCCGACGTCGCCGCGTTGGTCGGCCTGGAAGTCCGCGCAGCACGCCTCAAGTGTCTCGACAACGGCCCTCCACGAAAAGGAACCAGGCGAACCGCGTGGAGTCTCCGCCTCGCTTGCTAGCTGTGTGTCGCTTGCTGGCTCTGCTCCACTCCCTGCCGGTTCCATCGAAGACACCACGGCGGTGCGTCCTCGCGTCGCCGGGTCTTTCTCCGCCCTCGCAGGCTCCGGTTGAGCGCTGCTGCTCGTGCCGGTCTCCGAGGAAGGCAGGAGAACTGCGAGCGCAGATCCGAGCGCAATCAGCGCATTCCGTCGCGTCTGTGCATCGCCCAGTGCGGCCTGGCCGCAGGGAGCCCGAGACGTCGCCTCTCTGCAGAGGAGGGCGAAGACATCTGGGGCGTTCTCGTCTGAGCCGCGCCCGCCTTCTGAGGAACCGCCCGGTCCCGCCGAGCCGCTCGTGGCCTCATCCGGCTCCGATGCACGCTCGGCGGTTGCCGAAGTCGACGCCACGGCTCGCCCGGCAAGGAGACACCTGCGGTAAACGGCAGGGGGGAGCGTCGCGAAGGCGAGCACGTAGCCTCTGCGGGCCGCCACGTGTTCGTCCGGATTGTTCAAATGCGCGACCAAAGTCGGAACCATGAACTCGCAAACTTCTTCCACAGGCATGCGAAGCAGCAGGAGCGCGCGAAGCGCTTCCGCTGCCGCCAGCTGCACAGACTCGCTGAAATGACGCAGACCCTCCAACAGCGTGGCGAGGTACCGCCGAGCCGTTGCCAGTTTGAAGGTGATGGACGGAGAAGACGCTGGGCGGCGCACGAAGGAAACGGGAACAAGCAGCAAGCAATAACGCGACTCACCGGCACACACACACACCAGAAACACACAGGCACATGCACAGAGACATTTACCCATGCACCGCCACATCGGTACATGCAGTCTCCAAAAACATGCATATACATATATATATATATATATACATATATATATACATATATATATATACATATATATATATATATATATATATATATATGTGAAAGGGAATCTCGATGCACAAACACAAACACACACTGAGGAAGTGAGTAGTGATTTACAAAGGCGTGAGTTGGTGCAGCAGCCGAATGGTTGGTTTCTGTCTCTCTTTCGCTGGGCGTGCACATCGGGACACGGTTGCCGTCTCGATCCTCATATTCAAAGATAATTATATTTTACAAAGTTTTAGAGACACGACATGTGAAGAGTCGGACCAACGTCCACGCAAAAAAAGTTCTGGATCGCGGATCATTTGTACAGAGACAATATCTAATTATAATGTGATAGTAACAATACATGGTCTAGCTGTGATCTTTATGTTCTTAATGCTGGCTTTGTACGGAGGATATGGTAGCTTCTTTGTACCGATCTATATTGGGGGTTCGGAAGTCGTTTTCCCAAGAACTAACGCGATCTACTTTGAGATCATACTAACGGCGAGAAGAGAAGACTTGAAGTCTTTTAGCTCACCGAGGCCGTGAATGAGTTTGCAGACGGCCACGCGAATGAGGTCCCCTCCTTTTCCTCGGTACTGTCTTTGCTTCTCCACCTTCAGGACGACTTGCCGGATTTCCGTCTGCGTCTTCTCCGGAACGCCTTCCCATTGTTCAGATTCCTCCCCAGCCGGCGCATGCACTCCGCCGTGTGGACGGCGATCGGCGCCTCGGCACTTTTTTTTGCCACACAGCGCCTCGGTCAACGCAGTCAGACCGAGGAGGGCCCCGTGACGCGTCCCGAAGTCTTCATCGGGCGCCGCAGCCTTGGTCAGCACGGTGGCAAGAACTTCCTGGAAAAAGAGAACGCCGGCAGAAACCAGTTCAAAGATTCAAAGTAACGACATGCTCCGTGCACCTACATGTACAAACACACGCGTATATGCACGATTGCAGTGCGCCCCCAGAGTTGTATCCGCAACCCGACCGAGGTACACAAATACACATAGAGAGAGATACAGATGGATATGTCTACATATATCAGTATATATGAACACAAATAGGTCGATAGGCCTGCATTCATAGGGCGTCGCGGAGTTTGGGTGCACACGGTGAGGAGTTCCGGAGGAAGATGAGGCGCGAGAGGTGAGGGGGGCAGCGTCAGCTCAAGTATGAACGTCGCAGAAAGCATGGAGGGAAGCCAGGCGTACGGGACTCCTGCGCGCAGGTGATGACAGCGCCTGAGACCGCGATTTCGTCCTCGCCCCAGAAGAGAGAACGGAAGATCCAGCAAATAATTGAGCAGACGAAAACGCCAGAAAACAGAGCTTCTTGCCATTCTGTTACAGTGGACAGGCATGCAGGTACAGATAGTCTATGGAAGCATGCGGCAGTCGACTTAATGCCCCTTGCCGTGCGTTGTGCGTTACTATGCTTGTGGACTCGCCGAGGCGGACTTTCCAAGGCGACCGTGGTTCGTGGAATCCCCCGCTCGGTCGTCCGCTTTTTCCCATTTCTGTCGAACCTCTGCCGCAAGTTTGGGATACTGAACGGCGATTCTCTTCAAAGAGGCGGCGCCCAGAACGCGGAGTTCTTCATCCGCGTGAGGCGAGAGAAGGAGAGTCGACAGCGCTCGGAGGAGAAGCAGTGCGTAATCTTGACTGAGACTCGCTACTTGAGGAGCCGCACGCAGATACGAGGAGCGGCGCGTTGCGAGAGCAAAGAAGTCGGCAATCGTGATGATTGTGAGGCCGCATGCAATGCCTCCTTGGCGGCCTTCGAGTTCTTGAAACGCTGCAGCCGCTGCGCGTCTAGAGCCAGTTGAAGCAACGCAAAGGCAGGCGAAAACATGCGAAAAAGAAGCCAGAGACTCCCGAGAGGGAAAGTCAACCCTAGATGCGGGCAAGGAAAGGGGTCGGTGTATGTACACAGAGGTGCACTACGAGAGCGCTAGGAGCGGGAAACGCTCGCTGGCCCACGCGTCTCCACGCATGCATATGAAGAAATGGAGTCAAACGCGCGCGTTTGGAGAGGTCAAATAAACAACGAGCCGCAGAGAGCGAGAGACGCACCTGCAGTTCACCTCTCGATCGAAGAGAGCCGCGAGGAGGAGAGACCGAGAGAGAGACTGGACTTCGGTTTTCAACGCTTCCGTCCGGTAATAAGACCGCGCGAGACTCCAGGCGGCGTAGCAAGCTGCGTCTCGGAGCGCTGTCCCAGCAGCCGCCCCAGTGGTGTCTCCTGTGCCACAGCTGGCGGAGGCTTCCACGGCTAGCGCTAGTCGCAGACACGAACAGCAGGCAGCCAGCCGCGAAAGGAAAACGAGACCTCTTCGGAGAAGCTCAGCCAGAGCCAGGCAACTCCCGTGCCACAGACGCTTGGAGGCAAGAGACGCAGAGAGCGGGACGGATGTGAGTGAGTCGAGGACGGTCACAACCACCTGAAGGCAGCAGCGCCGCGCAGCGAGAGAGGAAACCCGTGTGTGCTCACCACCACATGCAGGCCTACACAAAGGTCACGCGTACCCTTCTAGGAGCCAGCGAGCAGAACAAAGCGAGAGCAAACGACTGCTCAGATGCTAGTAGGACCGGTACCATTGTACCGGGAGTGATCATCTCTGAGACAGGATTGGTTATGCGCCTTTTCTGAACGCGTAGACAGACGAACACACACGGCACAGTTATCGTGATACGTACACACGTCGATGCATGCGCATAAATGTAAACTGTCATTGCTACGGGATGGCGAGGATGGAAAGCCGCAGAGAAAAGCCTGCGTCTTCCTTTTTTATGCATCCTGCGAAATGGTACAAACACCAGGCCGCAGAGTCCACCGCCGTCGACCTAGGCCAGAACCCCGGAAGCCTGTCGCCATTCTTAATCTCTAGGGGGGGTCGGCAGTTGCGACGCTGAAGGAGCCGCCTCCGAATATAAGGCACCCTCCCACTCCTTCAGTAACCTCGACGCAGATGCATGCAGAACACATATCTACCTACGCATATGTATGTATATATATGCATATATGCATACACACAAAGTATGGAGGGTGGACATCTGCCTAGATCTACACGTATAAACGGAGAATTCGCCGCAATCATTGATGTTGTTGTATCAAGAGAGACGTCGCAGCGCGTCGTTTCTTACCTGGTCCGCGAATTCCTTTGGGAGTTGCATGACGACTCTGGCGATGGACTTTGAGGCAGTCCACCTGACAGCGCTGTCTCGATCGGAGAGTCTCTCGAGGAGGAGATCAATGACTTCTTCCACTTCTTCTGGAACGTCCTCGTCCTGTTCGTCTCCGCCGTCTAGCCGCGGGTCCAGAGCGGCGGATCCTTCACATTTCTCGAGCTCGCCACACTCGTCGCCCGTCGTCTCGCGAGTGGCCTCTGTCTCGTCTGCGGTTTTCGCCTGCGGCTGCTTCTGCTGCAGGAGCGTCGTGAGACAGCGCGCGTGCGGGGTGTACCTCCACAGCAGCGACCGGGTGTCGACAGGAGGGAGGAGAAGCATGCAGAGCCGCGCAGCGCAACTGCATCTCAGTTTTCGAAAGAGGGCAGAAAGCGAGGCCAGCGAACTCCAGAGTTGTCGCGCGTCTCCTTCGCTCCACGCCCCGTGCTCCAGCTGGCCTTCGGACGCAGAGGAAGCAAGGCCGAGAAGGGTACGCAATCGCGGGACTTGTGGGAGGACAGCGCGCCGGTCAATGATCTTCAGGATCTCGTTCAGTGCACGAAGCGCTGAGAGAGACATGCAGAAAGGCAGTTCCTTTTTCAGACGCAGAGAAAACGGCGCGCAAAAACGCGGGTCCACGGGGCGTCAGAACCGCCGCGTCGCCACGCAGCCCGCAGCAGACGCTCAGATGACACGCAAGCGGACGGGACTGCAGAACACCGTAGACACCTGCCGAGCCCCTCCACGCTGCACACGTTTCCAAGTCCTGTTTGTAACATGTCGTGTGCTTGTCCAAGGGGTAGGCTGCGAATGCAGACGGGACGCGTTTGCATGTTTGTGTTTTTTCCACGTGCGGTATGAGAGAGGTCGCGTGTCCTTGGGCCAGAGCAAGCACAGTGATGAGAGCCAGCGTGGCCCGGAGACGAAGAGCTCCACCCGATCTTGCACAGACGCGAGGCGCAAGATGACAACACACAACGTGCCTGGACCGCGTAGAAAAGACGTGAACGAATCACGGTTCATAAATGCAGTCAAGGAAAGCTCTTTTGATTGCCAGGAACGGAGTGACGTATTCGCGTGTCTTCCTTGTGGGGCAAAGAGGTAACTCGCCAGAGCCAGACCACGAAATCGCGCCCGTCTTCGCGGAAATACTCGAACTCTTTTTGGTCGGACACCAAGTACGCAGTGAGCTCACCGTTTGCTCGCTGGAAGAGAGGCACGGGCGCAGCTTCTTTGTTAGGGCCCGCAGAGACGCAACTGGGGACTTGCGCCAGCTGAGAATCTCCTTCTCCCCCTCGCTCTGTGGCTCTATTGCGTGGACAAGAGAGGCAAGCTCCCGGGGAGGCGGAAAGAGACGACGCACAGGCCTCACCAGACGTTGCCTGTTGTCTTTCTGAAAAGAGAGAGTGCTGACAGAAGTTGAGGAAATGCGGAAGGAGTTCCGGAGCCTTGACAGCAACGTCAGGACGGCTAAAGAAGCGCGCGAGCGCAAAGGCAGCTGCGTCGCTGGCTTTCGTGTTCGTTGTTCGAAGATACGCCTCTGTGAGGAGGACGATTCTTAAGCCCAGTGTTTTCGGCTGAGACTTCTCTTCTCCGTCGACGCCAGCGACGTGTTTCCGTTCCTTGGCTGCTTGAAGAGAGCTGTCGAGACTGTCTAGTCCAAACGGCGCGAGAACGAGGAGCGAGAGCCACACGAGGAGAGAGTAATGTGTACTCCATAGTGGGAGTTGCCTCGCCAGAGCAGCCAGTTCGCGTAGGGCAGTGCGGCACTGGTCTCGCCTGGTGCCTGTTCCCTCACTCTCTGTCCGTGCCGTCTCGAGAGAGAAATTGCCAGCGTTGGTCCTCTCTCGCTCGTCCTTGTCTCTGTCACAAAGCTCCGCACGCAGCGCGTGCTCCCCGTGAGTCCCGCTTCCGACACACCGTGGAGAGACGGGGTTTTCTGTCTCAGCTGCCGCCGAGAACCATGAAGAGGACGCAGAAGACAAGAGCTCAGCCTCGAAGAGAAACTCGCAAAGGTCGACTACCGACTCGAGAAGGTCAGATCTCTGTGGAAGCAAGAGTTGGATGGACTTGTACCCCCTGACTTTGCAGAGGGCGTACACGAGATGGAGAAGAAGCCGCAGCGACAGCGACGCGGCCAGTCGCCTCACTTGCTCCTCTTCGTGCTCGCCGTTCGTGGATCTTTGAAGCGCTTCCTGGTGCCCGACCCGAGCAGTAGGACAGCCCAGACTGGCGGGGGCCGAGCGTGTGGGAGACGAAAACGAAAGAGAAAGCGACTCCCTGGGGGAATGAACTGTAGGGGCGCTAGACGCCGACGTGTCTGGTGATACAGGCGAAATGAGATTCAGATATTTCTCAACAACGCGGCCTATTGGATCGACGATTTGTGGAAGGTGACGATCCAGCAAGGTCGGCTGATTTTGGTAGCGGTCCAAAACCCGTACACAACTCGCGACCAACTCAACGGCCTCTTCGACGCGATGCACGGTTGCCGGGTGTACGTACACCTCACTGGCAGCGGGCTCCAGACGTCGAAGAGAATCGACCGCTTCGCACAACGAGACAGACACTTGTGTGAGTCGTGCGAGGTCCCCGAAAAAGGTCTCCGCTTCACGGAAATAATCTAGATTCCCGCAGACTCCGTCGTTTGTCAGGGATGAATCGGCGAATTGAGTGCCGTCCGGTTGCTCAGATTCGCTCAAAAGTGCAGGCCTCGAAGGAGCATGCTGTCTCAGACCGCCAGTTCTCCCAGAGGCAGAACCTGCGGCGGAGGGCCCATCCTGCCGTTTTGAAACCGAAATCGCGTCCATGGCAACACACTTAGTCACCACTACCTACGCGTTTATACGAATGGGTTTGCATACATTTATTTACACCGAGATGTGTAAATATGCGGAGACAGGAAGAGTCTGACAGACGATGAGAAGGAGGGGCTGAGGCTTTAGGGACAACCGGGGGCAGTCACGTCTATTGATGCCTACGGGTTCGTTAGTGGTTTTGAGAAAGGCCTTAAACGGTTCTCTTCCCCGGCATTTCCACGACTTCCCACTAAACCTGGCCCGCTCCTGCTCGAATTATTTACGAGTCTTTCCACGAGGGCAAAAGCTGTGATTAACCTCAAACCAAAAGAGCGAGATTTCTAAACAGGGGGGCTCTACAAGACACGCGAGTGCACGCAGCTGAAGCGTTTCCCCGACGAAGTAGACCTGCGAAACTGTGGACGGGGACAGAAAGCCGAGAAACGGAGCGGCAGTTCGAATATACCTACAGACAAAATGGAAAGAGGACGTGGTCGAGGGCGTAGCGCTGTATCCAGGCCCCAGAGTTTCGTCGTTAAGTATTTCTCTTTGGTGCAGGCGCCCTTCCGGAAAGAACTGACACACGACGTGCCAGTCCAACAACAACGCAAGAACGCCTCGCGCACGTTAACTGGTTGTTGAAACAGGAAAGAGTTTAATAAATTGTGATTAAACAACGGACAAATACCGACAAATCGTTTTGACAAGCCGTAACGTTAGGATGCACGTCTTCCTGGAGTTCATCGAGTGCGCATACAGAGACATGAAAAGGCAGAAAGACGGGATTTCCTGCCAGCTTTCAGTAAGGCGATTTGGAAGTAATACTGCCGGGATTTTAGCATCCAGGAAGGCCGAAAAGCGCAAACAGAAGAGACTTAGAAGCGACTGAAATGGGGATGTTGTCCTACTGAGAAGTCGCGCAACGAACGAAAGCGGTTTCAGGGGACGACAGTTGATGGAGCTTCTGGAAGAAATGCTCGCCGCAAAAGTTGAAAAGAGATCACAACTTATTATATCAACGAAACAGAAAATGGGAGGCTCCTTTTCTCCGACACAAGGAAACCTGGTCTCGTTGGCTTCGCGCATTCCGTGCGTCTCGCTGCCGCGTATGCACACATATGATGTGTCTCCTAAAGAAAGAGTCGACAGTGCAGAAAACAGATCCAAGTTGAAGCGTATTCTGTTTAGAAAAGAAAGGGATACGGTGAGAAGCCTGTGGAGGGAATCTCGAATTAACCGCTTGGCGAAAGCCTGGCTGCTTTGCTCTGTCTTCTGATACGGCTCGTTCGTGTTGCATGCTACCCTCCACGAGAAGACACCGCGATGGCGTTGGGAGGTGTGAAAATGTTCAGCTGAGTTGTTAAGCCGTGCCAGAGTCGCTCCGGAAGTCGTCTTGGCGTTGTAGACCAGCTGAAAGAGCACAGACGTGGGGGTGAATGAACCAGCCTTGCCTTTTTGTGAAGCGTGTAACGCGGGTGCTAATGCGTCGTTCTGTGTGCCAATAACGCAGTCTAGAAAGAAAGTAGATGAGCGACTCGCCCCCCTTTCTCGCGTCGTCCTTCCCTTCTAGCCCTTTTCTAGCGTGCTACAAGGCAGTAACTTTCTGGACTGAGGTTCAGGTTCCCGGACAACCCATCGCAGCATGGGCAGTTTAATGATGCTGCAATCGTTCGCAGGAACCGTAGAACTCACGTGGGAAGACAGTCGTTGGTGTCCGGATCAAGCGGAGCGACAGCACACAAGTGTACATTTGTGTAAGGACGGACTCTAGCTAATTAGATGCGGTTGTTGACAGAGCTTCATTCCCGAGTGGCCAGAACCAAGGGTGTTGAAGTTGTCCACGAGCGTCAATGAAAGCATCCGCCGCGGTTGTATGGAGCATCATGACTGGGCGTGACTTGCGAAGCAATGGAATCAATCCGGCTGTCGCAAGCCCTGTTCTTTGGATTTCCTCGGAGGAACGGTACCCCTTACTTCTATGGGGGCAAGGGACAGATGCAGGTCCAATATGGCAAGGCGGCGAGCCGGCATAATAAGGGAAACACTCTGCCACCAAAATCACAGAAGCACAGTTCCTCTGAAAGCATTAGTGATCGTGATCCACTGTGCTCGTATCTCAGGGTACAGCCTTCTTCTCATTTCGTGGGGAAAGACAGAGAAGAACTGAGAAGGGGGATCAGCGCAACGAGCAGCGACACACGCACACAATAAACTGCGAACAAACACATGGTACCCGTATCATGCGGCTGTGCTGGATTTACTTCGGTGGCCGGAAAACAGGCTTCTGAGGCTTATGAAGTCATCCCGGGATTCGTTTCATAAGACAATGGCGGCAGGCCGGGCGGGGACAGTACATGTATCGTTCTGCCTGACCGACACGGTTGTTTCTACATGAACAACAGGGCTACCACGCTCGCTCTTCCACGCCAATTATGTTCGCCGTTACCAAGACTAAAAGCTCTGAAGACTGGATACTGCACTGAAGAGCGTCACGAAACCGGGAAGCACGCCAAGCCAGGAACGACTGGAGCGATGCCCATCACCAATAAATTTCCAAAGGCCACAGATGTTGACATGCGGACGACTCAGAAATGGTTGTCCTGTGAGTCTGGCAGATCCGGGAAGCGTACGACGGGTGGTTGTATGTTTTCGGGTATCGACGGACCGTGTTGTTGCGTCACTGATCTGTTCACACTCGCCAACAGGAGGTGAAACCATACGTTACGGAAGCATTTCGGCCAGAAATGATGTCTTTTTTCAAGAAGACTGCAGCAAGAAACCCGAGGTACGCCGGGGGCGTGTGTGGATTTCCCTCACCCGGCGAGCACGCGGCCATTGTCTTCAGCTGCCCTAAACGTTTCCTGCCTACACGACCCAACACCGTCCTTCCGATATATCGCCTTTCTACGGCGCATCGTCACACAGTAGAAACGATTTAAAAAAACGTGTTGTTGGGCTGAGCGAGTTTGGCTTCAAGGAGAGCGAGAGTGTCGGCTGGTTTTGTTCCCCTGATCGATGAATGCAGCGCCCACCTCCATTCGGCAGCTTCAATTGTGTCTGCTCTCACAAAGAATCGGTCAGCAAGAGAAACGTTCTTTTATATACAAGCGGCTCTTTCACAACTCTAAAATTCTTCGCCAGGCCTGTCAGTGTGCCCACTTTTTCACATCTCGCGAACGAGACACTGCCAAAACTGCGGAAAAATGACTTACCAGCGACTTCCCCCGCCGCCGTACGCCTTCTCGTTCAAACCTACTTTTAGTGACACATGACCAAAAGGAGGAAACCCTGCAGGAATAGACTCGCTGCAAAAATAAGGTGGGAGATGGGTTTTCGCGCTACTGGTTCTCCAAGTTCTTCCTTTCTTCGTCCCGTCCGCTGCTGGCTGTGGAACATCCGTCCGTCACCCTTCTCGTTCTTGCTCCCCACCCCTCCCCGGCCGCTCCGTCGCTTTTCCTCTTAAACACGTGCCCGCCGCGTGTTTTTCTGCGCTCACCTTCCGTTTCGCCGCGTTCGGTTCTGCGCTCATTCTCTTTGCTTCCGGGTTTATCGTGTCGTTCTTGGGACTCTCTTTTCCCCCCCCTGTTTCTCTTGATTTTTTCTCTTCGCGGAGCCGTCCGGTCGTGGTGCTCCCTGCTTTCCGAAACGATCCAGTTTTCTGTTTCTCCCGTAGCGTCGTACCACCGTCACCGCGCGCGACCGTGTGCTGATTGTTTCTGGTTCAAGAGTTGGGTCGTTTCGATAGCAAGTTTTTGCATGTTTTTGGAATCCCAAAGTTCGTATCGTTGAAAAAGAACTCAGTTTGTTTTCCGGTGAATCTCCGTGTGAAATCGGTGTGTCTTGCCCCTACTTCCGTGTGCGCCTCCCCCGGCTTTCTCGCCTCGCGCTTCCTGTACTTTCGTTGTCTCCTGGTCGGTAAGAAACGCACTTTCACAGTAATTGATCTCGTTTCCACGTGACGCTGACTCTCTGTATCCTAAAACGAGACTGACTCTCAGCAAGATATCGAGCTCTACTGCGCGGCGGGCGGCCCAGTGGGGTGGACGCATGTACAGAAAGGGCACAAAAAGAGGAACCTTTTTCCGCAGGCTAATACGCGCGGAATTCCTCCATTGCGAGGCAGGCTGTTTCTCTGATTTGAGGATCATCGTCGACTGCTTCTCTCGAAACGACAATGGTTCGGGGAGCGTACAGCCGAGGTGGCTCCAGCCGCTACAACAGCAACACTGCGAGTCGCGGGAGTAAGTGTTTCATGTGTCAGAAATGGTCAGAAATGGCGTCTATGGCGGGAAAAAGTGTAAATCTACAAAGTCCTCAGGGTGCTTTAAGGATGAAGACAAGAGGTTTCAGCGGACGTGCACATACGGCGCATGCCTCCCGTGAAGCATCAGGATCATACGAATGCTCCGTTGCCGTGAGGTAACCCTCAAAACACGTGCGAACATGTATGCGTTTCTTTTCCATTCCTCTGATTTCCTTCGGCACTCCACATTCAGCACCCGTTCCCCGTAGGGTGGAGAATCTTTCCCATGCAGTCAGATTTGATTTTTAAGCGCGCGCCGTCGCGCGTGGTTCGTCATCAGGAGGTAGCGGGCGAAGTATACGGGCTGGCGGGTCTGTGGCCATGGATAACAGCCACAGATCTCCGCAGCGAAAAGGGAGGACGGAGTATTTAAGTGTTGGATCAGGAGAAGCGTAACTGACATTTTAGAGGGCCAATGTGAGAAGACAGTAGTTCAGAGCGTTCCCACAAACACAGACGACGCGCCTTGCTGGAAGGAACTGGTCTCTGGTAGCCCCGCTACCGGTAGGCAAGGTTCTTTTCGAAGACGCATTCCTTTGTTTTCGGCGAGAAAGGGACATCACACAGTTTTCCAGAGCGCGTTTGCATGCCCACCTTTCGTCGAGAAAAGGGCCCTGGAGTGGTAGGCTCCTTCAAGCCTTTCTGTAGGCAATGCTGCCAAGAAGTTCCCCGCCTGCGAGAGCGGGCGCTCTTCTTAGCACGAACGTAGACGGCCATGCCGTTTCGCCATCGCTGCCCCACGGATTTCGACGAGTCGCTTTCTCCCCGCTGCTGTCGAGTGCTGTGTCTCCGGCGCGAGGCCAGCACACGGCGTGCCTTGCTCATCGGCCGAAACAAGAAGACTGTGGAAATTCGGTTGAAGCACAGACCGTGATCTTGCCTTCCGGGGTTCTACATCTGAAAAGCGTCCAAGGCGGGTACCAACGAACAACGCACTTGTCTCTCAAAGACGTGGCGGACGTCTCTCGATCCAGGGTCCCCAGTTTTTGTTCTCTTCTTCCTGCAGCCGGTGTACGCAGTTGGGCGCGAGCCCGAGTCTACGGAATGAAGAACGCGAACTCCCGATTCCCCGCGACACGAGGAAGGGGTGGAGCGTCCAGTAATCTCGCCATCGGTCGAGGGAGATACGGCAATTATGGAAGCTACCGTGGCGCCAGGTACACGTTTCAACTATTGCAAAAGGAGCCGTGAAAGGCGACGAAGAGTCGGCCTTCATGCATCTGCGCGTTTCCCCCTTCCACCTCGTCCCCCTATTGTCGCCTTCCCTCTTCCTGTTTCTTCTCTTCACCGTTTTGCTTTCCCGCACCTTCGCCTTCCATATCGCAGTGCGCTGCTGCGGCCGAGAGGAGGCAATTGGGACCGAGCTCTTCGCTGCGTGTAACTCGCTGTAAAGGAGTCACCTTTTCCGTCCTGACGTGTGATCGGCGCCGAAAACGGGAGAGGCGGTCGTGTCTCCGTGCGGGCGAGAACTCAGCAGACTGTTGCAGTGGCGATGCTGGTTTTACGATAGACTGCTGAATTGGGTCGCGTTTAGGGACGGGCGCGTGAAGCGAGTTCGTTTCTTTGAAGTGTGTCAGCAACCTACGGTCTAGATGCCGTGGACGACTCATGCTTCCCCGTCTGAAGACTCGGAAAGTTGTTGTCTCCGATCGGCTCTCTCAGATGTTGTTCCAGCGAAGCAAAACGCTACCTCTCTACACAGCACAGTGTGAATGCCCGCGTCATCCCACTCTCTCGTGTGCCTCTCTTGGAGGAAAACGGGGTGAGCCCCTTGGTTTGAGGCAAGACAGAGGATGACAGTGAACGTTCCTTGCTCTCTGGGGCGGTTTTTCTCCCGCAGCTCGTACGGACGTGGTCGTGGATACACAGGTGGCCGTGGCTCCTCTGTGGCCGCTTACCGGGGCGGAAACGTGCCTCGAAATGGCGTCCAGACCTACCGCGAAAGGCCAGCTCAGAGAGGCGGTCGAGGCGCTCGCGGCTCCTTCGCCTCGCGACGTGGAGGCCTTCGAGGCGGTCGCGGAGGCGCACGCGGCGGCTTCCGCGGCGGTCGCGGGGGACGAGGAGCCCGAGGCGGTCGTGGCGGCCGAGGAGGCGCGGCGGTCAACAAGGAGTCGCTGGACGCCGAGCTCGACAAGTACATGGGAGAGGACAACATCAAGAAGAGGCTAGACAACGACTTGGAAAACTACTTCAGCCGAAGCGGCGGTGTGACTGGCTCGCCAGCAACTGGCGGCGCTGCGGCCGGCCAAGCAGGTGACGAAGCCGCGCGCGTTGCAGGAGGCGTAGCCAATGGGACTGCTGATGCGGGCGTCGGTGCGCCTGGAGTTGCCCCGAGAGGTGAGTGGCAGCCAAGACACACTTGGCGCAGGAGACGCAATGCATGCACATGGGTGTCTGAGGTGATGCCAAGGAGGGCAGGATTAATTCGGTATATACAAGTGTATATACACCTCTGGCCGGCGTCAAGGCATTCAGGTTTCTCGCGGAAGCGACATCTAGGCCTGGTGCACACACCGTGGGACGCGGGCCAGGAACATAATCTTTTATTAGTCAGGGCTGAAAGTATATGAGCGTATACACGTGCATTTGCGTGTAGACATGTCCCGCCAGTTGCAGTGCATTCATACGGTGCTGAACGAGAACGATTCGGCTGTTTGTTCCAAGCGGTCGTGAAGTTGTCCGTTTCCCTTGCTTTCGTGGGATCGAAGCCTCATTTTTTATGAAGTGGTGGACGAGAGAGCAGGACGCGAAGACGCCACATCGCGCTTTGGGCCTAGAACTGTACATCTTATTCATATTCGCTCCTGAGAAGGCTACGGTCATCTACAGACGTGGGTATCTGGGGCTGTATTGGCCGGAGGGAATTGCTATTTCCAGCTGTCCTCTTGCATTGACCAACGTAGGCATGGCAATTGCCGGAGCCAATTCTGTTGAATTTTGTGCGTGTGTTGTGTTCGTAGGTGGCATGGATGTTTCGATGGACAACAGCCTTTAGGCGGATAGGGTGATCCGCCGCACACACGCCCAACAAGCAGAATTGTGTTGAGCGCGGCGGAGCGTGGTAACTGACAAGAGGCCGGAGTTCCGAGCGGGCTATAGAAAAGCTAGGTGTTCCCAACCAAGTCGTCGATTATGTCGGTGTCAACGCCATCAGTTCCATTGTCTCTTGATATTCCATTTTGACTCTAGAGGGTCTGCATGCGACGCTGGCATGCAAAGCTGGATCGTGCAGGCCTTGGCGCACGTGTGAGATCGGCAGAGGCAAGCATGCTGATGGGTGTGAGATCTGAGTAAGGGCACGTGAACTCCAAAAGGGATGTCCTTTTGAGACGGCCTCAAGCAGCTTTCCGCGTTGAAGTGTCCGGGGTTCAAACCTCGACTGCGCGACGCCAATCACGCGGGACTAGGGGATGCTTGTATCGATGTTGGCGTTTGAGAGTGGGGGGGGGGGGGCGTCCACGGTCTACGGGTGAAACCCCTGGTGTAATAGGAATACGTGGCTGCGTCACCGAAGAAGCTTTGACCTTAGGGTGCTAGCCAAGAGCTCTGGAGGACCAGAATCTACAAAAGTATGTGCCGCCGAGACGTGAATCAAGTAATGGTGCAAAAGGGAAGAAGGGTCGGCGTAGATGCTTGGTGTTCTGATTGAAAACCGAATGTCCCCGTGAGGCGAATTTTGCGTGCTTCCACCTTCGTTTGACGTTGTTTGCATTTCGAGCATCCCTCAAACATGTTCTGCCGCCCGAGGGCAGATGTGGAAGACATGCACCTATTTCACCGTCTATAGTGACGTTCTCTGCATAAACGGCTGTCGAAAGCGAGGGAACCTCAGCAGTTGATTGAACGCTTGTGTACTAACCCGACGCGGTTCTAATCAAGAAGCTTCGTTTCGTTAAACAAAAAAAGTCTCAGAGAAACGTGGCGGTTTGAAAGCACACGCTTGAGCATGCTCACATGTCCACTCAGTGGTCTCATGAGCATCGATTGCAAACACTTTACAGCATAGACGCACGAAATGGTGAGTTTTCTGGCGGTTGCGGAATGCCCTTAGAAATTCATCTTTAGTACAGCGCGTCATACTAGGCCGTCCGGCGTGGTCCGGTTCTAGACAGTTCCTTCTACTGAATGCTGTCTCGACTCGAATTGACTGCCGGTACTCTGGCTGAGTATGTGACGACAAAGGTGTTCGATCCGACACCGTCTTCTGGTTACACCAACAGCATGCACTCCTGCAATAGAGGCCCCAGACCGTTGTTCCTTTAACGGTGTGCTGTGAGGTCACCAGAAGAACAGAGTGTTTCACAAAAATATCGGCCGTGTCTCTACCGTTCCGCGCAATCCACAGTGGTCGGCGGTGAGGGCTGAATGGTGGCGCTCGGACCACAAAAGATCTAGAAGCTAACAAATTTGCTCACGAATCAGGTAACGTGGGTGGATGAGGTAATCTGTTTGGTACATGCTTGGCTGGTTCGTCGATTCTTCTTCCTTGTTCGTGACGTGTGCAGGCCGGCAGCAGAACCATCTCTGGTTGCCCCCGTGCCGTCTAGTTTTTCCACAAGGGGAATGTTGTTTGCATGTTAGAATGGGAAACATGGAAGAGGCGGTGTGATTGTAGACTTCAAATGAATGAGCTACAAGGGGGGGGGGGGGGGGGCAGAAGCCAGAAGGAGCGAGGCAGCACATTGACTTCCACTTTGGAAAGGTAAGGAGGAGGGTCAGGCGATGACGCGGATCGAACCGATTCACTCCAGGCTGCTTTTCTTCGCGAGGCTCATGGACTCTCGTCGTAATACGTGCAAGAGTGTTTGCGAAGATTCGATAATCTGGAAACGAAAGAGGCACGCCATGAACAACACTGGGGGAACCTAATAAGTGAAAGACATGGACAGGCCAGTGATTGTACACCCTTTCATCATTGTTGGGCCAACAAGTCACGACACCTAAATTCTGGTTATACACGGACTCTTTTCAGTATGGCGTCCTTCGTAATGCACTTTTCCTGTACTTCCACACTGTGGTATTTGTCTGAAGTATTCGTCCTCAGAACATCTATCATCTTTCTGTTGCGTCCTAGTTGAGGAATATGACGAACTGAGCTGTCATGCACGGTGTCACGTCTCTCGCAAGTTACAGATCCCGAAAAGCATGAAATGAGCATGCGAACCCCCCCGGTCCAGGAACAAAAAAGTGCAAAGAAAGGCGTTAACAATTCGTCCGCCAGTTGGCATGGAGCCGGGAGATTCTGCCTCTTGATCAGACCCAGAGTCGCTTTACTGATGTAAAACTCAAAACAAGACAACGACCCAGCTTCCTTCCTTGGTGATCTAGTCCGCTGAGTTGCTACCGTTCTCCTTCCTGACTTTACGTAAGAAGTGCGCCGAACGTACGTGGCTGCATCAAGACCATATCCCCAGCAAAAGCTGTCAGGGTTGGAATCGAGTGGCGTCGGGCGCGTAACAGACAAGTTGGGAAAGCAAGAGGCCTGTCTACTGACTGAGGATGATAAATTAATAAATCTCACCTTCATATATGCAGCTTCTGTGTCTTGTATCGTTTTGTCGTACTCTTCTTTGGCTTGAATGTTCCTCTCGTTGCTGGCTGCACAGAGACAGGAAGATCGCCGAAAGCCTGTGCCGTGTAAAAATTGTGCCGCATTACGCTTGCAACGTTTCAGGGCTTGTCGTGCAATTATCTTCGCCTTGCGCTCTTTTACGAATGCCACAGCGCTTGCTCCGCCTTGCATGGAACAAATGTATGCTGACTGAGATCATTTCGAAAAGCAACTATCCCTCGTTTTAGCTTATACCGTCGTGGAGTTCAAGGGCGCTCCTATGAGTAGACGACTCCCCCAGCCACGCCGTACGAACTAGCAAAATCTCCGCGCTTGCTGACGGCAGTGTCTCTTCTTATGGAGAAAGAAGACGTTTCCCGAACGCGATGAGAGCGGATGATCAAAACCAGACATGAGATGGCGCTATATAATGCGCCTAACATACCGTTGAGCTTCTGCAGTTTCTCAGTCAAAGCAGCAATTCCTCTTTGAACTTTATCTTTCTCTTCACTTTCCTGTAAACAATATCGTTTCATCAGTGCCCTGGTTCACAAATGGAGAATCCTTTTGTAGTGTGGATGGAAAAGAGTGTATCGGGCAAGGCCAACAGAAAGAAAGAAGCGAGTTGTCAACACGATGGGACACAAGGCGACGTGGTTACAAACAAACACGGTGACTGCGCTCAGTAGAGCAACGTCATGGCTTTGAGAAATGACGTGACCATGTATCCCTTGCATAAATGGGAGCCTTTACTCTGGAATTTTTCAACGTGGGGTCGGATTTTTGGTTACCAGCATAATTTGTTTGCCGATCTCGTCTCTCTTCCGCTTGAGGTCCTCTATGCACTTGAGGAGTTCATTGCCGCAATTCGATAGGTTTGTCGGGTGGTGGTTGGCCATCATTTTGCCTGTGTCACTTCAAAAATTAGTTTTCTCAAAGGGTTGTGACCACCCCAAAGGGTTCGTCGGCAGACAGGTTTCAAGGCAAAGCAAAAAAGCAGAGGCCGGCAATTTATGCCTGGACCGATGCCCTTCACAACCGTGCTGCAAGAATCCGGAATAATCAGTTGAACTCTGACTGCCTGTGTTTGTAGAGCTTGTCGCGTGAATAAAATTGGTTCACCGGTACCACCCGAGCAAGAAAGAGGAAACTGCAACGGATTTCATTCGCTTCCGAATAAAGTACTCTGACAGGCTCCCGGCTCACATCGCGTGAATTCCAGGACGGGACGCCATTGAAAGACCAACAGGCAAGTCCAGTAACAAGGACACGCAGGCTTTCGAATCTAGATATCAGCGAAATGATTCTCCTGAAGGCTAAGCGTGTTATAAATTCAGTGGGAGACGTCCTTTTATTCATGTGTGCAATTCATTTTTCCGCCTTTGCCAGATGGTGAGAGTGGTAAAGCAAGGCGTTCTGCCCATTTACAGATTTGATCAAAAGCTACTTCCTCTTAGGGCAGGGACAGCGCCAAATCAGCTGCCGGCTTTACTGGATTCTTTCAACATCTTTACAGCTTTGGTAGCCGCCTCCGCTCGTCTAGGACTGCACACGTCGCAAAGATAGGCTGACGCCCCACAGAAGCGGGTCTGATTGGCTGCTTGTGAGCATCGATGAGGTTCCGTAAAGGCCCAGTATACCCTGTTTGGCGCGTAGCGTCAACCGATTTCACTCACATCTATGGAACTTCGTCCGCTTTCAAGATGCATGCACTGTTGTGCAGAGGCAGATTCCCCTGTCTCGAAATGCATCGACTGTGCAGGGCCGAGTTCCAGGCAGCGTCACAGTCCCTATCTCGGCATGCACACAGGATGCAAGCTTTGTAACTAGTGGTATTGTAACATGCCCAACACAGCACATCTTACACCGCATTATTTCTTTTATCCTAGGAACCCCGGTTGCACTGCGAATGATGAATGAACGGGCTGCACGATAGTGCGGTGGTGTGAGGCTTATGTTGTGTGTGTTAACAACTACTCAGCATGGTCGACAGCGCATGACGCTTCCTCTTCGCTTTGCCAGTGAGCCTGACCAACGAGCTTTCATTCGGTGCTATGGTTTCGTTCCTGGTTCCAACCCATCTGCAGCTCACAGAGAAGTCTTCACTCCTATTCCCACGGAAAACTTGATTGACTCTAACCTCGAATCTGATTCGCGTTAACTTTTGCGTTAAACGAACGCCTAAATGACCCCACGCAGTTGCCTCACTGTAAACGACGTTGTGACTTCTCAGACATAAAGAAATGAACGCACATCAAGCAATTGGTCTATGCATGCACACTCTGTACCCAATTGAGCTGTCGCACCAGAAACGGCCTCGGCGCCCTTGGAGGGAACCGAGCTCGTATCAGAAAAGAGAACAACGTGGGACCCTTGCACGGAAAACACGGGGAAATGGACAGACAGAGCAAGAAGCAGGAGACGCATTTTTACAGTCTAAAAAAGCACGTGTTTCCCAACGGTACACATAAAAGGAATTCTTTTACACCACCGAGGAGAAAGCTTTCGCACTGTTTCTGGCAATCGAAAGCACATACTACGTTGGGGTCGCGTTGGGCCCTACAGTTACGCTATTGCACGCAGCAGAATGGAATGTCGGTAGTTTCTCCTTGCTCTCTTGTCTCTCTCGTGGCTTCTGCCGTTGCGAGCCAATTCGCAATGTGCAATGCGGCCGAGGATAGATTTCGGTCTTGCAAAAAACCAGAAACGTGATCGAAACTCAGAGAGACGCTACAACACCTGTGTGCATATGTAAAGCTTTGAGGGCATTTTTGTGTCTACTGATATGTGTACCCATGTGCGCGTACAACTTCATATGCAAACACATATGAATATATTCTGTGGGTCTGTGGATACTTTCACGACATAAACCGGAAACAAGAATCTCACTCATAGGAGGGACAGGGGAAGCAGCCGCCTTCAGACGAGGTGTCTTTTTTTTGTCACTTCGGTGCAGAGCACCGCGTGAGATCGCTTTGGGAAATAGAGGATCACACGCTCCGCACAGGGGAAAAAGCACCCCGCGTTACATTTTTAAGTCGCCCGAAGGGGACGCAGGTGAGCGTGGCTAACTCTATCAAGACAGATCAGGGAAGAGCGAATATGTACGAATATCATGATATCCACTTTGGTAGTCTCCTTCCTGATGTTAGTCTGGACGGAATACTTAGGTCTATCTATTTATAGAAACAGCTTGGATTTCGGTTTGTAGCTATATGTAAAGCATCTCAGTAACGATGAAGGTGTATTAACATGTTATTGCCGATTCGATCCCCGTTCGCGGGGAACTCCTTCCTGCATTGTCGATTTCAAAATGCTGTCCTTAAATCGCGCACCCTTGTCTTTTCCACATCGTAGTGGATGTGGTGATGCTGACTTTCAAATACGTGGCGGAAAGAATCCTTCTGCTCGCCCCTGGATTTCAAGTCCTAGTCTGTGTCTCGATCGTTTCACGTGAAAGTCGTGGGGCCCCTCTCTCACGGCATCTGTTGCGATTTTTTTAGCATGCTCAAGAAAAACATTCCCCACCTGAAATCGCGCTCCTCCTCGACTGTTGTGCCCTGCTGTGGACACCCGCCAAAAGGTAACAGGGAAAGATACGCGGCAATTAGGAAGTGAAGGAGAGATTGGACGCCTCTCTGCCTTCTCTCTTCGTGAGTAGCGTCTAAAGGAGGAAACGGTACGCAAACTTCGTGGCCAGAGTTGTCGCCTTACCGCTTCTCCCAGGGCATTTTCACTTTCTGCTGGCTGTGGGCGTGTTGCGCCGGCGCCTGTGTAGAGAGTCAGACAAAAAAAAAAGCCAGCTTCAAAAACACACCATTCGCTGTCGCTAAACTGTATAACTTGGAGTAAATGCAAAGGTACATTATGTAAGATATTCTCGGAACCATTTACAAATTTATATCTGCATTTTGTCGAAGCAGTACTGAACCGATGGAACCCACCAAAACCCCTGCTGCTTTCTGGAATCACGACGCGTTCGACCGTTGTCGCAGCGGGGACACCACAGACAAAACTTCTTCTACTGTACTTTCGCTTCGATCTTTTCGCCTCTGAATCCTTCTGGGGACTCGCTTGAACAGTCTCTCTACTCTCTAACCCCCGGCTAGCCCAGACAAGGTCCGGAGGTTAACCCGCGCGGCATCCGAGACGCAATAAAGTTCCTTCGTGCTGGAGCGACTAGACTGAACCGCCAAGGGGTTCGGTAATCTTCGACGTCGTTAGATTGCTATGACACTCGAGTTCCCCGTGTTGCCGGGAAAAACCTCGCAGCAGATTCTGTCGCTTCTCTTTGAAAACTACGCGCCGCTCGGCGGGTCAGGGCAGTGCGTGCCACGGCGGCCTGTGTGCAGGGATGAGCTCCCATACCTGACGGCGGTACGATCGGGGAAGAGAAAAAAAACTCTCACAAAAAGCGCGGCGTCCAGCGGAGAGTGGGCGATTGAAGGTTGACTCAAGAAATATGCAGCAGCTTTCCTCGGCAACGTAGTCAAAGCTCCCTTCAGTCGTAACTGGCCCTGTCCGGGTCTCCCCATTTGTGAGGCCTTGGCGCCTAGAGATCCGCGTCCCTTCGTCAAAAGAACGCGGTTTTTAGTAAGAGTAGTCGAAAAAACCGCGTACGCTGGCACGGCTTCAGTTCCAAGCTCCCTCCCTCTTTCCTTTGCCCGTTTCCCGCCCAGTGAATGACGGGTCACACGAGGACACATGGACGATGCGTCGATCGCTGCGGCTCTCGAGGCAGAGCTAGCATCCATCGAAACGCCGTCCTTATCTCCTTTCCCGCAACCGGAGAGTGCAGCTTTCGTCTCGGAGTCCTCCCTGACGAGGCAAATTTTATCGGTCAGACGACAGTGCTTCGCTCCCGACGGAGGAGCGTCTGTGGATGCGCACACACAACTCACTTTTCTCGCGTCATCTGGAGAACCCAAAGAACCGATCCAGCAGCATTTGGCTACCAGGCGTTCTCAAAAAGGAATCTATGCATTCCGACAAGGCTCTCTTGTCTCTGCAGGGGCCGCAGTCCCTTCCAGGACTCCCTCCGGTGTGGAAAGAGGCGCCGGACCGCCACAACTAGGGCCCTGTGAGCGCTCGAGTCGAGAACGGTCGCCTCGAAACGACGTTGGTTGTAGGCCAGGCGTTTCCTCGTTTGCCTTCGACGGTGAATCGAGACTGCGTTGCTCGCTGGCCGAAACCGAAGGGGCTTCTGGAGACGAGTGGTACTCTTCCGCCGCTCGGCCTTCACCGGTGGGAACGCTTCAAAGCGACGGAGAAACCGAAGAGGATAAAGAAGGCGAGTGCGATGGAGGCCTTTCTGAGTTACTAAGCGTCCAGTCTGAGATTCAAAAGCAGCTTATCCGTGTGCAGGAGGCTACGCTTTCCGACTGCCGAGCCTTCAGCCGCCTAGCCGCGCGGGCTGCTGGAGGCGCCAGGTCGCTTCAAAATCCCGGTGTCTATCGCCGGAACTGGACGACGAAACCCTGTCGAAACACAACCGGACTTTCAGCGTCACATCTCTTGTCGTACAAAAAACCGAAAAGTGAAACTGGACCCATAACTGACAGGAATCGTGATGGACCCAGAGGGGACTCGGGGCTCCCGCCAGAGCCGACAGCTCCTGTCCCTCGTTTCTTGTGCAGTTGCAAGTCCGCCGTTTTTCTGGGAATACGACGCGTTTCTTCTGCAAGAAAAGCTCAAGATGAAACGCACAACTGTTTACCCTCAGGTGGTGCCAGCAGCGCCCGAGCTCGCGTCGAGTCGGGAAAATGCTTGGCCCCGCCGGGTGCCTCCACCCTGCGAATCAAGAAAGTTTGGAAGAGACGAGCGAGGACGGATGGCAACTTGGACAGCCGCTTTCCCTCGAACCCCGCAGGGGAGTTGGTTAACTCGACAAACGCTCAGTTCCTTTCAAGAGCGAAAAAGAGAAATCGGCATTCGCTCTCCGCAGATGACTTCCGCAGCGTTCAGAACGGTGCTATGAGCCGTCCACTTGATGCAAACTCTCCAGTCGCGTGTTGTACGTGTCCTCGTCGAGGGCTTGGCTGTCGTGGCGGGTGTTCATCGTCTGGGCCTCTGTGCCTGGGCGTGACGCGGAGGCCGCCTGCGTTGTCTGGTGAAAGCGGGCGGTCCGTGGAGTCGCGACACCGATCTCCAACGGAGTGTGCACTGACAACTTTGAAAGGATTCCTCGAGGCCGGACGAGAGCCAGAGGAGGCAGATTACGTAAGGGCCGTGCTCGAGAGATACGCGTGTCGACTCAGACGATATGACGAGGATGTGGCAGCAATCGATGCAGAGGCAAAGCGGCGTCGTGGGCCAGTCGACGGGGAAGGAGCTAGCGCGGAATGCAAACGGAGGCAGGCCATGAACAAGAGGGATGAAAAAGAAGACCTTCGGGGAACGGAAACTCCGCGCCAAGGTAGCGACCAACATGAGAGCTTCGATTCGGCGGGTTCTTCTGATGCAGTTTCTTCGCAGAAGTTCCCGTTTTGCATGTCTCGTGACTGTTCTTCCACTTCTGCCTGTCTCTCTTTGTCTTCGCCTTCGGTTGCTTTGGCGCCAAAAACCCGGTCAGACGTCAGAGGTCACCCCAACCTCCGCCATGTTGTTGCGGAACTTCGGAGCACAGTCTTCCCGGCCTGGAAGGCTGAGGAAGGCAATCAGGAAAGAGGAACACATGCTGGCGACGTCAGCACTCCTGACAAAAAAGCGCCGCGCTTCGGTAACGCGGAAGAGAAGTCTGGCGAATCCCCAAAGAGGAACTGCCTCTCCTCGGATCTCACTTCGCCAAACTCTGTACCGGAGGCCAGCGCAGAGTGTCTACAGAACGCTGGACACGGGGAACCGAAGAAGAGCTCTGTCGAAATTGAAAGAGATAAGTAGGCGGAAAACAAGCACACTGATCCGAAAACGTTTAACACATGCCTGCGTCAAGACGCAGTTGAAAGGATATCTTTCAAAGTAGGTGGGCACAGGAGACCCACGATTTCTTTTCTTGTAGCCACGGAACACTTTGAAGAACAGGGCTGTTGTATGCCCGTGGACCAACGTGTATGTATATGTGTGTCTGTGGAGAAACGCACGCACGTACAGGAGTAAAACGCCACTCACGCGTATACACTCACACATTTCGAAGATTGAGATACCACTAGGAGAGAGAGAGGCTCGTGCTATGAAAGTGCACGACTTGTTCCTTTCTCAGACTGAATGAGAGCATGCAGATGTGGGAGGAGCAGCGCCAGCTATCTCGTGAAGATCTCCTGGTTCTTCGTTTTAACAGCCAAGTCAGGCATCGGTTCAGGTGCGTCTCCAAAACTGTTCGTGACGTGTCCAGCATCCGCGGGCAAGTTGCTGGTTTGCTTCTTTGCCGCGTCTTCGCGTCCAGCTGCAGTCTATCCTTGTTGCGTGCTGAGCACGGTTTCTGATGAACAGTCCTTCAACTTGCAAGGAAAACAAAGAAGATTCCTCTGCTTCCCCAAAATATTACACCTGCGACCCATTTCATATGGCCAGTAGGAAGCCTTAGACGACTGCCTCAGGGCTTCGTCGAAGCTTTAGGCGACTCTGTTGCCTCGACGGTTCTCTCCTGCCTTTCCTGTTGCGTTTCACTGTCCAACCGCTTAGACAAGAGGAAGAGCAGATGAGAAGGGAGGAGGAGAGGAGCGCAGCTCATGAAAATCTTGAGAGAATACTGACGTTCGAACTCCCTCTTTTTCTAGCGGCCGAGAAAACTGGCGAGGCTGAGAGAAAAGCCGAGAGGCAACAGCTGAAGGCAGAAGCCGCTCGCCACGCAATAGCCCGACGAATCCAAAGAGCGTGGGTGGCCTTCCGGCGGGGACAAAAGCGACAGAGGGGATTGAAAGCAGCTTTGGAAGCCCTCCGGCGCGTGGAGGAAAGCCGAATGCGCTCCGTGTTTTTTCGCACCGTCGAGACACTGAGACAAAGAAAACGCCTCGGGGTGCGCTGTCTGGTGGGGGCGATTCAAGAATGGAAGGCGCGTTTCAACCGACATCAGCAGGCTACCGCTCTTTCCGCATGGAGACAGTATGTGCAGGAGGCGACAGCTAGCGCAGCGTTACGCATTCAAGCGGTCTGGAGAGGAAGGAATGTCAGACAAGAATACACTCGAGCCAAGGCATTGGTAGAGTTCGACCGACACTTCCGAACGCAGGTGATAAAGATACAATCTGCTCTGAGAGGGACACGAACTCGAAAAAGGCTGGGACAGCTCGGACTCGAACTGCCGGCGGCAAGACGAAAAAGGGAAGCAGCGACGACGATTCAGGTGAGAACAGCCGGGAAGAAGAAGGATGGGACGGGAGACGCGAGACACATGAGTGCCAAGCAGGGCGGAAGAAGGAAAACGCAGGGGAATAACCGCGGAGCACGCAGTAGAGGCACGGAAAAGTAGAGGGAACTGACAGGCGGGACGCGAGCAGGAAGAGACAACGAAGCAGCAGAGAAAAGGCACACGAGAAGGTCAAGAGGATCCCGAGGGGTTTGGGCCGTACTTGGGGGAACATCGACGAAAGATAAACGAACGCGAAGGCGAGAAGGCGAGCGCTCAACCGTATGGAAGAGACGATACGTGCTCAGAGAATGTGACATTCTTATACTTTAAGCGCGGGCTGGTCAAGGCGTTCAATGCCCAACACCTGCGCGAGCGAATGGCATCTAACAACCGCAGCGACAGCTGAAGCAATTAAACTTTTTTTCTTCTGAGACAGAATGAACTTTCCTGGTGCTTGACGGCTGCTGTGGAGGCGGGGCTTCGCAGAATACCCGGATGGCGCACATCCCCTGAGGGGTGCGGCGATCCCTGTCACATGCACATCCATGAGTTCTTTGCTTTTCTTCTTCTGCGTTGCGTCTCCTCAGAGGATCTTTCGGGGCGGTCGGATCCGAAGGCGCCTCTCTCGTGCACTGGAGGGAGTGCGCGCCTTGGCCGGCGACGTCTTGGAGGCCATGAAAGAAGTCGACCTTTCTGAATTCAGTTTCTTGGAGACATTTCAGTCTGAGGATTGCTCCGACCTCCTCACATTGTCTCTTCCCATGTCTTCCTTCTACTTTCTTCATGACGCGCCTGCCTCCTTGCCTCCTCTCGTCGCCCCCGGCTCCACAGAGCATCAGTTCGTCCAGCGCATTTCGCTTCCGTGGAGTCATCTACGGTCAAGCGAAAGCTTTCCCGCGAGACGCCAGCATGAACGAGACGAACCTGCGACCGTGGCGCCGACCCCTCCTTCGCATCCGTCTGCAGCGGCGAAACCCCGGCCCCCAACGCCGTCTCCACCCGTCCCTCCGACCGCCAGACAGGGCCTGGAGCCCAACGGGCCTGCAAGCGTCAAGGCTCCACCGTCCCCTCGAGACGGCCACGCTGCAGGCGCACGATTGCCCCAGGTTCGCGATTCAGGCAGCGCGTCAGCGCCCTCCACCGCAAAATTTGACACGGAAGAACGAGGGCGTGTCTTTGCTCCGGATGAGTTGGCCGCAAGCGACGGAAAACTCTCAAAGGCTGCATCGGGTCTGTGGCAGACGTACCGAAACTGCGTCTCTTCTGTCCCCTGGCTGAAATCGCACACCGAAGACAGACCAGGTAGAGACACCGCAGAGCCACGCGGTAGTGCAGCCTCGGCGACTCTTCTCTCTCAAGCATGCGCAGGGGGACTGCTAAAACGCGAAAGCGATCAGCCGCCTCGGGACCGTTCTAGGGAGACCATGGGGACGGAGAAAAGAGAAATGGACGGGATAAGGCGAGAGGACAGCGGCGACATCACGGTTGGGGTACGGGCGCACAGACCCTCCGAAGCAAAAAAAAATCCGGGAATGCCCACTGGACTACAGAGGCTCCAGTGCCTACCTGAGATGGTGAGGACAACCAAAGTTCATTTTTTCCTGTTTTTTCCCAAGCTGCGGCGCCGCTGAGCGTGCGCGTCAGCCGACACAGCTCGGGACGTTGTGTAAGACGCCTGGAAATAGATGCACGAAAGTCCTATGAAGAGGTCTTGGAGTGCTGCGAATGCAAAATAGCGACTCCAGCCATTCTCAGTCTAGGGAGGTGCGCTTAAACACACACCAGCAGTCAGCCTGAATAGGGAGATGGCAGCATTGCTTGTTTTCATACTGTACAGTAGACCGTCCGCGTGTCCTGTGCAAACACGTATATATATATATATATGTATATGTATATATGTATGTGTACATAACCATGTCTGTATGTACGGCTATGACTTTTAGATACGTCTGCATGCGTTTGTCTGACCGCATTCGCCCACGTTCCACTGAAGTATGCAGGGACGCACTCCTTTTCAAGTTGGAGAACAGCCCGACGAGGGCTCTACATCAGCCAGTGGTATATGTATATCTATATCTGCTTCGCCTTTACGACAGGCGAGAAATGCTTTGTCTGTCCATGAGCAAAGGCTCGTTTGGGTCGGTTGGTTTTTCGACGAAACAGGTGCACGGGGATCGTGGTGTGGAGCCTCGGGACGGGAAGGAAAGCGAGTCAGAATCCCAGTTTGAAGACGAAACTGCAAAAAGGTGAGATGCGTGGTCATGGAATTCAGAAATTTGTTCGCCTCCGTCATCGCCTACAGGGTGCAAAGTGTATAGTCCTAGCGCTATCTTCTCAGAGACAGGTTGCGACCTTTCCCTCGCACGTTGACGGCTCCAATTCACTTTGAGAGAAAATCTTGAGTTTTTCCCATATAACCGCAAGAAATAGATCCAGAGAAGAAAGCGGCATTCGAGACGCAATTCTCATGTGGACGTCCCGAGGAACGCGAGGCAGTTATTGGCAACGGGTTCCCGTTACTTTTCTGAAAGTAACTGCACTTCTATGTATCTTCTTTTCCTGCCTTTCCTCGAGTTTTTACAGCTTGCGCCGGCGTTCGGCACACTTGCATGAATGTAACCGCGGACCACATAGGCGTCTCGGGCTTTCCTCCTCGACGACGCGTAGCGCTCGGACACGATTAGTTTGCTTGAGAGGAGCAACAGAGAATAAAAGGGGTTTGGATGACGTTTGGTGCCCATGTGTCGCCTCACAGACAGAAATAGCCCATACGACTGCGTGCATATATATATATATATATGTATTTATTTAAATTTATATACGAGTTTCTGTCTCTCAGCTCTGTTTTTGTTGGGGCATGTGTGATTGCTTTGCTTCTTCCACTGTCCCAGACAGTTGTACGAGTTGCTGTGTCAGCGGAAAACGCACCGTCGCGGCGCCAGGCTCTCTCTCGGCAGTCGATCTGCCTCCTCGTCGCCTTCCGCTTCATCCGTTCCGTCCGGCTCTTCACACCTTCTGTTCGCCCCGCCGACGCGCAATATCTCTCCCGTGCAGACTCCTGAACTGGGTTCAGGCATTTTGCAGCCGGTAGGGACGAAAGCGTCACTCCCCTCAACCACATGCAGCCTGCGTGCGCTTCGGGATGGCGAAGATAGCCTTTGTTCTCCTCCCAAAACGCCCCTCCGTCGCCTTTGTTTCTCGCCATCGCCGAGAAAAAAAACCGATAGCTCTGCTTGGCGTGGTCAGGCGCCGGAGCGAGAGGAGAGATCTGTCCAAGCAAAGGCCGAAGCAGCAAAGGGTAGACGTCCTCTTGATCTGCATGCACTCCTCGAAAGCCACCGCCAGGCGGCAACGGCTGCAGCTGCTGTCTCCGGAAAAGGCGAGATTGGAAAGGCGCGACAAACAGCGCCAGGCGCTTCGACTCCTGTCCACATGAGAAGCTGCTTGCAGGGAAGAGAAGCCACCAAGGCTCCGCGGAGACCATCGCACGTCGCGTGCGGGTCTCATGAAGAAAGCGCTTGTTGCTCTGTCACTGAGGCGTTACCAGCGAGGCACAACCCCGTGCTGTTCCGGCACACATGGGGCCGTGAAAAACACAAAGAACCGGAGTTCACTGCTGCGGGAGACGCAGGACAATGGACTCCTCCCTTGAGTCGGAACTGCTTACGGACGCGCGCCGACGATTGGGCGTCTTGTGCTCAGTCTTCGGTACCAGTCCCTTCGGCAGCAAGTGCGAAGGCTAGGGCAGATCTGACATCCCAGTTGGAAGGCCATTATCCAAGAAAGGGTTCGAGAGAGTTTCCTTCTGAAATCGATTCCAAGAACACAGAGAGGAACGGTTTTTTCTCGGAAGGCGAAAGGCCGGCAACGCGCACGGTCCCACCGATGGCAGTTTCACGGCAGCAGCTGCTTCTTCGACGAGGCACGACACGCGCAGAGAGAATGGAGTTAGCTCATCAGAAACGAAAGCGGGGCAGTCTAGGAGCAACACGTACGGTTTCCGCGAGTATCGTTTCCGCTGCCGCCGAGGGCGACAAGCGCCTGGGCATTCGCGGGAGTGTACACGAAGCGGGCATCAACGCGCGTGAGTCTGAGATGCTGACGCACGGCCCCAGCGCTCAGAGCGGAAGTCGATCGCCGTTGCAACGCGCTCAAAGAGAGGAGGAAAGGATCCAAGCGATTCGAGAGCAAGTGGCGGCGGCGCGCGTTCAGATCCAGCGTTTGCCGAAGACTCGCAAGGCCCAGAATGCTGTGGCGAGATGGAAACTCTTCCAGCAGCTGCAAGCTCTCGTGGAGCAAGAGAAACACCTTATGGAAGGCAGTTTGGGTGGGAGGAAGGGCTGAAAAAGTAACCGGAAACCAAGCAATTCTCGCGTCTTTGTCGGTGGAGCCTGGAGCCACTTTACGGTGTTGAATCACGCTAGTCGGTGGCAGCAGAATGTTTCCGTCTTCGAGTTGTGCACTCGGTTTCAGGATGCGTTGAGGAGCAGAATGACACGTAAGTGACAAACGCCGTTGCTGGCTAAGAGCGACGTCAGTGCCTGCTGCGTTGTCAGCCTCATCACACAAAGCGACTCGAAATTCTGTCGATTTGGTAGGATCTCTTTCAAGGTGCCTGCGAGATAAAAGCATCACCTGTCTAGCTGATGCATGGAGTGGAGGAAAGTGAAAGGAAACGCGAGGCTCGGCACTTCGTTTCGACTGCCTTCTACCAGATGCTGTCTCGCTTTTCGTCGGCATGCGCGCAGCTACAGGCGCGTTTTTGCGCGTCTCGGGTCCGGCCTTTTTCCTGGGTTTGTTCTGATTTCGCATTTGATTTCCCGTCGTTCTCTGTGGTTCGTTCGCTTCCTCTTCGCGTTCGACGTGGAAAGGATCGGATTTCAAATGCCACATTGAGCGAGAGAAACACGGTCTATTTCTGGCCAGTTTGCATCGCGTCACGCATATAAAATTGACGTCTCTCCCTCACGGTTTCCGCCGACGACGAGAGGCGACAAAGGGGAAGAGAACACACACCAAAGCGCGCAAGACAAAACGCCCATGGACGCATGAAGAGCGTAACCACACACTTGCGTCAAAAGACGAAGACACAGAGCAGCCATGTCCTACGTAGCGCGTCGACGCGTGCAGTTCGGAACCGGAAAAATGACAAAGTTGTGGAACGGAAAAAGACAAGCGCTCACGGGGGGTCTACGCGCGTGGAGCGCTCATTATCCTCATCCTCGCCGTCCAAATCATAGGAAAAGCGGAAGCGAAATGCGCAAAAGTGTCTTTTAGACTCTTCGCGTTTCCGCTGAAACAAAAAACGAATGCCAATGTAAACGCGATCACGTCTACACGCAACGCTGCACACGAATGCACATATGCACACGTATATGCAGGTAGCTAGCGGCATAGTTACAAGCAGAGACTCCCTTGCGTACTAGGGTTGCGCTGTTTATACTGCCACGCATGTAACGGCGGATGGCGGGGGGGGTGGCGGGGCGCGGAGGATTTGCGCCTGCATGCATGTGCGTAGACGCGAGCAGACACATATACCCCTCCACACAAGGAAGAAAAGCACGTACAGTTTTCCGAAGAAAAGTGATGGACAACGGGTTCTCAAGGACTAGAGAGTCTATTGACGAAGCAGCGTTAACCTGCAACATGCCGAGATCTGAGTCTGTACCATCTCGCTGTCCATTTACTCTTGATCCTCCGGCAGCCCCTGTCTTTGTGTCAAGTGTCGAAAAGTAAACGAGGAGCAACGAGAGACAACAGATGGCGAGGAAGAGAAAAAAGCGGTGGTACATGGCGCAGTTGTGCCTTCGTCTGTCCCAGTCACCTTCGTCCTCCCTCGTGGGCTTTCGTTCAGAAAGTTTCACCGGTCTCTGTGTCAGCTGGTGTCTAGACGCTTGCGTCGAGCAGCGGTCCCCTCGCCAGCACAACTGACGCAACGCTCAGTCTTTCCGCTCCCGCGCAAGACGACGAAATCCCGACACATAGCGTTCCTGTTTTATTCCTTCTCGCTGGAGGCGAAACAAGACCACGCCTACGACGAGACACCCGTCGGCAGCAGCCACAGCTGAGGCCGACTGTCCAGCTGCATGCACACACAGCGCAAAACTCGCTTTTTCCTGCCAGGGCGCGCAGCGCATGCAACATGCTTGGATGGCTCGAGAAGGGATGTGTCCCTTGAGCAGAAGGGCTGCTGTCCACGCCTCCGGAGCAACCCAGGCGCTTCGACTCGCCACGCTCCACATTCGGGGAGGGAGGGAAAAAAGTTCGCAAGATTCGGCGTGGTTTCCCGAAAGGCACCTTTTGCAGACAGCCACGTCCTGTTCTGGCGCCCTTGGCGCGCCACACCATTGTTTTCAGCATGTCTCTGCTTTCAAACGGATTCTCACTGTAATCGGGGAGAGCCCGGCACGAGACATTTTTGCATGCGCGCACTCTAGTCAGTGGATTTGGAACTGGAAAGCGGAGCGTATCTTACGCGCACCTTCGGAAAGAACGACTAATGTTTCGCTTCCGCTCGTGTTTGGCTTACTGCGGCTGTGAGAATGAAACCTCCGCAGGGCGGCACGACGAGCGTCTCGACGGGCCTTTGGTGGGCGTAGCGAATCATCTGGATAGGTTTGAAGTTGTTTTCGACATCGAGAAACTTCAAGTGGGGGCCCGCGACACAAATAAGAATCTTGCCGTCCGCGGCAAACGCCAGTTGAGACACCTGCGTCCGAAAGGCTTCCGCGACGCTCTCCTCGTCCTTCGGGTTTTCGAGCGTCTCGGCATCACAGGGCGCCTCCAGAGCGTGCGGAAGAGACAAAAGCGACTTGGGATCCTCCGAAACAAAGTAGCGAACGTCGATGCTCCACAGAGTCAGCTCGCCGCTTTTGTCTAACGAGACGGCTCGCGTGTTGTCGGGAGAGACGGCGAGACACTTTGTGCCTTTGGAGGTCCTCAAATCCATGGCCTTCTCCATCTGGAAGAAAACACGAAAACGAAGAGAAGAAAGCCGCAGATCAAAGGAAACGGACCGGAACATGGAGAAGAAGACGCAGAAGAAGATGGAGAAGGAGAACACGATAAACTGGGGAACCCAGGAGGAAAGCGAATCACCTACCTTCACAAAAAGGCCGTTTTTGCGTTTGATCTCGTACAGCTTGACTCCCGCTGACCACGCCGCGCAACCCAGGAACCTGGACAAGACCAGCACAGCCGCTCTCGTGGGCACAGATGTGTGCATGTCCATCTGTCTACCTTTTCACATGTCCAGGAAGGAGACATTCGAATAGTCTCTTTCGGCCACCCACTCGCCTACCTAATCAGTGGACAATCTGGCTGTACATCCACGCCTGTGCAGTCTCTACCAGGCACAAACTCCCTACGCGCGTATTTCTCTATCTCTCTATATCTCTCGACCTACTAATCAAATCTATTTACCTACATCTATCTCTATTAAGATCGACTATACATTTGCACATATGTGCTTCTGTCAATACGCTCATATGAATGCCTTCGCCTTACCGTCCATCAGATGGGCTGCATGCGAACTGGAATGTTTGCACTTGCTTGGTATCGACGGAGGCCAGAAGCTCGCCTGTCGGTGCCCACACTCGGATCTGCACAGAACAAAAGAACTCCGCCTCCCGTTTTGTGCGCCTTTCGTGCGTCCGAAACCCCGTGAAGTTTCCCGCCTTCTCCCCCGACTCGCGTGCGCCTCGGGAATGCCCGCCTTCCGTTTTCTGTCTCTCCAGGCTCGAAGGCCTCTCGCCGCAAGGCCCAACCGGATCGAGAAAGCCACGACGCGTCCGCTGGCAGGCACGACGGCGGCAGAAGGCCCTCGCTCCGGCTCTGTTCTGCGCCGTTCGTTTCAAAAAACGTCGCTCCCCTGTTGACTCGAAGCGCATCGTACCTCCGTGTCGTCTTCCTCCGAGGCTGTGCAAATCCACTCGCCCTTGGAGGCGATAAGCCACCGCACGCGATTCCGCTGCAGAGGCGTGTCGCCGCGGAACGTCTGCGCGAGGAGAGTTTCATAAACAGAGGAGCTGCCAGGGGAGAAAATGCATGCAAAGAGAGAGTGGGCGATTGCGCCCGAAGTCAGGGGAAAGAGAGGCACGAAAAAGAGAAGATAAACACCTCCAGATGGCGGGGGGGGGGGGGGGGGGCAGAGCATGAAAGACGGGCGGGAGGAGAGGCCCAAAACGAGAGCAGTCAGAAGGACTCAAGACGGACGAGAGAAGAGCACAAAGGAGCTGAGGAACAAGATACTTCCTGGAAGGAGAGAGGGTCGAGAGAAAACGGGTTTCTGGCTCTTCGTGGAAGAGCGAAAACTGTCAGGGAAAGTCATGAAAACCACAGAGACAGGAAAAGACGTGCGAAAAGACATAAGGGGAAGACAAGAGCTGCAGCGAAGGCGCCGAGATAATGGCAAACGCAGGCGAGAGGCGATGAGTCACGCGATTCGGAAGGGGAAAGCCGAAATCCGAACCAGCTAGAAGAGAAGACGCGTGCAGCAGAAGGACCCCCGGAGCGACGCCGCGCGCGAGCGACCCTTGGAGCAAGAATGGAGAAGCCGTCTCGACAAGAGAACACGACCCTCACCTCAACGAGAGTCTTCTTCTTATCAGCGTCGGTTTTTTGGAGCTCAAAGATCACCAGCCGTCGGTAGTTTTCTGTTGATCCACACACACGAAAGACTTCCAGAAGTTTCCAAGAGCCTTGCTGTCTCACCCTTTCGCCTTTCACGCGGAGGCGGGAGGCGCTTGGCTCCCCAGAGCCCCGTTCACGCGAGAGAAAGTTCATGCCCGGCCGCGAAACTGGCGGCGTCTTCTCGGCAGCTACGCCGCCCGCGAGAGAGCGGTCTCTTGTCGCCCAACGCGGCGCAGTTTTGGGCAACGGAGACTCGAAAACTGTGGGCAAACACGCACCGGCTGCCTGTCCGAAACGGTAAAAAACGCGCACAGCTTTGGGTGCTTCCGCCGGAGAAAACGCTGCTGCCTGAGGTTTCGCATCTCAGCTGTTCGGCGGACACGCGTGGGGCCGGTCACCCACGCATACGTAACGCCCGTCTTGTGTGATCGACGAGGCAAGAGACGCGAAGCCTTTCGGCGGCGGCTTGCCGCCTCGCTTACCTAGCGCTCCTGCAATTCGGATCTTTCCTCCAGAGACAGGCAGGAAGTCAACAGCACTCAGAGCCTCGCCTTGTACGCGCGCGACGATGTGCGGTCGCGCAGGCTGAGGCGCGCCGTGATGCGCCACGCCGCCGGAGAGATCAAACATGTGGAGAGTCGCGTCGCTGCCGGCTACCGCTGCAACCACTGACAAGAGAGGACAGGTGTACGGACCGCAGAGAGAGTTGAAGGCCGCAGAGACAGGCAAGAGCGACGAGAAGAGAGCGCCAGGAGAGACCGCCAGGAGGGAGGCGCGAGACAGCCACACATAACGCGTGCACATAAAAACGAGGACGGACGGGGGACGACCCAGAGGAGGCGACGTCTCAAGAGCGGCTCGTGAGTTCCCTCCCGCGAAAACAAAAAGACACAGAGGGGGCGAGGAGAGGGAAAGCTGCGGAAGAGAGACGTGAAACCGGTCGCGGAAGAGACGTCACAGACGTCGCCACAGGGCGCTTGTCTTTCGTAGTGTGTCTGTTTGTTCGGTGGTGACGCCCTCACTTCCATCTGCGGAGACAGCGGCAGCTGCGGAGAACTTGGAAATGCCTTTGAGGACGTCTGCATGCAGCGGGTGTTTTGCGCCCGCGGGGGCCTCTTGATCGCCGCCCTGGAAAAACAGAGAAGAGCGGAACAAAGTGGGGAAATCTGGGGAGGCGCCCGAGACACTGGCTTTCCTCTCACCAAGGCGCGGACGCGACGGGACCAGACGGGGCGAAGGGAGGCAACTGGACGCAAGACAGGAGCGTGCAGAGACGAGACGAAAACGTCACGTAGGTTTCGCGTTTAGGATGTTTCGTGCGCCTCAGGGGAGGACGCCCCGCGGGAGAGAGAAAAAACAGAGAAGAGAAAAAGAATAATGAAAAGCGAAGAAAAAGGAGAAGAGAGAAGGGAGCCTGGAAACGGAGACTGGGCAGCGACGGAAGAGGCCACCGGACAAGTCGATTGCGATCTCGCCTCGCTGCGGTTTCGTCTTTGCGCAGAAGAAAACGTACAAGTTTTTTCTTCTGATTGAAGGAATGCATCTGGCCGTGGTGGCGATGCCGGGTTTTCTTTTCTTTTGCAGTCGGAGAGACAGCACGCGTTTCTTCCTCGGGTTCGTCGCGCCGCGAATCCGCCAGGTAAGGCGAGACGACAAAGCGCCAAGCAGCGACGACGGCCGCTACGGCCACAAGCACCGACAGCCACAACATCCTGGCAGAGAACCAAAAAACTGCGAAAGAAAAGAAACAGAGGAGACAGAGGAGACAGGCACAAGATCCGGCGAGAAGAAGCCGCGCGCGGCAGAGAGGCAAAGAAGACGAGCAAGACGTTCGCGGAGTCTTGAACAGCAAGCGACACCAGCCGGAGACGCTTCCCTCTCTTAGGCGCGCTCCCTCTCTGCCTTCCTCTCCTCTTTCTTCTCTTTGTGGCGAAAGAAAACGAGGACAGAGAGGATGCGAGAGAGGAGCAACACTCCGAGACAAAGGGCGTTAAGGCATGACAGGGACAACCCGCACAAACTCCGCAACAGGAAGAGAAAGCACTCAAGCACAGCTCGCAAGACACCGGGATCTTTTCTGGCGAAAAAGCACGCAGTTCCCTCGTTCATGCGAAAACTGAGAATTGGTTTCCCCGTCGAGATTGGTAACAGAAAGGTGACACACGTTCGCCTCTGCAAGCTTCTCAGAACCAGCAGGCAGTGACTGCATGCAAGTCGAGAAGTGTGCACAGAGGCGAACAACGGTTTGCATTTAGCGCTTCTTATTCTCAAGAAAGAGAAAAGCTGCGTTTTCTTCCCCGAGATTTCATTCAACACGAACACTTCACCTTTTGTCAGGCTTCCGTATGCAGCGAGAGTCAAGGTTTTTGTGCGCGTTTCCTCCCCCAGGCTTTGCTGTGCCTGCGTGCCCGCATGTCTCTCTGACACACGGTCCGGTAGTTCACCGCTTCGCGCCACGCACCGCCGCGTTTCGATTTTTTCGCTTTCCCGCGGCGGATTCTTCACAACAATTTTCGTTCTCGCGCGCGCCCTGACTCCACTGCGGCTCTCGAGCCCGAGAGAGAGGGAAGAGAGAGAAAGAGAGAGAGAACAAAGGGAGAGAAGAAGAACCAGAGAAGAGAGAGAGAACAAAGGGAGAGAAGAAGAACCAGAGAAGAGAGAGAGAACACAGGGAGAGAAGAACAACAAGAGGACAGAGAGAACAAAGGGAGAGGAGACGAACCGAAGAAGAGAGAGAAAGCAATGGCGACTTTTGACTCGTCTGCCTCGAGTTCTTCCAGCTTCGTCTTCCCTCCGTTTTTCCCTCTCGTGCGGAAAGGTAGATCCCCTTTGTCACCCTCCTCTTTTCTGCGTTTCTCCTTACTCGCCTTTTCTGTTCTCACTCCTTGCGTCTTCCCCCCTTGTTTCTTCCTCATTTCCTCGTTCGTGTTTCCACTCTGTTTTTCATCTGGCTCCTTCTCTGCCCATTTCCCCCCTCATTTCTTCCTCTCATGTGTCTCCTCGGAATCCGTTTTCCTCTCTTCCTCTTTTGTTCTCTTCTCCCTCTTTTCTCGTCGTCGTTTTGCCCAGCACCTTGTTCCTCTGGTCCCTTCTTCTCTCAGAACATTCTCGTTTTCTTGTTCACTTTTCGAGGTGAACTGGAAGGCCCTGAACCGCCGCATCTTCTCCTTTTCTGTATCCCGCGCCTAGAACCTAAGCGATGTGGAGTCGAACCTCGGTGTGCCGGAGAATATTGCAGTCCAACGCCTTTTTCGCTGTGTCTCCTCTCGCCTGTCGGAAGCTCGTTCCTGAGAATGTGAAGCGCGACCGTTTCTTCGGATTCCCTTTTTTTTCTCTGGCCTCTGTGCATAGATCGGTTTCCCTCATTTGTTTCTCCGTCTTTGTGGGTTTTTTTCTGTCCAGAATGTGAGGCCCAGGCAACCGCTTTCTTCGCGTGCGTCGAAGGCGCGAACGTGCCAGGCGATGCAGGCGAAACTCTCAAAGGCCTCCAGCATTGCCGGTCTTCGTCTGAGGTGGGAAAACCGAGAAAACGAAACGAAAAAGCAAACAAAGTGGAAAGGAGAGAACGACAGAACAGGGAACACCGCCGTGGGCACAGTGTTCGCTCTTCACCCCCCGTCTTTACTTGCGAAGAAAAGGAATGCATCTCCAAGTTTAGAGAGACGCCGAGCCACACGCTGTCCTTTGACGAGTGAAACCTACCGTACATATAGACTCCGCCTAGAACCTAACCGACGTGGAACACCTGCATGCCATCGGTTGTGGAAATCCAACACTTTTAGCTTTCTTCATCAGCCCAGTGAGGACCCAGGACGCTGGAGAGGAAAGCAAGGAGACGTGGACGAGTTCGCCCGTCGCCCCGGGGTGTTCTGTGTCGTGTTTTTCTTCAGGCTTACCACGCATGCACGCGGAAGTCTCTAGCGGATCCGAAAGCGCCTTTGCCTACTGTCTTCGTGGATTTTCAGCCACCGAAGCGAACGTCGAAATGAAGCCCAAAACCGACGAGGAATTCCTCTCTGCATTTTCCCCTCAGCCCAAAAGCACGCACGTGCTGCCAAGGGAGGTCAAACTCCAGAGACTAAGGCATTCCCGTCTTTGTGTTAAACGACATTCATCTGCGTACGGAAATACCAATATCTGCAGATCGTTACGGAGAGGATTGCAACCGTTTCAGGTTACGAGCATTTCTCTGCACATATCTGTAACTCTTCGTCTATTAGATGAGGTATAGGTTTATATTTGTTTATATATATGGGTTTTATTCTCTCTTTATTCCGGTTTGACGGCTTTGTTGGTCCAGTCAGGTGATTCGTGCACTTTTTTTTGGAAAAAGAAATTCTACGCTTTTTGTCCACGCCCTCACTGCCCCGCGCCGGATCGGTTAACAGACTCTGAGGAAACGGGGAAGGCAAGAGTCTCTCTGGAGAAAGTTTAACTGCAACAGCACTGCTGAAGATTGCAGCTGTCGACTGAGGGCTGAAGAGACGAAGTGTGAAGTCTCACGACCACTTCCCTGTGTGTCACTGTGTCTGTCTGGGGAGCACTAGTGAAGTGAAGAAGCGAGAAAGAACTTGAATCAGGAAGCTGGTCTTGTGGCAGGCGGAAGGTGAATGCCTGATTTTAGTAAACGGAGTGTCTCTGGAGGCTCTGCCTGCACGAGTTTACTCTGAGTCTGCCTCCTCTCCGTTCTCGAGAAGAACAGACGTTTTTCTTCGCATTTTGAACACCAAACCGGAACCTGCCGAAACGCGGGCGCAGCCTCGCGTCAGATACCTGCCTCCCCTTGGGGGGGGGGGGGGGGGCTGTGGTCGTGCGCTTCTCCGTTTTCGTCGAAAGTGAAAGGCAGACCTAGGGGGAACGAGATCTCGCTGTGAAACTCGGGTCTCTGAGAGCGAGACGCCTCTACGCGAGGAACCGCATAGGAGATGCGGAGTCGTGTCTTACAAGAACGCTTCACTATCCAGTCGAAACGTTTTGAAAATACACGTTTTTCTGCTCATCGGTGAAGGAGCCAAGTAGAAGAACAGGGAAGAGGCCGAGAAAAGAGAGAAAATGTGTCTTCCCAAAGGACAGAGACACATCTTTTCGTAACACCTCTCTGGCGTGTTTTATATTAAAACGTGCGCTGGACAACTGTCGCTAAAAGAACGCAGAAAGCGCGAGTTGCTGTTTGCACAGAGAGACGAAGGCCGGGTTCTCTCAGTGGTGGATATGTGACGAGCTTCCGTTTGGACTCGTTCCCGCAACAACAAAGAGACTCAGAAATCTGAGTCGTTGAGCGCCGAACCCCGATGGAGAACGACAGCATGGGAGGCTCCAGCTTCGGGGGGCGCTGTTAAAAGGACTACCATCCAAGCCGGGGTTTTGCTGGTGTTTATCGTGCCCATGAAGCGCCAATAACGATGAAACTCATTCGATAACAGAACAAAGAAGATTCAGCTGCATTACGTTCCCCGACCCCTCTCTCTGAATAACTCGACAAATGCATAGATGTGCATACATAACAGGGATAACGACGTCACCTCCACATATTAAGAGGGGGAAAGGGGAACACGAACATACACTCATCCTCTATTCATCTCTCTATTTGTCTATCTATGCATCATACATAAGCATCGGTAAGTGGGACATGCGACGACTAGGCATGTCATATATATGTATATATATATATATATACATATATATAAGAGCTTAGGAATATATATAAAAGTTCAGGTATATATATGCGGAGAGGGCGTTTGTAACGGAGAGGAGCGGCGAGGGACGCGAAGGTAAGACAGAGGAGATTCTCAAGGCAACTTGGTTTTTGCAGCGTAGCCCTCTGGAAAACGGCCGCTCTGTCGGATTTCCTGCGTGCGTGGGTGTTCGTTTCCTGGGGTGTTTGCACACAGCTTCCGGCCCTTTCCAAGCATGTTTCTCTGCTTTGCGACTCTGCCGTTCCAGCCTGCTGTCTTTTCTGTCTTTTCTGTGCACACTCAGCGAACCCTTGAGAAAAGGGAGGCTCGAAAACAGCGAGAAAACCGCGACGCTGCGCGAGTGTATGTACGGTTGCTTGCACTGTCGCGATTGCACTTGCGGAAAAAGCAGATAAGCCCGCCGGTGGCAGAATCTCGGAGAGCGGGATTTTTCACGAAAGGTCGCGATTTCCTGAGAGAGTTCGCAGTGTTTGAGAATCGAAAATCTGCGCTGAGCTCCGCTCCTGCGGATCGAGAGACGCTGCGCTTTTACAATTGCCTCAGCAGCGATCGCCAACCACACGGCGAGCGCATACCGGCGACCAGCTGACCGTTTTCTTCCAGGCGAAAGCGCCCTTTTCTCGTCGCCCGACTGAACGGAAACGCACAAAAACGAAAATCCGCGTCAATGGCCGATATCAAAAATCAAACGGCCGATCGTGCATCTCGTTCGGCCTCTCTCCCTTCTAGCGCGAAGAAGCGGAGCCGTGGGTGTTTTGTCGCTTTTTGAGAGACCCTCTCAGTCACGCGTGTACCACGTCTTTTTCGTCGAGCCTCGCAAAGTTTTGCGGGCGTCTACGCGTCAGAAAAGACGAGAAGTAACGGAAGATCTCTGCTTTGCGGTGAGGCTCGAAATCGAGGGACAGTGCGGCCGGTTTGACGCGACTCAGACGAAACAAGGGGCGAAACGGGGGAAACACGTCCGCGTAAACGCCCGCTCAAATTTAAAGACCTTGCTGTTTCGCGCTTTCTCGGCCACTTCGCGGTTTCGCAAATTCCTCTCTGTCCTCAGTAGTCTAGAAGGCACAATCTCGACTGCCGTCGACTGCTGCGTCCCACGCTGCTCATCCCAGAGACGTTTCCTCTTGTTTCTCTTCCCTCGCCCTTCACCAGCCGCACCTTCTTCGCCTCTCTGCTTATTCCCGGGTGCACGTTTACGCTCTCTCACCGTTTTCGTTTTTTCCCCCGTCCAATCCGACCCGCATCCGGAGGCGACGAGCGTGAGGCGCGCTCTAACCCGTTGCTGCGATCGTCTCTCTTGTCTCGCCTTTTTGTGGTCTCCTCTTCATCCGCAGAACTCCTCTGCCTCCCCCCATCTGGTCCAGAATTTTCCTTCTGCAACCTATTCACCCGCTCGCTCGCTCTCCGCACCTCCCGCAAAAAATTCCTCCGTTCCCGGTTTCTTCCTTTCTGTCTCGGCTGCATCGACCGTTTCGCTGATCTTCCTGCCTCTTTCGTTTACGCGCAGGAAAGCCGGACTTGCCTCTGACGGCAAAACTCGTTGCTCCTCTCGCGTTTCCAGGCTGCGTCCTCGGCCCGCTCTTCGCTCTTTCGCCGACCCAAATCTCGGACATCTGTCTCGCTTTGCTCCTCGTTCTTCCGCCTGCTTCTCATCACGTCTCTGTCTCGGCTGCCTCGCTGTCGCGTCTTGGTGTTTTGAGCAAAATGGACCACAAGAAGCGCCTCGCGTCCCGTGTGGGGACTCCCGGGATTTGCACGGTTGTCCTCATCGACAAGACGCAACGACCAATCATGAACCTCCACAAAGTTCCGCTGTCTGCGACGATCTGGGCCATCAAAACGAAAGTCTCGGAAAGACTGAAGGAGGTCGGCCGCTCCCTCAGCGCCGAAGCAATGTGAGTCTCGAGAAAAGAAACAGAACAAGGAAAGGGAAACGGCGAGGAAAAACCTACACTCTGCTGAGAGCTAGAGGAGAGGTGGGCGCGCCGAAGATCCGACACACTTTCTGGATACGGCGAACAAAAAACCGCTTTCCGGAGAAAAAACACGATGCAGATGGGCGATCGAGAATCAACTGCATAAAAAGGGTGTCCCTCGTCCCTGTATTTCCAAGTAGATGTATGTGCGCGCATATATATATATATACGCGCATATATATATATATATATATATATATATATATATGTATTATCTGCATAGATGCATTTGCCAATGCATTGATACGTAAGTATAGGTATGTTACAGTTTCATGTTCCTACGTCTTTGAGACAGACTTCAACTGCAACGTATGCGAAGGAACGCATTCGTTTCTATGGAGGGATTACAATGGATAAACTATGTCCACTCTCAGCCTCGATACATATACATATACATGCATTTATTGTAAGATAGGCGTTGCGTGCTTGACATGCGCCTTATGGGCTTGCGTTGAGACGCCTTTTCGGTGCCTATTTCCGCAGGGTGTTGCACGTAGAGTCCGGAGGGACTTCTACAGCAATGGATAACGACGAGTTTCTCTCGACCTACAACACCCTGGGGGTCTCCCGCTTCACCGTCATCATCTCGAGACGAACGAAGATGGAACTGCAAGTCGTCCTCTCCCGACGTAGGCGACTGCTCTTTCGGTCTAGTCTGTACATTCCTCTTCCGCCTCTCCGGCATGCAGGCACAAACACATGTGCACATTTTACTTTTTAAAACCAATCTGCGAGCACAGCTCTATCCACTCAGACCCCCTCCCCCACTCACCTCTCTACATATATATATATATATATATATCTATATGCGATATATATATATATATATATATATGCGATTGCAAGGGTGTTGAGTTATAAGAGTTCGCGTGCCTGAAATTGCGCACATCGTTAGAAAATGACTGCTGTTTTGTGTGTAGGACGAGGCATGAGGTTCTTTTCCCGTGTTTGTTCCCTACACTGGGATGCGGCGGCGGGATCTCGCGGACACTTTGTTTAGGGTTATGTCTGTGTGCATGCGAAGCTGTGGCGACGCAGCTGGATCCGTCTCTAGCGGTTTATGCTTGAATTGTGTTGTTCTGTTTGCAGCGGAAAAGAAGTGTCTGTGCATTACGAAGCAGAAGAAGGAACAAGAGGAGTTTCCGGTCCACATCCCGCTCGCATACACCACCCATCAGTTGCGTGTAAGCAGAGGGATTCCTCTGTCTGTACTTGTATCGTGCCTCGTCTCCTTTCTCCGCTCTCGTTAGAAGAAAACCGCGCGGCTTTCCGGTTCGCAACATCTCTCTCTGGCGAACTGTGTAGGAGTGCCTACCACGAAACTGGGGAACCTCTGGACGGGGAAATGTCCCGGTTTCCCCCTTTTCGGCCTAAAGAGATCTTTGAAATTGAGCCTTTTCTCTGTCTTGCCCCCCGCAGCTGTACATCACCGAGACGATGAACTGCAACACACCGAAGAAAGATTTCAAGCTCTACTATGACGAAGCGATGCAGGTGAGGAATGGTCTCTTTAACGTCTCTTCTTCCTTGCTTCAGTCGCCTTCGCTCTCTTTTTGCCGCCTACCTTTCTGTTTCCGTTTCTCCGACCTTCCCTCGTGTTCGGGAGTCTCCTTCCGGTTTTCCCCTCGAGGCAACACAGATCTGGTCCGTGTCACATTGTATTTACAAGTCTTCGTGGCCGTAGTGTGCTTTTGCTGCCTTTCTGTACACGCTCTAACGCGTGCTAGATTTTTGATGTTTTCCGTGGCATTGAAAAGTCCATTCCGTCATCCAGTCACCCTCACTCTTAAGGGGACATGAACACGAACACCGCCCCCCCTCCCCCCCCGCCGCTGAATCGTCTGCAGGCTCTTTGGTGTTTGCGGTAATTTCGGAGTTAGTCGAATGCAGAGACTCGCAGCATTCCGTCAGCGAGAGGCCTTTGGTTTAGTAACACCCGCGCAGCTGTTTCGGCAGGACAGGGTCGCAGTTTGGGGCTGTTTTGTGGTTTTCTCTTTGTGCTGGTGCGGGGGGCGTTTTCCGTAACAGACTTGTTTCGTGCTCTCTCTTTGTGGGTCTCTTCTTTCTGCTGCGCGTTTTCCCTGCTTTTTCCTCGGTTTGCCTCCCTCGGCTCTGTCGCGCTCTTGCTCCTCTCTATGTTTTTGTCGTTGGTCTTCACGTGCGACCGGTTTCGCTTTTTACTCTTTCGCGCTTTCTCTCGGGTGCCTATGTTGTCCGATAGGATGCATTCCCGGAAGAAGGAGTTGTGGGCTCGCTGGGAATCGCCGAAAAGACGCGCCTCTACGCACTCATGCCCCCAGGGTTCGACATCACAAAGATCGAGTATCCGGTGATTGAAGGGAAGAAACAAGACGCCGTCGCAACTGCTGAGCCTGAGACGCTCACCGAGGCCGCTCCCACAGCGCCTGCGGGTAGCGAGAAGTCCCAGCAGGAAAAAGAGTTTGAGGCGCGAGCCATGGTGCGTCCAGTGGTGCCCGGAAAGGCGCATTTGGACACGAAATGCCGAGAAAAGAGACACGCTCACGAGTACCTATCTGTGGAGGTGTGAGGCTCACGCACGGGCACCTATAAGTTGACACCCACACACACATACACATCAAGATTGCATTTCTGTGTGTCTAGAGTTGCAGGCACATCGGATGTGTTCATCTGCAAAACCCGAGGCCGTTGAGTTACCACGAACGAAGATGATACGTATATGTATGTATACGATGCGTGTGTGTGCACATACAGTTCCGTGTATTCAGGGGTATGGTCTGTATATCTGCATGATGTGAAGATGGGGACTGCGGGGAGAGCGCGTTTCACAGACGGTTCGCGTGGAAAGGTGAGACGCTGGCGGGACCACTTGCGTTGTCTCTTTCCACGGGCACTCCGCAGTTTTGAGTTCCTCGGTTGCAACTTTTTTCTGTTTTATCTGTCAGGGAGGCTTGATGCCGCAACAGGACGCCGGCGACTACGCCCGATCCTTGGTGAGGCTTCTGTTCCTCGTGTTTCCTGTCTGGGCGTCTCCTTTGCACACCCAAAACTTCCCGGGCCTTCTCGCCTCTATGTATAGACGGAGTCAGCGACTCGTCCCGCATCATCCCCTGCTGTTCTTTTCTGTCTCACTTTTTGCGGTCGTTGCCTGATCCGTCAGGAACGTACTTTCTCTCTTTCTCCACCTCCAGAGGAGGACTGAATCGCGCTCCACTTCCAGCGTCTCTTCGTGCATCAGTGGATCTATGTCTTTGTGCTCGGAACGTCCGTTTCTCTCGGCTCTCAACCTGGCTTCTGCCTCCGTTTTGTTTCCATTTTTGCAAGCGCCTTGCTGTTGCATCTATGCGGTTCTCAGGGTTTCTCGCCGTCGAAAAAAGAGGTCGCGTCGCTCCCTGAGAAAGTCGACTACAAGGCCTTCCAGGATTTCCTCGGCGTCGCGATGCACCCGGACGACACTCAAGAATCTTTCCGCATCTTCTTCAGTTCTTTTGACAACCAGGTGCGGCGTTGCGTCTTGGCTTTAGGAAAACGCACTCTCGAGAGGTGTTCTCTGTTCGGCTCTTTCCTTGATGCTGGCCTTCCCGTTTTCGCGTCCAGAAGCACGGAGGGTTCGGCAGACGCGGGAAGAGACAGTGGAAGAGCACCAACCTACCCCGCCGACTGCTTGCTTCGGACCTGTGCCACGTTTTTTTACGCTGCTTGAGACAGCTGAACGGGACTCCAAAAACGAAAGGGAACTGGAGTTCGGAAGTTCACAGGTTTTGAAGATGTGCAAACCTTTTATATCCGAGGGTCTGGGCGTCTGTGCCGCACACAGGAGCGGAGGACCGTTTTTTCGCGGGGTGAAGGATTTGGACTCAAAGTTGAAACAGACTGCTGCAGAAAAGAAGAGGGACAGAGACGAGGGTCACGCAGTCCCCCCCCCCCGGTTTTTTCGCTCGGAAAACACATCTTCTGGACCTCTCGCGGGACAACGTGTTCAATTCTCTAGAGGGACACCTTCTTTGCCGACACTTTTATTTCATCCGAGAGAAAACCTTTCCGGTTTGGAAAGTCGTTCCTATTCACGTTGTGACGGAGTCGGTAGTGACAGGCAAAAAGCTAGACGTGTGTGTGTGTGTGTGTTGTCTCAGGGGACAGGAGACCTCTCGAAAAAACAAGTTTGCAACATCCTACAGATGTGGGGGGATGAGCCGCTCTCCCCAGCTGAAGCTGCGGCTTTCTGCGAGTAAGATCTGTCCCTTGTGCTGGTCGAGCTCTCATGTCCCTCAGGAGCGAACAGATGCTCCTTCTCCCGACACATTAATCAACTCACACACGTATATACATTTGGATAGAGATACAGACGTTCATTTAAGCGGTCAAACGCTTCGACACCTGCATTTATTTCCGTTCGTGCCTACGCTTGAGACACCTGATAGTTATGGCAGAGCTCTGCGTAGAGAAATTCGTCGGTTAGGTTGATAGAGATTCCGCCAGTCACTGCACCGGAGCAGTTGTGTTACTATACGTTCTCGTGTGCCTCGAGTGTCTGTGTACGTGCTTTGCGCGTGCGTTTCTGCAAGGTCCGTTGTCGGCGCACATCCGTCATCCACATGTGTGCGGACGTTCCTTGAGATCTGCCGTGAGTGTTTCTGTATTTCGTCTTTGATGCCCTCTCTGGTGTCATTGCCGTGTCTCTCAACATTCTCGCTTTGACCGTACGCCGACGTGTTTCGGTCGCCAATCGTGCTTTGCGGTGGGCGTAGCCCTCTCGTCTCATGTGAACCTTTCTTTTTTTCGGTCGCCTTTGCCCGTGGTTGCAGGCTCGTGATGGGGAAAGAAAACTCGATCTCGATCAAGGTGCTCGTCGACATGTAAGTGACCCACGGGTCTGGAACCCATCGCAGAGCGTGCGTCTGATGATAGGCACTATCTGTGTTTCGTCCTGCGTCGTTCAGTCTCTCTGTGAAGCTCTAGAGGTGCATGCTTATACCTTTATATGTATAATTACAGAAGCTGTCGATGGCAGAATGCTAGATATGCGTTTCTGGGTATATCTTCGGTCATTTCTCGCCGTGATGGCGCGTTGCAGTGTCAGTTGCACGAATGAACGACGGCCAGCATATGTCCCAGAAGCGCTTCATCTTTGAGGTTGTATGGCGTTCAGGGGTTCCTCCGTTGCCAGGACCAGTTTTAGGACTTTTTGAGGCTGCGATGGAAATGACATTCACTGCTCGTTTTCCTTGAATTTTTGCTTGTCCGATGCTGCGTGCGAGCTCGTCGCCGGCGTTGACAACGCCTCGTTGTTTCTGTGGTTTTCTTTCGTGTGTCTTTTTCTATAGCGCGAACGTGTGTTGGTGCGCGTAAATGCCGCGTGCTCTTGTCTTTTTCCGCGTCTGCTGTGTTCAGGCTTCAGGAAGGAGCGGCATGAATTTTTTCTTTTTCTGCCGAGCTGTTTTCCGTGTGAAAGAAACTCATATCGGCAGTGGACACCCTCTGCGAGGATCTTCCTTTGCGGAATGGAAGATGGAAGAGAGACGCTCGACGAACGAGGGGAGAATATGAGGAGGCAGCACGAATGCGAGAAGTGGAACCAAAGTGAGCACGAGAAGGATGAGAAAGTGAGAAGAAACGGACAGCAAATACTTTGCCCGTCGATTGGCGAAATGCGAGTGATTAGATCTCTGCACCTCCCGAAGGTGCACAGTGAAACGAAAAACATGACATGTAAAGAAGTTGTTTTCCGATATTTTTCTCTCCATCCTCATCGGTCACACGAGCGTTCGCGTTTCATTGCAGTCTCACGCTTTGTTTGGTGCCAGGAAAGTCCTTGGATTTTTTCAACTGTTTCCTCGGCTAGTTCTTTGAAAAACTCGAGACAAGAAACGCATTTTCTTACCGGAGCCGCATTGGGTAACGGCTTCAGGAAGTCCGTGAAAGCACGGGTGTTCCTCCGCATTCCTTCCTCATGTGCCGCCAGAAGAGATTCTGTCTCGTAGAATTCCAGTTCTCGATTGCGCACACAGCTTTTGCTACACGGACCTGAGGCACAGAACTCAGTGGTGTCTGACGGTTCATTTGTATTTGCGAGGCGCTGAGGGAGATGCCACATGTGCCCTCATTTACACAACTCTACGAATTAGCATGAGCAAACGGTTAGCAACCCAACCGTTATAGTCACCGAATGCGATTTCATTCTTTTTAAAATGGTAGGAATCTTGGACACTTGGTTGCGCACTGTAAGCTGCAGTTCGATCTACACGCACGCGCGTGCCACGACATTTGTATAACGGCCACCGACACCTCTATAGGCGAACACAAGCATGGATATATAGGACGCGCATCCCTTTGGCCTCGAGGCTTTTTTATCAAAAACCGCGGTGAGTTTGAAAAACACACCACATGAAGGCAACTGCAGGCTGCACCCCGCCGTTTGCGCGGTAGACAAACTACTCAGAAGGTTTCCACACGCATCAACACCAGAGTGTATTTGCCCAGAGGCGAGCGGCGGCACGAACTTGGACGTTATTGTGAAGCAGAGACATCAGGAGTTTAGATCGGTTGTGCAGAATATGAAACTTAACACTAGTCAACTGAGCTAAATAATACAGGGTTGGCATGTGGGTTTGTTTCACTGCTCAAGGCAGAGTACTGGATTGGATATCTAGGGAACGGTGCTCGACATCGTCTCTATGGACACAACGGCAGAGACAACCAGAAGTGCCCTTTTGGTGAAAATCTTTGTGGAGCACGTGGAAGACCAAAGTTCTTTGCCAAAAAACGCCAAGTGCCGAACGTTCTGGCATGCACAGTATGTCGAACAAGTCCTTTTAGTCTACTGCAGTGACTGTAAGTGAAGCCAAGCGTCTTCACCCGATTGGCGCTTCTCTGCGGCATTTGAACAAAAACTCAGGAAACGAGCAGACTCGACGGAGACAGTGTCTCTTACTCTTTTTCGTGTTTAGCGTCTAGAGAGCAGAAGGGTATGTCATCGTCAGCTTTGTCGTTTCGTCTGTGGCGTGGAATCTGGCGAAGGTTCCTTCAGCCTCTTTTTTCAAACCTCCGAAATACGCGAAAGAATTAGTCGCCATGAATTCAGGAACGCTCGATAAGCTCAGAAGGAACTTACAGTGTTCAGTCGGATCCAAGAAGGCCGCACCCCTCCGGTATCTGCAGACTGCGTAACTGCACGTTCGTGCAACTTGCTCACTGGTTAACCTTTTTCTGAGGTATTTTGCGCATGCCTCTGAGAAGGCGTATTTTCATAAACCTGGTGATTCGCTCACAATCCTGTGACACGGGTGAATTCTGTGCCAACGAACTCAAAATAATCCTCGTGCCCCGCCTGGCTTTGTGTGCAGTGTGTTCTCGAGAAAAGGGAACTGTTCCAGGTGAGGTTTCTGCGTTTCCGCATTTCTCGGTTTCCCATGACGATTGTCGATGATGCGGACTCTAAGTCGATTGCTTGCTTCCCTGTTCGGTGTACTCTCAAGACAGTAAATGTGTAGCCCTTACTTCGCTAACAAACCAAACATTCACACAGCCCCAGATGTACGTCTTTTCTGACGTCTCTAGCTCTTCGCTTTTCGCGTTTCCTCTGCCCCACAGACGCCCTGCGACTCTCTCCCGAAAGTAAACCGGTTACCCCAGCCACAGTGATCAACAACACGAGACACGGCATTTTTTGCTTTTTATCTTCAGCCGCAGCCTCTCCACTTTCATTTGCTGGATACCGACAGGGGGGACGGAAACGGAAATACTGCGTTTCCCGTAAGCTGTTCTGTATTTCGTGCCTTTGGCATTTTCTCTCCTCCATATTATCTCTCATTAGTTCGCGACTACTGCCTCCGGAGCCTCTCTTGTCTCCGCTTTCGTTTAGGAAAACGCCGCGCGACTTCTCGAGCCTGACGCTTGGCAGCGATGAAATTCTTTCGTCCGATGCGAACATACTGAGGAAGAAAGTTCCTTTTTCCTTTTCTCGTTTTTAGACCACTCGTATTAGTGTGTCGCAGTGGCGAAATGGTGTAAAGGTAACTGCTGAAGCACACGGACTCGTTTTTAACCTAACAGCACTTAAAGTGCCGAAAACACCCCTCCATGGGGTCTGAGGACAACCGCAACCTGGGCGTTTCGTGAGTACGAAAAAAAGAGATCCCGGTTAAGGGATGGCATCTCCACGTCGACAATCTCTCTCTGCTACTCACAGACCCTCCTGCTTTTTCCCTCCCCTCATGTTGCCTGCCGCTGTGAGTCTTCGTGTGTCACCCGCACATCGGAAGAGGGGGAATACCCGGTCTGGTTGCCTTCGTTTTGGCAAGAACCAAAGAACGCCTCTTCGAGAGACGGTTTTCAACGTTTCCTCCCCCGTCTTCCTGTTGTGAAAAAGACACATGCAGAACGGCTCGTTCAAACAAAGCGGTCGGCGCTGACCGACGGGACGACGCCGGAGGTCAGCATGTCTCTGCCGATGGGCTGGTGCCGCTCTGCTGAACTAGAAAGGAATCCATTTAACTGTCACAAGAGACAGCTTGCCTGCGACGAATTGCCTTCGGTTTTATGTCCCGCCTCCTCCGCAATCGTAGGAATATATTTTTCCTGTACCGACATAGCGTACAGATGCATGTGTAGTTGTATAGACTTTTTTCTGTCCACGTGGAGCTCACGAGTTCTGTACGCTCTTCTCTGCGTGTACATTTTACTGTCTTTGCATTCAACTCTCTCTACCTGTTATCGACGTCCAGATCTCTCCCTGTTTCTGTTTTTCTAAGGGAGGATCATGCATGGCTAGAACGTCTGAGTCTGTGTGCTCACAAAGCCGGCGAACCACGTGTGCCATTCTCGCCTCCGTTTCAGAGAAAAGCATTTTCCCGCTAAAAACAAACAGGCACGCGAAACTCGCCAAGGAACGCCAGAACTTCTCGTTGTTATCGCCATGGTGTTTACTAGGAGCGGTTTCGAGCCCCTGTTTTGTGGCGAGTACGGGTTAAACCCGAGGTAGCGCTTTTACACGGAGTGGATCAGCCGCAGGAAACGTTCTCCGCGTCAAGCGAAAGAAGCCAGCAGGAACCGGCCGAGGAAGGCCCCCCTGGTACCTCTTCGTCTCTCCTGGAGCCGAGCAAAGGAGAAGTCTCGGGGGTTCCAAAAAACTCAGAGAGGAAATTCAGTCGAACATGGAGGCCGCCAGGCACGGTGAGGCTCTCTCAGGCTCCGGAACTCTGCAGGATGGCGAATGGGGAAGAGGCGGCGCGGAGACTCTGGCGCTTAAACCATCCTCGGCAACTGACAGGCAGATCACCCACGAGTCGCCAGTTCACTTCTCTGTCTTTTTGTCTCGGCCTTTTCGTCCCACCTGCGAGCGAACGGGAGGAAAAACCACCTGTCCACCCAGCGCGTCGCCGACGCCGAGGGAGACAGGCTTGAGTGGCCAAAGTCGAAGGGAAGGCGATACATCGAGCAGAACGGCCGTGGACGAAGGCAGACATGTTTCTTGCACTCGTACCTCGCCTTTGAATCTGTCGCCTGCATGCGCCTCCATGGGCATTCCCTCTGCGTCATCCTACGGCGTTCCAGATAAGCGCATCGGCCGGGAGGCGTCGAGAGCCGAAGTGTCTCCGGGGAACGGGCCCGCGCAAAGACAGCAAGGGCCAGGACTGTCTCCGCGCGCTTTTGCCGCCGTCTCGGCGCTCAACGCGTCAGCAGACGCGGCCGGGTCTCGCCCGCGTTCCGCCGCCTCGCACGGGGCGCCTTCCAAACAGGCGCGCCCTGTCTCTGCACCGGCGCCTTGGGCTCCAGTCGGCTCTGCGGCGTGGGACTCTCCGGGGAAAGTGCGCTTCCGAGTACCGAAGGCGGGGTCGCAGAAGAGGCAAGGATTTGCGCAGTCTTGGCGCCTAACGAACCATGGAACCGAGACGCAAAAGTCGCCTCCCTGCTCGCCTCTCGACATGGGTTCTCAGGGAAGAAGACCGAGCAGCGGCCTGCGTGGAGAAAGTCACCTTCCTGAAGCGCAGCAAAGGGAGGTCAGACACACATCCGGGAGGTCTTCGCTTCCCCGTCCCCTTTCAGCCATCTGGATAGAATCTATCTCTACCTAGAGACACCCACGAGGTTCTGTATATGTCTTGAGATATGGTCTACTTCTGAATCTGTCTCCCCTCGCCGACCGACGATCTCCACCTCTGTCTTGATCTGTGCTGGTCTGCGTTTCTCAGCACCTACCCTTCTTGGCATCTCTCCTTTCCTCCCTCCCATCCACATCTCTTTCCGCCTCCCGCCTCTTTTTCACCTCTCAGCCGTTCCCTAAGGACAGCCCAGTGTTGCCGTTCTACGAACTGCCGCATGTTCAGCTGCTTTCACCCGTGTCTCTCTCTCCAAGTGTTTTTGCTCCCTGGAGATGTCTGTGTCCTTCTGGAACAAGAAGAATGGGCCCCTCTCGTTTCACCCAGCAGCGTCGACTCTTTAGATCCCTGCCGTTCTTTTTGCATGGCCACGTTGCTGTTTTTCCGAACGAAAACAGAGACGGGGAAATTGAGAGGCGAACGGCAAACGGGCGCCGCCGCGAGTTCTGTGCCTTCCGTGCCTGTGTCGCTCCTGCGCTTCTCTCTTTCTGCCACGTTCAGGCGGCCTTTTTGTCTCCTGCGGTCTCTTGTGTCCCTGCAGCTTCACGCCGACCTGCGACGGCTCCTTGTGGGGAAGGCACGGGAAGACTTGGAAGGCCCTCAGCACTGCGGACGCCTTAAGCCCCTGGAGGAGGCGTTGCTGCTTCACAAACTCGCGTTGTCTCGGGTAAGACGCAGAGACGAGGAGGAAAGAGAATGCGAGGAGGGCCCCTCTGCCGAGACGAGATTGGGGGGAGACCGAGACAAGCAGTCCAAAGACGCGCTAGATTCCAAGATACGACGGGGGGACGAAGGAGCGTTCCCGCCTTCACTCGTTCTGCCTCTGCTTGTTTCCCCAAGACTGCTTCACTTTTTAACGCCGCCAGCCCTCTCGCCGTGTTTTGCTCTCAGCTTCGGCCGCTAAAGAGCCTGGTCAAGGAGTTGGATGCCACCTTCGAGATGCTGTCTTTGCACTTGCAAAACGATCCGTCTGTTCTCTTGTCCCTCCCTCTCTCTCCGCTGTCTCCTCGCCCACAATCTGGTCCCTCTCGTATCTCAGTTCAGCCTTGTTCCTCCTTTCCTTCGTTTGCTTCCTCTCCTACCTCTCCGTCTTCCGCTGCTTCGCCAGCTACTTCTCCCCCTGACCGCTCGGCCGTATCGACAGGTCACGAACACGTGCCCGCTCTGCCGCTCCAGGGCCTTCGCTCTCCGGAAAAACATATTGTCCCTGAGCACGGGGCTCAACTCTCCAAGCCGGCGTCTTCTTCGCCTCTTCAGCATCAAAGAGAAGCGCCAGGGGGAGACCCAAAACACTCAGAGAAAACAAACTTCCTAGAGCGTGGTCCACAGACCGATCACACTCATTCACCGCGAGTCCTGGCCCAGCTCCAGGAAGAGCGTCTGAGAAGAGAAGAAAGACAGGCAAAAGAAAAGGAAGACGAACTGCAACAAAAATGCCAAGAAGTGAGCACACCAGGAAAGATCCACCTCAACCCCTCTTGTCGTTCCCTATATCAACGATTCTAATATGCACATAGAGACGTACATAGGCAACACACTGTACATGTGTATATGCGTACTTCCATGCAATCGAACAGAACGCATGAACTACGACCAAACGATACCGGCACGGAGAAAACACGAGCGTCAAAATAGGAGAGACAGGGATTCTTTGCCTCCGAAAACGCGGGGAAAGGAACCCACCACTATGGCCAACTGCACACCCTGCAGCCAGACGCCAGCTCCGGAGGAAAATCCGCACTGGACGCGCGCGTATTTTCTGCATTCCTAGGAACGCAGGCCTTCGTGAAAGGCGTGTACATATCGACGACCGCTGAGATTCTCAACTGTACGCCGCACGGCCTTTCCATTCCCCGTTTCCCTCTCCATGAAAAGGGAGGTGTATCGGAGGAGACGGTTTAACAAGCCTGGTCTCTCGCTTTCGTGCCTGCGTCTCCAGAGCCTCGCGTTTCTGAATCAACTGAAAGAGAAACTGCGCCGGCAGACAGAGGACGCAGACCCTGTGGGGGCTTTCTTCGCTCCCCTGCGTCGCGTCCGCGAACACAAAAATCGCGCCTCTGCTCCCCCGTCGCCTGCAACCTTTCCCGCACCGCCCTTTGCAGTTTGCAGCGGGGAGACGGGGCTCTCGCCTCCCGTTTTGTGGTTGAAACATTCGCTTTTCCGGTACGTGAGACGCGCGTTTCAGAAAGAGAGCTTCGTTTCTCTCGTCACATCTGCGGAGCGGAAGGGACGGAAAGCACAGCGCCCGTCTGCTCTCCAAGTCACTGGTTGCAAATGCATTTAGAGAAACGCGTAGGCATCCCCTTAGTTGTATTCACAAATGTATATCTTAGTATGTTCCGGAATGTGTATGGGCATAACAGCATACTCAAAACTCTGTACACCCATGCGTACAAACACGAATGTGTGTATCAACATCTCTGTTGATTTCCTTGGGTATGTATTAGATCGCAAGACTGAGTACGTGCGTGATTGCTTTTGCCTGCTTGGGAAGGGAAGCATTTACGTACCGTCGAACAAAGGTCGAGTTCTCCATCGACACTTCTGTACATGCACGCCTCCACGTATGCAGAGAAGACATAAAGGCGTAAACGGTTGCTTTCACGATGGAGACTTCCACATCACGCTCTGACACATTCGCCCGTCAAAATGGAAGACACACTCGGTGCTCCTTTCTTGGGGCTCATACTATTTCTGTTTCCTCTCATGCTCGAGAGATCCGCGTTTTCTGTCTCGGTCCCTCGTCTTTCCGCATGGGCAAGCGCCACCCTCCGCCTTGTCCTTCCCTGCTCTGCTGCGCTCTGGTTCAAACCCAGGAAGCCTGGCCTTTCTCGAAACTCTCTGTGGAACTTTGAAAACCTCTGTGGCGCATCTGGATTTCAACGAGCTGGCGGCATGTTGAACACGCATCCTTTTTCCGCCGATTCAATCCACGAGACTTGGCGAATACGGCAGTTGGTTTGGGTTTTTTTGTGTCAGCACAGTGCCGCGTTTCTCCCGAAAGCTTTCGAACTGCCAAGTTGTCTTTGCAAACACGAAGAAACGGTCCCTTGGTGCCTTCTTGCTGTGTGCGTTTGCGTAGCGACCTCTGGCAACTGGCCGATAAAACTCGGGGACGGTTTCTCACTCTTTCCCACCCTCTCAGCAGCCCGCATTTGCCGGGCCTTCGTTCTCGGCAAATCCTGCTCTGCAAAGAGACAGAAAAGTTCTGTTTGACGCACGGCATTCGATCCGGAAAAAACGCCCAAAGAGCTTCTCCCGCCGTCTCACGTCCCGGCGACGCGCTCCCGAACCCTGTACAACAGATACGTGGTTCGTTGCGGCCTCTTTCTGCACTGGCTGCAATGCCTCGAGGTGAAACAACAGATGCAGCTGAGAACTCTCGCCGAAACCGTTTCCTCCCTCAGGTTCCCGTTTCGGCTGCGCTGTCCACCGGGCGCTCGCAACAGCTGTCGCACGTCCCCAGTCTCTGCGGAGACACCGGGGGGCTGTCGAGACGCTTGGAAACGGTGGCTGTGAAGCGGTCGGTTTCGCTCGAGCAGAGCGAGGAACACCCTGACAAGAAGGGGAGGAAGCGCGACGATGCGGAGCATCTGAAAAAGACAGGGGAAGGCGAGCACGCGACAAAGGCAGACATGGAGAGGAGCCTCCGGCAAACCCAGGCAGAAATCGCATCGCGCCTGAAGGAAAACCACCCCCACGACCCCGACATCGACACCGTCCTCCTGAACTTCCAGGAACTGAGGCCGGACGCCGTGGCGGAAGACTTTTTGCGGTACGGTGAGCGCAAAGAAGAAACAGGAGACGGGGGGGGTGGCGCCGCACAGCAACGGGGGAGTAAAAGAGGGAGAAGAAGCTATATATATATATATATGAAGCTGGGGGGAGAAGAGAAAGCCATACAGAAACCAGCAAGCGAGAAGCGGAAGATATATGCAGTCCACAACAGAGACAATTGCACCAGGTACATGGGATACAAGTGCGAACATGTGCAACGGCACTGTCGAGCACAGCCACAGTAGAGAAGAGTAGAGAAGGGAGAGGCGAAAGGACAACAGAGGAAAGGGAAAACCGCTGACGCACAAGGAAGAGAAAATGTCGGATACAACGGGTCTAAACCTAAAAGAGAGGTGGAGAGACATGCAGCAGCCCATAAAAACAGCGTCCTGCTTACATGTTGCTCACTTTTTTCTAATCCTCTTCTCCTTTCCCAAATAGTCTGTGTGTTTGCTTCTTCGCTTGCTGCCGATTCGTCTTCGTCTCTTCCGTACCGCAACCCTCTTCGCTCTCTTTCTTTCCTTCTCGCTTTCTTTCTCTCTCTTTCTTTTCTCTCTCTTTCTTTTCTCTCTCTTTCTTTCTTTCTCGCTTTCTTTCTCTCTTTCTCTTTCTCTCTCTCTTTCTTCCAAATTTCCATCTCTAGCGCCCTTCTTGCGGCCCCTCGCTGCGGCTCTTGTTTGTTTTCGCCAGTCTCCTCTCTCCTTGGGCGTTTTCTGTTTTGCAGAGACGTCCGCCTGGCTCTCCGGCACCTTCTCTCCACATCGCGACGAGAAGACGTCTGGGCCGTCGTCGCCTTGGAGACTCTCGTGAAAGGCCTTGTCCTAACGCTGGATCGGGAGATTGTAGCTCACCAGAAGTAGGTTTTCATCTCTCTCTTCCCGGCTAGGACACGCGAGCCGCAGAGCACTAGAGAGGAGAGACTCGCAGAGTGGAAAGCCGGACCCAGCGGAAGCAGGAACACCGCGCAACACAGTCCTGCGTGTGTTTGAACATATATTTGCTGGGTTTTTCGGCGATCTGCCCCCGAGCAGAAGGAAACGTCTCTTCGCTCTGCTCCGGATCGTTTCTCCTTTTGCCAGCTACATGAGTCAACTGGAGCACCTCGTTGTCTCGCACCGAAGTCGAGAAGCCGAGCTGCTGTCTGTACAGATGAGAAACCAGGAGCTCCAGTGTCTCGTCGATTCTGTCAAGCGCCTGAAGCAGGAAGAAGACGCAAAACACGAACAGGAAAAACATGCTCTTCGACACCAAATTCAAAAGTTGGTCACCGAAATCGACCGCCTCACTCCGAACGAGGAAGTGAGAAACTTCCTCTTGTCCTTCTTCCTGCTTTGCTGGTTTTGCTTCTCTGGGCCTCTCTCTGCCGCTGTCTCCGGCACTTTCGATCTCTTTCTCTGGCGGATTCATCCGCGCTCCTTCTGCCCAAACCTTTGCTCGAAAGCGGTGCGGGCAGAGCAGTTGGAGGAGGTCGGGTTCTTTCAGGTGTCGCATTTCCACGCTTCTCCGATCTCTCGCCTTTCTCCCGCTTCGTTTTCTGGCTTCTTCGAGTGAAGCGGTTGAGGCTGTCCACCAGTTTCCAAATAAACTACAGACTGTTACCTCTTCATATCTTCCTAACGGATTGGTTCCATGCTTACACTAAGCCAAACAGTGTTAAAGACTGCAGCTTACAGCTAAAGGACATGTTAGAATGGGGCGCGTGTAAAGTAGTCTTAAAAAAAAGTAGTCTTAAAAACACCTCTGATCACGCAACAGAGAGACCAGGAGCCCCGCGGGACAGAGGCCGTTGTGGATGGGGTTGCGTTTACCGCCGGGGAAGACGCGAATCTCAGAAAATAAACCTAGCTTCATTTAAGGGGTGACACATACACTATATCACACCTCCTGTTGAAGAGAGAAAAGGGATAGCCTTCTGCTCTTGCATTGGGATGTGTGCGCCGTCGGGTCTCCGCTAGGTCGTGGAGAAAACGAGGGACTTGATGACGGAAGTCGAGAACGCTCTGGAAACGCACAGCTCGGAGTGCATGCACCAACAAGGGCTCTTGGAAGGCCTGACGAAAACGCTGTCCTCACTGGTCGTCGGAAAAGGCGAAACTGTTTCGTCTCTGCGAGACAAGAAGGCAGGCCGCGTCGTCGAGCTCGCGAATGGGGAACTCGAATTTCGGTAAGGATCCAGAGAACCACAAGAGGGAGACGCCGAGACGCGAAGAAAGAACCGGTAACAAGGGGGAAAGCTGAGGAACGAAGTTGCCCACGAAAGAGGCTTAAGCAGAACTGTGGCAACAAACCTTTCGGTCCGAGGAGACTCGCACCAAGAGTTGACGATTGGAACGCGAGTGTGCCTAACCAAGAAGGGCAGGGAGAGGGGAAATCTAGAGAAAAGAGAGACAGAGGAGACAGCTGGAACCATCCCGCGAAAAGAAAGGAAAAGGAAAAGAATAGGGACAGAGTGCCTGGTGACTCATTGCTTTTTGGAGAGAGACACACGGACGAAACCCGAGTTCGTTCTTCCAGAGGTTCCAGATGAGGAAGGCAGAATCGTCAACAACCCGGGAGAACCGAAATATATGAAGCTGCTTTAATCTGTCATCCGCCACGGAGACAATGCCAAAGACTCGCTTCTCGAGGCATCTCTCTCTCGAAGTTTGCACGCTTCTTGGTTTCTAAAGCAGAGGTACCAGGTGCCTGTGTCTCGGTGCGTACGGAGGCGTCAGAGCTCGATTGGTCGGTCAGAAAAACCACGCGAAAAAAGAATGTTTTGCGAGACGGATTTGGGGCACAGTGCGTCGCCAGAGTCTCCTCGTTTCCCAGGATTTCCACGTGCTTTAGCACCGCCTTCTTGGCCTGCTTCCAGGACATGTGATGTGCAAGAAGCATCTGCATCGGTCCGAGAGGAAGACCTCGGATATCCCGATCCCTCGACACCCGTCAAACTTCGGTGGAAGTACTTGCGGCGCCTCCTGTTAAAGTACCGCGCAGTAGATCAAGTAGGCGAGAGAAAGGTTGACTCGGGCGAATCCGAGACAAGGAAGCAAAGCGGACTCGCGAAGGGGACAGACCCTGTGAAGCCACGAGACGCAAAGATTAACCACGCTTAGAAGGCGACAGCTCAAAAGGGTGGTCAACCGCTGGAAGGTCACACGCTCGGGCGAAAGACAAAAAGTCTCGGAAACTTGAACACCGAAGAGAAGCCCAGGAAACACAAAGAATGCGGCAGCGGCCGTCTTCTTCCCGTTTCCTCGCGCCTTTCTGTGCTTGTTCGTTTCTGCTTTCATCCTTCTTGCTATTTCGGTCTCCCACTCTCTGCATGTGCTGTGTGTTGGCGGACTCGCCTGCCAGGCTCCGCTGGGACTACCCGACCTTCTGGTCCACATTGAGAGGATCTACGATTTCAAAACTGCTCAAGATCTCGCCGCCTCTCCCGCCTCTTCAGCGGCGCATGCGTCTCCAGTCGCTGGCGCACGCGAAAGCAAAGGCTGCCCATATCCTCGCCCTCGGCTCTCGTTGGTAGACGCCTGGGTTGAGTTCGAAACCGAGGAATTCGGTTTGGTTTCCCAGGCCGAAAAGAAAATCGTCCGTCTCCTTTCTGCAATCAACAAACTGATACACCAAGCCGGCGGCGCCACAGACAGCCTGCCGACAGAAATCCAATTGTTTGCCCGGTAAAAACCTAAAGATGGACACAGAGAAACACACACACATCTATGCAGTTATACATGGATGAATACATGAATATATATATATATATATATATACATATATACATATATATTTGTGTATGCAAATGCTGCAAGAGCTGGTGGAGCCGTCAATCCCCCCCCCCCCACACACACACACACATAAGTGCGCGCATTCTAGTGATACATACATATATATTGGATGTGCTCAGTTGTTGTCGCCATATATCCTGTTGAGAAAGGCAGGTTCGTTCGCCTCTGCAGTGGCCGTCTCTTTCGCCCGTTTTCTTATTCTCCTTCGCGTGTGTCTCTTGTTCCTCTCTGTCCAGATTTTTAGGTTTTTGCGAGCTGTCGTCTTACTATCCGCTTCCCGTTCTCAGCGTCTTTCTGTTTGTTCGTCAGCAGTGCAGTCGTTGGAGGAAAGAGAAACTTAATTCCGTTTCCCTTCTTCTTCGCTCTCGCCAGCAGAGAAGAGAAAGAAGCAAGCAAGTGGAACGTCAGCAGCACAAACTCCTGCAGGAAGTGATGAAAGAGAAACGCCTCGAGATTGCCCGCGGAAAGCCGCCGCTGGCGGACAGCAGAGTTCCTCCAGGTGTCTCTTCTCCCATGAAAGAAGAAATCGACAACCTCTTTGGACAATCGCTTCTCTCACGGTCTAAGCCGATAGACAGGCCTTCCTCTCAACCGTCCTTTCTTTCTCCCCCTACTGCCTCTCTACAGAAAACGTCTTCCTTTTCTTCCTCATCATCTGCTTCTTCATCGTCTTCTTCCTCTTCATTCTCTTCTTCGTCTTTGTCTCCGTTTCCTCTTGATCGTTCTTCTGGAGTGGAAGCGGCCGCTGGGAAGTCTGTGGCGGGGCTGGATGCTGGGCACCAAGAAGAGAGAGAGGACGGCGAGGAAGAAGATCTGATTCCGCCGCCGCACCTCGTCTCCGCCTCTGTGGGTTTTGCCGCTGCAGTCGAGGGCCTTCGGGGCCTTCCTACACCCCGGTGGGACTGTCTGCTCGAAGCCTTGGGGACTCAGATCGTCTTCTGGTCGCCTCGGTCTTCCGCTTGCCCGGAGCCTGCCGGGGAGCAACGCGAGAGACCCGAAGCGCATGAAACGGCAGGCGAGGCAGGCGACGAGAACGCAGCGCGCCGGCTCGAGGGCCGACGAGGCTTTCAGGCCGAGCGAGAAGCGAGCGCGTCGCGCGAGAGGAAGGAGAAGTTGCTTCGCGTTTTCCTCAGAGAAAAGTTCGTCGTGGAGTTCCCGGGGGCTCTGGAGCAAAAGCGGAAAGAGGCGAAACTGCGGAGGAAGCAGAGTGCGCCCGAGGAGGCGCAAGTCGCCCTTGAGCTGTCGCATGCCGAAGTGGAGATGGTAGGCGACGACACAGAGAGGACAGGAGGCGCGGGAAAGGAGAGAGGGAAACTGGAAAAAACAGGTTTAGGGTTACATCTCCAAACAGGCGAAAAGGGTTCGAGGCGAACCCCGAGCAGAAGCGGCCAGGACCACGTGGCGCCACGCGAGATCCCAACCCGCCAGCAACCGCGAGAAGAGAAGGACAGTCGAGAGAAAGTTGAAAAAAGGGAAGGACGCAAAGAGGACGACGAGCCCGCAGAAGAGCCATCAGCAAGAACAGCCACGACGCGCTGCGTGTTGGGCAAGTCTGGTGAACGAAAACAAAGTCGCGAAACGCCGGCAACACAGAGACACTTCTGGAGATGTAGGGTCATCTCTCTTCTCTCTCAAAGTGTCTTGTGGAGCCTTTGTGTTCCTGTGGAGGAAACCGGTCATTCTCTGCCGCGCGTTTTTCGAGTCCTCCAAAAAGACGTGTGTCCGCACTGTGTGCGTTTGAGATCAGGTGCTTGCTCGATCCGGCTTACTCCTGTCGAAGGAGGTTTGGAGAAGCCTGCTAGATCCAGTTTCGGAGGGAAGTGTGACGTTTGGCGACTGCATTCTCGCCCCCGCGAACAAAGGCGGGGATTCGGCCAAGCTGCGCGGCCTGCTCGATGACGGTAAGCGGCGAACAGCGTCAACGAGCGGGAAGAGAAGGGGAACAATGGAGATTGAGATAGAACGCGAAAGAGAAAGACTTCCCAAGCCCGCACACACACGAGATAGAGACGCCGAGACGCCGAGAGGCTTCGTGTTTGTCGCGAAGAGTTGCGAGAATAACAAGAGAGAGAAATCCCGGGCGCTTGGCCGTCTATCGCGCGTAGACCCGCGCCGTGCTTTTACTTGCAAATGCGCTGTCGGTTTCTCAGCTTACCTCCCTGTAACGGCGGTGTTGAAGACAGTCGTGGAGACCTACGTGGCACAGTTCCAGTGAGAGAACAAAGCAGCGGAAGACGATGAGATGAGAAAAGAATAGAGAGAGGAGAGAGGAGGGAGGGGAGAGAAGAAGAGATGAGTGAAAAACGCTATGAGTAGAGAGGCTTCAAGAAAGGAAAAAGAGAGGAAGAGGGAAAGAAGGAGGGGACGTGGGTTGTACCACCCCACTCCGAGGAAAGTGAAAGTTACCGGCAAAAGAGAAAAACAGAACTGAGCACCCAAATCGGTTCCGCGAGCATGCCTATGCCTCTCTTTGTTTTTGCAGCGAGAGAAACTACTACTCAGATGCTAGTATGATCAGTACCATCGTACTGGGAGTGATACGCTCTGAGATAGGATTATTTATAAGCTTTTTCTGGGGAGTGTTTTGCATCTTCTCTGTCCTGTTCCATGTCTGGCGTTGTTGATTTCTTTTCTGTCGTGTTCGTCTCCTCCGTTTCCTTCCTACGCAGAGAGAGCATGGCAACTCCGATGAGCAGGTTTCGAGCAGCCATTGCTGCCAAAGGCAGTTCGATTTTCTCGCGTGCGGAATTTCGCCAGGTTCTCAAAACGATCGATGCCGGTGTAAGCGTTTCTTCCACGAGGCGCTGTTTCTCTGACTCGCGTTTCTCGCTTGCCTCTCGGATACACCCGCCACTGTTTCTGCCACGCCCCTCCCGAAACCCCCACGATGCCGTAGACTCAAGCCCTGTCGCGTTCCCTTTAAATCCGTCGATGGAACACTCCAGCTGTCTCTGGTAGGTCCGAGCTTCTCTGTGCCAAGATCTCGCGATCGCATCGTGGGGGTGTCTTGCTCCGCGTCTCCCTTTGCTGGGGGATCTGTCGCGACTTTTTCCTCTAGCTTTTCGAGGCTCGAAACGTCCTTCGCGGCGACTTTCCGTTTGCCTCCAGGTGTCGACAGAAGCTTCGAACGCGCTGTTCAACGAGTGCCAGAAGTTGCGCCGCGCATGCACCGTCGACTCGCAGGCTGCGAGTTTGGTTTCGAGCGACTTCCTGGATTTCTGCCAAGACGCGATCCCCGAGCCTGTCTTCTACGCGGGGGCCTTCGCGCAGGGACACTTTTTCGCGCCGTCCCGCGCTGCCACGGCCCTCGCGCCGGTAAACCTCATGAGCGTCAGAGAGGTGAGGCACATCGAGAAGAGCCTAAAGGGGAAGCTCGAAAACCTCGCCGAACGCGATGGCTTTCCGATTCGGCCCATACCCGCCCCGTGCACAAGACACGCGGTCGCCCGCTCCACGTGCCGAGAAAGGACGACAGAAATGACCCAGATTAGCTCTTTTCTCGTGCCTGGTGATCAAGGGGTTCTATCTCCACGAAAGAGGAATCACATATGGCCTAGCGACTCTAACGCAGAACGCGGGTCCAGAAAAAACAACGTTCAAGACTTGAAAAACGAATCGTCCCCGATAAATGTGGAAAGTGAAATACCCGCCGCTTTCAGATGTGGACTGTGCTGTTCCCATTTCCCCTGTGGAAAATTCTCTCGCTCGCACATCCTCGAGTACTTGGCGCCTGTGAATCTCTAGAGATGTTGCAAACACGGCATCGGATTTCGGAAACGAAAAGCAAAGAATGCCAACAACGGCGGTTCCTGATGCGCGTCCTCTCCCTCGCTGTTCTCCGTCTCGTTTCCAGGACATTCCGGCCCCAGCGAAGAAGCGAAGGCGCGGAGGGAAGAGCGCAGGCTCGGGCCCTCGGCCAGTTACCGCAGGGAAGTCGAGGAGCGCTCTCGCGCGAAGTTGAGTTTCGAAAAAGTCTGCTTTCTTTGCAGTTTCCTAAAAGTGTCGCTCGAACAGAAAGCGACAGGGGCAACGCCTCCGTTTTGCGTGGGACGTCTTCGCGCTGTTCGCCCCGCGTTCCCCAGCTCGTTCCTGTCGCTTTGCTTTTTGTTTGATGGAAACGTTCGTCTCTACTCTCGACTGTGTGCGCAAACGCGCACAAAGGACACTGTGGCGAAACGTGTGCTGGAGCGGGAAGAACCTTTTCTCGCCATGTTCCTGAAGCACGTTTGCACAGACACTCGCCTGCAGCTCTTCATCTGGTGTGGTGTGTCGAAAAAAAAGGGCTGCCTCGGGCTGCCGTTGTTCTGCGTCGAAGATGCGCTCAAGGCACGTCCTTGTCTCCCGCGCCTAGAGGCCAAAAGGCGCAGAAGAGACCAACGAAGAGCGAGAGGAGAGGGGGGGGGGGAATTGCGAGAAGAGGAAAAGATGATTTCGACAAAAAGAAAGAAGTGAAAATGCGAAAACGAGGTTCGACTCAGCGATGCAAACGCGAGACTGTTGTCAAGAGGAAAAAAAGATCTGTGTTCCACACAGAAGCACATTTCATGCAGACTGACGCAGGAACGAGAAAAGACAAAAGAAAGAAAAGAAAAAGAATTCAAACCAAGATCCAGGGAAACACTTCCCAGAGAAACTCTCCTCCATCCCTTTCCTCACACTCAAAAGAGCGCCCAACCCTTGTCCAACACCGACTCGCCAAAATATGCCTCTACACACCTAGATGCATATAGATACAAATATATATATATATATATATATATATATATATATGACCATGTGTAAAGATGCGGGGGTCATGGCATGCGTGTGGGGTAGGCTCCATGATGTGTGCACGGTTTGTCCCTTTGCGGAATTCTGGCGCCAGCGTGTTTTGCGTCTATTGAGTGGGCGCCGGAATTATCTTCTTCTCGGAGGCATGCGCATTTGGGGACCTCCGCGTTTGTCATTTGGACTCGGTTGTTTGATCGTTTCATCGACGGAGAGGATGATGCAAGTTGCCTCTGTAGCGGCAGCGAGGGCGTTTTCCTTCACGAGCGCAGGTTCCCAGATGAATTCTTTCATCGCATCGCACACGCCGCCGTTCATGCAGTCGACGCCGAACCACTGCGTCTCGCCTGAGGCAACAAAGAACGAAAACGAATACACTCCTTTTTCGCCGAAAACCCCGGAACAGCTCTCACAGAGAAAGCGAGGGGGACGCACCCGCGCGCCGAAGTAGAAACGTGGAAAAACACACGGAAGAGGAGTGCCGAGAGCCACGAGAGGAAACGCGCGATTTTGCTCAACATACAGGTGTATGGCTGAGCATCGCAGCGTCGCCTGGTCGACGCGAAACGCCTCCAACACTCCCTCTGTCACATCCGGCTTTTAACCTAGCACTGGACCCCACGGTTTCACTCGATCGTCCAGGGGCGGAAGCTTCCATCTACTTTATGATTCCAGACTGGTTCAGTTCTTCAAAGTTTCGACACCCACGTTCTTTGATGACGACTTACACCACCCCAGTGGACGGACTAAGCGAAAAGCAAGATGGATTTCAACAGAATGGTTTGCCGCCTTGGGCCCGCAAGGAAACGCAGTCGCTTCCTTCAACTCTTTCAGGAGTGCATGCGTTGAGTCATCAAAGTTGCGACTCGAAAGACGAAGGCCTTTTCTGTCCCGAGGTTGTGCACCACCTACCTTTTCCTTGCGCATGCTTGTGGCGCAGTTTGTTCAAGATGTCCGTGGCGTCAAACCCGGCGTTTGTCGCGAGGGCTCGGGGAATGCATTCCAAAGCGCGCGCGAACGCGCGGATGACGAGCTGCTGTTTGCCCGAGATGCCTTGGCTCACGTCGCGAATGTACTTGGACAATTCCATCTGAACGACCGGCGAACAGACGAATCCACAACGTGCCAGATGCACAAAAAAGGGGATGCGATAATACATTTGCACGACAGAGAAAAGGATTTGTGCACGAGAGACGTCAACAGTCGTCTCTCTTTATACACAGGTGCGTTGTATCCATTACGAAAGTATGTTTATGATGGTATGCATGTGTGTGTTATGTGTCTTCTGTGTTGAGGGCGTTTCCGTACCTCGATAGCTCCGCCGCCTCCCACGATGGTCTGCGTTTGCATCGCTCTTCTGACAATCATAACTGCGTCATTGAGAGAGCGGTCGGCCTCATCGAGGAACTGCGGCGCACCGCCTCTGAGGATGATCGTCGCAGACTGAGTTTGCGAGCAGTGCATGAACAAGTTGAAGCGTTCGCCGCCAATCTGTCGCTCCTCGAAGACGCCGCACATGCCTGAGAAGAAAACGCATGCCGAAGACGCGCGCAGATGCGAAAGGGAGAACCAGCTCATGCGAAAGAGAGAACAAACTCGCCAACCACGCCCTGAAGCGAGACGCGACGCTCACTTGAAATCGTCTTTGCAGAAAGACCGGAGCCGAAGAGGCAACAGGAAGAAACAGAGATGCTTTAAAAAGAGACGATGTTTTGTTCTCGGACACACGCGAAACGCGCACTCCGACCCACGATAAAAACTTCGCCCTTACCAAATATACACTCAAATCGAAAGAGACACTTGCACAGGAAGACCGAACACTACATGCATATATATGGAGGTGCGCACATATGACGATTTGTGTACAGAGACGAGGAAAGACAACGGTTTGAGGCAGGATTTGCAGTACGAATTCCGATTCGCGCGTAGGGGCTTCGGGACTAGCGAGGCGTGTGCAGCACTGTCTTCCTTTTCTGCAAATTCAGCGCGGCGCAGATCTCCGTTCTCGCCTTCTCTTTTCAAAACGCGAGACACGACCTACCAAGGACATCGGGAGTGACGTTGCTGACTGCAGTTTGAATTTTTGCTCCGGTCGCTCGCGCCGTGCGCTTCATGTCGCCCTCGTCGACGCGCCCCGCGCAGAAAATGTCGCGATCGGCAAAGTATTGAGTAGCCAAGTCTCCTGAAAAACACAGAAAGGCACCGGTCGAGGCGTGAGATTGTGTACTCTTGCCGTACCTTTAAACCCACACAAAAGATACAACCGCAGCCGTATATCGATATACCCAAGATACATTTATATACGTATATATGACTGTTGATGTATGTATATGAATAGTTGTGCATCGAGATGTATTTAGGTTTACGCGTATAAAAGATCATACGAGAGGTTCTGGGGCGTGTGCATTGGTGTACGCGGAGTGCACTTGACGTTGCTGGCTGGTCTTTTCTACGTGTCGTTTTTCAGATCTTTTAACGCGCGTTTGCCTGTGTGCAAGCGTTTCCACGGAGGAGTTTGTGCGTCTGCATAGAGCCGACTCATAAACTTCGTGAAGGTACTTTTCTCGTTTGGGCACGTTTGTACCAGGAAACCCGGACTATCGTTGTTACACTACTACATGGCGTTCAGTTGGTTCTACTTTCCACAACAGCTTAACCATGCTCTAACACAACCGAACTTGGATATTCAAGATCGAAATCAGTAGTCCAATTCGTTGTAGACACTCCTCAGAAAAAAGTAGTTTGCATCCGCCTAGGAATCCCATTGTATACTGTGTAACAGGGCGTCTAGCTTCAGGCACGCCTGCTCACCGATTGGTAGGCGAGAGAGAACCACCTGCGCTCCAGTCGCGGCGATGAGATCAAGCTTCTCGTAGATGATGTCCCATTCCGCATCGATGATTGCCTGGTATTCCTGTGGAGAGGGAAAGGCGCAAAGAAGCAAAGATTCCTTGAAGACTCGCGCACAGACTACTCAACCGTCCAGAATGCCACAAAGAGTGGACTTGCGAATCGCAAAGAACGTGCCGCGTTGTCGCGTTCCCCCTGCCACTGTCTCCCTCAAGGTTGTGACCTTGGGATTCTACCAAAAAGTAGCCTCCGGATTAACAACAAAATCAACCGAGGACTTAATGGCGGGTGCATTGTCCACCCTCGACCACTACCGAAAATTCCGAACAGATATTCTTTGAGTAACCAAAAAAGAGAACCCAATGGTACTAGGAAAAAGCGGAGATCGCGCGAATCCTTAGGAAAGCGACTTGGCTATAACAAATCGGATGAAGGAATCCCAAGATACCGTCCTTTGGGAGCTATCCGGCGTGTCTGAGAGAGAAACGCTTTCAAAAGTCACATCTTGCTGGACTTTTTTTCTAATTCTCGACGATGGCCGACTTTCGCCCTTTCGTTTTGGTGCCTGAGCAAAGTTTTTTCTCACATCAGGATTCTTGAGGCGGATCTCGGCGTTTTCCTTCTCGGCCTTCAATTCCAGCTCCAAGTTGAGCAGGAGAATCTTTGCGTTTTCGAATTTCTTCGGCTGCTGCTCGAAGCCTGCATAGGAGAAAGTCTTGGCGAAGGCAACGCCCTGGACGACGAAACTGTCTGTGTAGGAGCCTCCTGTGACCTTCTTCACGCCGATCATTTCCTTGTCGAGAGACTCGTCGAGCATCGAAACGGCGTCCACCACCATCTACGCAGACAGAACAGAGGAGAGGCAGAGGTTCGACGGATTCCAGGAAACAAGGGAAAGCAGACAAGAGAGAAAGAGAGAAAAAAAGAAAGAGAGACGTGAAGAAGGGAAAGAAGGAGACAAGAGAAAGAGAGAAAGATATGAAAAAGAGAGAGGGAGAGAGGGGCAGAAGAAGAGAGGCTGAGAGACAGATCAGAGAAAAAAGATGAAAGGAAGAGAGAGAAAAAGAGAGGTGAGAGAAATGGAGAGAGAAAGCGAGAACGCAGGGAAGAAAACCGGGGCGTTGGAGCTGAGAGCAAGAGATGCATGCGAGGGTGTGAGATTGAGGGTGAAGCAGGCACAAGGTCGACCGACGACACACATTTGGCTCTGCAGACACTGGAAAAAGCGAGAAAAAACTCACCTTGGCAAAGAAGTCCTTGTGGCCAGAAACCAGTTTCGAGTTCAACGTCGTTTGCGCACATCTCTCCAGCAGGGACCGTTTTTCGCTGTCGAGGCAAAAAACCACACGAAAATCACCAACCTCATCGACGGCAGAAAGCAGCTGAAGATTCGATACAGAAAACCACAAACCTTAAAAAACGACACACAGCTCGGCATAGACACGAACTTACCAAAATCAGACACGAGCATGTGACCCCGTGTTTGAAATTGCTGCTGTATATCCGGCGGGCGCATTCCTGACTACAACCATTTGTAGCTGTGTGTATTCAAACAGGCCTATAAATATATATGTATATATATATATATATATATATATATATGGTCTGTACATTAATGCCTGCAAATGGATGTGTAGATTCCTCTCTACACGCATATAAACCTATATCTATCGGTGTGTAGCATTGTTTAGATGTAGGCGTGCATCTGCATGTCCACATGCAGAGAAACACACGAGAAAATACCAACGTTTGGGAACGTACTCTGGAGGAGTGCTCGAAAGGTCAACCTTGAGCTCCCGAATCTTCTCGATCGCCTGAGAGTCGAATCATGCAAAAAAAAAATCAGGCATCCAAGAGAAAAGCACCAGGCATCGCTCGCGCACATCCGCACAGAAAACGTCGCTGAGGACTTGTCCCCTCGTCCTGGCATATACGCGGAACTCCGAAAAAGACAGACATGCAAATAATCACAAATACAAACACGCAAAAACGCGTAAAAAAAACCGTACACATCTATCCATATATCCACACATTCATGTATACATATATATATATGTATATATGTATGTATATATATATATATGCAGTTGCACGTTTTCAGTCTCTGCTCTGGCTGTTTGCCGAGGGACGTTTTCTGCATGCATTGCCCACGACCCACACGCGCAGAAATTGTCTGGGAGTTCCTCAGATTTCTCTGCATGCTTACGCCCCTTTGCAAAGCACACGGACCGTTCTCTCAAGGAAGTTTTTTGCTGTCTCCAGAACTTGGACACTAGAAAACACCTCATATCAACAGACAACCTCCCGACAGGAGCCTGTGCCTTTTCATCCACAGCTCTCGTTATCCACAGGTATACATGTAACCATCTGCAGAGAATTACATGCATTTGAACAGAACAAACTCGTCTCTCGAGAATCAATACATCTATATATATATATATACATATAGGCACATATATGTATATATATGTTACATATACATATTTATGCGAGGAGTTTACCAGTTGGCATGCAGTTCTGTAGCCGTTGATGAGGATTTGTGGAGCCATCCCACCCTCGATGAACGTTTTTGCAGCCTCAAGAAACTCGCCAGCGAGGAGAACGACGGAGGTTGTGCCGTCGCCGACTTCGTCGTCCTGGGCCTTGGCGATGTCGACCAGCAGCGAGGCCGCAGGGTGCACGACATTCAGGAGAGACACCACCGTCGCCCCGTCGTTGCTGATTGTTACGCCGTTCTCTGAGTGAATCAGCTTATCCATGCCGCGGGGACCTGCCAAGAAAGACAACCCAGACGTCCGGGAAAAACCAGATTCCAGGCATCCCCAGACACCAAGAACAACTCGGCGTGTTCACGGACAGCAATTTGCTGTGCTTGTAGACTTGCTCTTCCCTCGGTAGTCCGCCATTGGGGACACAGACCGCTACAGAGCGAGACGCGTTCGGTATCCACGAAAGCAACCGCCCTGTTTAACCAGAACAAAACGAATGCATTTACTATACATGTATGCTTGAAGTTCAACACGGGACTAGGACAATGCTACTCCACAGACGTGAGCACACATGTGAAGGTTTGTGCAGAACGAGAAAAGGAAGTAGGAGGAATGTGCTGGACTTTGTTTTTCTCACCGAGAGTAGAGCGAACGATGTCCGCGATGACCTGGCAGGCGTTGATGTTGCTGACAATCTGTCCGCGCCCCTGGGAGGTGTCCACGCCATCCTTCAAAAGGATGATTGGAGCGTTCTGACGAGCAGCAGAAAGGGGAAAACTCAGGCGTCAGTCCACCAGAACGCGCAGCGACTCGGGAACTATCACCCGAGGCTGAGTCGGAAGAAAGAAGAGAGTTTCGGGTGGAGGAACCGCGCAAAGGCGAGAGGGGAATAGAGAATGAGGAAAGAAGAAGGGGGGAGAAAGAGAGGAGAGACAAACGTGGGCGACAAGGTAGCGATTAGGAGGCAGACGCTCAAAAACTGGAGATCGGGGACGGGGAGAGGCGAGAGAGCGAGGACGACAGTGGACAAGAGAATCGAGGGACACAGAGATTGCACGGAGAACGGACCGGCTCGTCGCGCAGGAGCAACGAAGATGTGACACAAGAACAGGCAAAAACGCTGAGAGCCAAGACAAAGGAGAACACGGACAGGGCAGAAGAAGGCGTGGAGACCAAGGCAGGTTGACAGGAAGAGAACAACCAGTTCGCGGTCTCTCGGTTCTTACCATCAAAAACAGCACGTGCACACAAACACGGGCAAGGGAGGGGATCACGGAGAAGAGGGAGAGGAAGGGGAAAAAGACGAGGAAAAGAATGGGGAGACGAATCGAGAGACGGCGAGAAGGAAGGACGAGAGCGGAAAGAGTGTCGCGTCGTATCGACGAATGGCCGAGAGAAAGCTCGGCTTTTGAAGCGCTCAAACGGCCGAGAGAGGACAACTTACCAGAAGGTGACTCATGATGCCTGGTTGGTGAAAGATGGAAACGAGAGACGACAAAGACACGCTAGGCGGTGCGTGAGAGTGAATTCCAGACGCGAGAACTGTTTTCGCGTTTTATCTCTCTCTGATGCGAGCGGAAGACGGGGACAGTCTCTCGACCGGTGTCTCTGCGAGACGGAGAAATGGCGAGGGAAGAGCGTGTGGAAGAAGAGAGTGACAGAGAGAGAAGATGAAGTTGCGACGACCGGGGGAAAGGACGGAGAAGGGGAAAAAACAATACAATCACGGGACGCTGTCCCTCAGCACACAGCGACAACGAGACCAAGACGGACGTGGAGACGAAAAACCCTAGACGGGAAGAGGAAACAATCGAACGGAATTGCGTCTCGGGCAGAGTGTTTGTACGCTGGCACCGAATCCAAGCTTCTAGCTGTTTGAAAACCGTCTTCTTCTTGCTTTCTGGTCCGATGGAGAATACACACGTGGAAAAGGGGGTGACGTGTGTGTGTGTGTGTCTAGAGAGAGGGGAGAAAGCGTTTTCGACGCGAACTGCGCTCGGAGCAGAGAACAAGACACACTGTTTCTTTTTCGAACACGAAACGCCCGTTTCCTTCATCCCACTTTCGATGTTTGCCGCCGCCTCTTCCACTTTCAATCGCACCAAGCAGCGCACGCTTTTTTCTCCAGAGACACTCCCTCCTTTTCTCGACCGAGCACCTCCGACGGTCTCCCCTCACTCGCTCTCGAGATCGGGTCTTGCGCCCTCTTTTCTCGCCTCGCTTTTCGGCGAAAAAGAAGCTGCATGCACAACCGGCGCGGTGTCTCGATTTGTCGCGGTGTTGTCCTGTTGCTCGACCGGGCACAAAGTTCCTCGGCTTTTCATTTTTGACGAAGGAGATTTCTCTCCAGGTTGCTCTCTCCCCCATATCCACTTTCACGGCGCGGTTGAGGTGGTGTTGCCAGCGCATGCAGGAGTCGGACGAGGCGGGGGGAAGGCCATGCAGCAGGCGCGGGTGCGGAAGGCTCTGGCCAGCCTCCCAGGGATTCAAACCTGGGAGAAAACGAAAAAGCATGGCAGTATCCTGTGGTTTTCTAAAGACAGAGAGTTTCTGCCTTGACCTGGAAAATAAAAAGCTCGACAGGAAAGCGAGGGGAAGATGCAGGTGCCTTTTCGCTTCACTCTGTCAACTGTAGCGCGGCATTGAGCGCACCGCTCGCTAGCTTGTCTCTCTTTGTCCTCCGAAACGCGTTCTCTTTCCTCTTTCTCTCATGGTTTCTCGCTCTGTCTCCTCTTGTTCTCGCCTTCCACCGTCGCGTTTGGTTTCGGCGACCCTGTGGGGTGTACGCGCTGCCGTTTGCTTCTTTTCCTCTCGCTTTCTCCCCGTTTGCGGTGTTGCTGTCGTCGCCTACGCCGTCACTCCTCTGTGGCGCTGTTTTTTTCCTCTTCTCGACGCAATTCGTCGTTCGCACAGGCTTTCCGGCCAGATAACGCGGGCGCAGAAGGACATGATAGAGAGAAAAGAGGCAAGAAACGGCCGAAAAAACCCGAGAGACCACCGGAGAAGCCATCTCGGAAACGTAGACAGGAGGCGAAGGTGTGAAAGAGAACGGAGAGGACAATTGGAGGAAGCACGTGCTTTCGAGACACACGCAGAGCAGCGAGTCCGATTACTTTCGCAAATGGTCTTTCCCCACGTCGTCACGGACCGGCTTTCATTTTGAGGGATTGGAGACGCTTTGTTTCCTCATTTCGCCACTCGCCTTCTCTTCCCTCTGGGCTTCGCAATGAGGAACTCGAGTCACCGTCGAGAGGCCAAGGCAGGGCGCGGCGGTTCCGCGGGTCGGTTGGTGCAACCTGGAGACGGGCTGGCAGCGATTTCTTGCCGTCCAGAGGGTGAGAAGACGCAGGCAGTTGCGCGAGAAGAAGATGAAAAGGAAGGTCGAGGGAAGAAACGGTTTTGGTCCGCGCTGAAGAGAGGAAGCGCCGCATCTCAACAGAGAGCACACGGTTTCGGAGAGCCGCTCTCCGAACAGAATCTGTCAACAGTGGTAGCAAACGAGAAGGACAGAAAGAACGGTACAGATCGGCAAAACAGGAGAAAGATAACAAGAGAGGGAAAGACAGGCGCCGAAACAGAGAAAGAACAAATCAGAAAAAGCAAGGAACATACAGGGTGTCTCGCGTTCGCGTTTCTTGTTTCATCATTTCCGTTCTCGTCTTCCCTCATCTTTTAGAGAACCCGTCGTTGTCAGTCCATGCTTGGTGGGGGCCTTTTTCACGTGTCGATTTCTAGGGTTTCTCTCTGCTTTTGCTCTTTTCAAGACAGGAAACGCTTCGATGAGCTGCATGCTATCTACCAGTCGGGTGTACGTACACTCGACCCCGTTCTCCTGGAGGAGACGGCCGAGGCTCTGGATGTGAATAGCGGCAGCTACACGGTTTGGATGCTGAGGCGACGGGTGCTCACCGAGTTTCCGTCTCTCCTCAATTTCGCTGAACTAGGTCAGACAACATAGACAAAGCTGGAAACACGTTTGCATGCGCCGTGCCTTTTTTCCGATGCAGAGATACAGCGAGGCCTCGACCGCATCGAAGAGCGATGTGCTTTCGTCGAGCGTCGAATGCGTTTCCTGTCTGGATCAAGTCCCCTTTCAACTGTGTAACGGGTTCCACCGTACATGCATCTATTCAACGCTCGTCCATGAGAACACTGCTCAGTGCACAGGTCTGCCGAGTTCTCTCTCTTTCTCGACGTCGACGGGTCTGTCTCGCTATGGAAGGAGTTGTGACTTCAAATAGATACATACATGTGGACACATTGCTAGATCTACTTGTGAGCTTGTATCTCTAAACATTACTGCATATCTACCTCATTGTATGCCTATATGGACATCCTGATCTGCTCATGTGTCTGTGCATCTGCAGGTTTCCATAACAGCCACCTTTTTAAACATGGGTGTCTATCTCTGCCTGCGCATCGAGATGCATGTGTGTAGGCGTATGTGTGTGTCGCGGTTCGCACGTTTAATGAAAGGCGTGGCGAGTCTCTGCTTCGCGTTTTCCTGTTGCCCTGAATCGAGGGAAACCATCTGTTTCTCACTTTTCCCTCCAGAGTTTGTTCGCGACTGGACAACGGCGAGCTTGAAAAACTACCAGGTTTGGTTTCACCGACGGTGGGTCGTTGAGAGGCTGCTGGACCGCATGCGGGAAACAAAGCCCAGAACGGACGGAGACGACGAGGCAGAGACGAGCGATGCAAGCAAAGAGGCAATTGCGGCGCTGTGCGAGGACGAATTGCAGAGCGTAACAGACGTCTTGCGCAAAGACGCGAAAAACATGTCAGCTTGGTCTCATCGGTAAGCGCTCGCGTGGGGTTCGAAAGTCGTCGACACACGCACATCTGCCTGTCGGTAAACGGGCCCTTTCAGCGATTCTTAGAAAACGAGCAATCCGCGGGTTTGTTCTCCCATCTCCGATGCGTCGTCGCCTTCGGTTGGCAAACTCCTGAATGTAACGGTGCAATCTGTACACAACGGACTCGTTAACTTAAACTGGGGAGTCAAGTGGGTACAAACCGTGCACGGATAATTATGTCAGTGTAGCCGAATCTGTCGCAACGCTTTTTCACCTGTCTCCCGTCTCGCCACGTTCGTTTGAAGGCCGGCCTTGTTCGACCTCAAGAAGGTTCGCAAACAGAACACTTCAACGCGCAACCGCCAAGATACTGCACACAGAAAGTTACGTTTCATACGCCCTTCTGAAAATCTACTTCTCGATAAATATAGACATTCCTGCCCACTAGTATACATGTATTTATATGTGCTTGCATGTATCGACCTATGCATGCATATCTAGCTGTATATTGATATCTAAATCTGTGTCCCTGGATTTCTATCTCGATGCACGAATGCATTAGCGGGAGCGCGAGTTACTCTCGGATGACGACTGCCGTTTTGTTTTAAAAAAAATCGAGACTTGACTCCTTCGGTTCGGTGTGAAACGCACGCTGGCGTCCCCCTTCTTTCTTGCCTCCGTGTGTGTCCTTTTTTGCACGTTTGTGACGTGGGGCGTGCCAGGATAAAGTCAGCGTCTCGCTGCGTGCACCCCTCGTTTCGTTTTCCCCTTTTTCGGGGCGTCCACTCTCGCCTTTTTTTCTGTCGCGGACAAAGAAAGAACGTCATTCGTCTGCGAGTGCCCGTTCCGTTTTTGCCTTCTGTCTCCAGCGTGTGGCTTCGACGTGTCTACCCCCGCCCGCTCGCCGAAGACTTTTCCTGGGCGCTGCAGTGGCTACATGCAGATCCATTCAACAATTCCGCGTGGATGTTTCGACAACTTCTCGCACGCGAAAAGGCCGAAAGAAGAGGACGGCGCGTAACAGCCTCGCGAGACGAGGCCGCGCGAAGCCCAAGCGACGAGAGCGAGCGAGAAGAAGCCCCGCAGGAGAAGGACCAGCACAAGACGGAAGGCGATCCGGGACCCGGAGTGCAGGAGGCTGTTTCAGCACAAGAGAGGGAGCGACGGACACTTCGACACAAAGCGAAAACGTGGATGGCCGAAGTTCGGTGCGTTTGCGTCGTTTCTGTGCCTCTCGCAAAGCGCCTTCCTCCTCGCTGTACTCTCTCCTCTTTCCGTCCCTGTTCTCTCTGTGTCCTTCTCTCTCGTCCTTGTTCTCTATGTTGTCCTTCGCTCTCGTCCTTGTTCTCGCTGTTTCTCTTTTTTGACCCTGTCGTGCTCCTCTCTGTTTCCTCTTTAGCATCGTCTCTCGTGTCGAAAACGCCATCCTTCCTTAGTCGCAGGTGCGCGTCTGGGCGGTCTCGACTTTCGCGCTGTTCCTTTTTCTGCGCCTGCTTTTCGATCGTGGATCGTCGCACCCTTTCGTCGCCGGCTTCCGTTCGTGGGGCACTGCCCACGTGCCAAAGTCGGGTCGCCTTTTTTTCTCTCTGAATCGCCGAGTTTCGCGCTTTTTCCCGGCGTTCCGGCCCTCGACCTCGCACGCCAACCAGACTGGCGACGCGTTCTCACCCGACCATTTGAACTCAATCACGTTTTCGATTCTTCGCCTGTTCTGCGGCTCTTTCTGCATCCCTCGTCGCTGCCGACGGTTGGCCTTTGTCGTCGAAGCCGCTAGCCAAGTCTTTGTTCACCTTGCCTCTCTTCTTTTTGCTTCGCTGCATGCAGCTTTTCCCTCGTCTCCTGGAGCGCACAACCAAGCAACGAGGCAGCGTGTAGGTACCTCCTGCATGCAGCGAGTCAGACGCTTGCCGCGCTCCGAGAAATCGACGGCGACCGAGAAGATTCAGCCCAAGTCGACAGCGCAGACGGAGGCGGCCAGGACAATGAGCCATCAGCGGACGAAGCAAAGGAGGAATGCGACGATGCAGACGACGAGAAAATAAACAGCGAGAGACTCCTCCAAATTCTTCGGCGCGCTGCGCACCGAGTATGTGAACGTGTGGCAAACCGCCACATACACCGTCCAGCAGCGCCGGAGCAGCCTTCTACCACTTCTTCTTCCTCTCTTTCTCAGCCTTCTGCTTCTTCTTCCTGTCTTTCTCAGCCTGCTGGCTCTTCTTCCTCTGTTTCTCAGCCTTCTGCTTCTTCTTCCTCTCTTTCTCAGCCTGCTGGCTCTTCTTCTTCCTCTCTTCCTCAGTCTTCTTCCGCTTCTTCGTCTTCTCTTTCTCAGTCGTCTTCCTCTTCTTCTTCCTCTCTTTCTCATCCTTCTTCTTTTTCGTCTCCTTCTCAGTCTTCTTCCTCTTCGGCCCCGTGTGAGCCTTCATTCGACGCGGCTCGGGGGCGGCACGAGAGCCACGCAGCCGCCGAGACAGAAGGCGCGTCTGCGAGGCCCAGAGAGGAGGCGGAGGCGCCGTGCTGCTGGCCCAGGGGCGAGGCGAAGGGTGCGCTGAGATTCGCGCTCGAGGTGCTGCTTTTCTGCGCCGAAGACAGGCGCCGGCTGGCGGAGGCATGCGCGGTAAGGTCTGACGACAGGGGCGACCCCAGCAGGAGGGGAAATGTGGAAACAGCACGCGTCTCGGCGTTACCAAAGAACGCAAAGGAGGGATGAAGATCGCACGGCCTCTCGATGGCGTAAGCCTGCGTTGCGTGGACGGAAACGGTCCTTCTCTGCCTCTGGATCGTGCCTTGGCCTCGTCGGAGGACCGAGGGTGGACGCATAGGCATCTCGCGTCTTTCCCAGTTTCGTCATTCACGCGGGTTTATCGTGAACATGGAAGACGCAGTTGGGGCCGGTTTCTCGTTTTTTGTGCATCCCCCCTGTACGTCTGCCATCGCTTTTCGTCTTCGGTTTGTGACGACCTCTCCGGGATTCGCGCTCCTCTCTGCGTCGGGCGTCTTGCCACCGTCCCTGTGTCTCTCTCGCGTGAACCCCAAATGCCAGGGTTTCCAGTATTTCTTTTCGTTTCAGATTTGCAATCGCCTCGCCCAAGTTGACCCAATACGCAAGGCCTACTGGACATGGAGAAGCGAGACGTTGGCGGATAAGTAGCTCAGCGTCTTTCCTCGCTCTTCCGATGCACGTTTCTTCTCGCCTCGCAATCAGAAAGAAAGCGGCCCAGCGCTTTCAGACGCGCGGGCCGAAGCAAAACTCCAGGCGAGAGATGTCGACTGCGAAAGTGTCGGAAGAAAAACAGTTGCCATCAACGGCGGCTACGCGCCGCGCAGGTGACACCGGACATGGACGAAGAAGAGAACAGGAAGAGAAGGCGAACAAGTACTCTGTTTTTCTGGGTTCTCCGCATATCTTGAAGCGAGGCGGCGAAAGAACATTCAGGGAGAGCGTCGTAGAGAGAGCCGGAAGAAAGGACATCATGGAACGGTTTTGCGTGTGTCTCTGCATGGCTCGGGGTTGTCTTTTGTTTCTCTCAGGGGAGACTAATTTGTTGCTTTCTGGTGCGGAGTGGCAAACGCAAGACCCGCCGTGAGCGCGAGTCTGCCTTCTTGCCTCTCTCGGCTGTGCATCCTTTTCTCTTGTTTTTTGTGTGTCTTTGACGCTTCTTCCTCTCTTCTTTGCTTTTCTTTTCTCGCTTTTTTCTTCTTTGCACCTTCGCGTCTTCCTTTTTTTGCCTGTGCTCTGCTTCCTCTCGTGGTCGATTCTTCTTCTCCACGTCTTCGTCTTTCTCTTCGTCCCTTCTTCTCCACGTCTTCGTCTTTCTCTTCGTCCCTTCTTCTCCACGTCTTCGTCTTTCTCTTCGTCCCTTCTTCTCCACGTCTTCGTCTTTCTCTTCGTCCCTTCTTCTCCACGTCTTCGTCTTTCTCTTCGTCCCTTCTTCTCCACGTCTTCGTCTTTCTCTTCGTCCCTTCTTCGCCTTCTCTGGCCGTTCGCCGACTCCGTCTCCTTGTTCTCCCCTTGGCGAAGTGTCATGTTAAGCCCTCGGTTCGTTCTGCAGGCGCGTGCAGTCGCGTGAATTTGTCTCTTGTACAGACGCGTGAAACCGCAGATGGTGCGGAGCCGGCGTCGCACCCGCCGAAAAAGACTCGCGTTTTCCTCTTCTGAACAGTCGGAGCGATAGAGATCCTCGTGTGTCGAGGTGACCACAGGCACCGCTGTCTGACCAGACATCCATCTACTGGACTTTCCGAGGTTTAGGCGCCGCTGGTGAAAAGGAGTCAAATGCACAAACGGCAGAACTCGCCTCTTTGGCCCCACATATACGCGTATACTTTTCGTGTTGAACCAGATAGTTACAGAAGACTGGCCGAGAGAGGCTTGTTAGAGGTCCACGGCTTTCGTTTTGCGTCGCCAAGAAGCGGTGGCTCTTGTATCGTCCGACCTTGTTCAAAACCCTATATATATATATTTATATTTGCAGACACACAGATATGTGGGTAAGCAAGTAGGTTTGTGTATAGGCACTGTTGCATTTTTTGTCGACGTTTCTCCTCTCTCCGTTTCCTTCTCACTTCCTTGGCGAAGGAGCATGCACAGGTATTTGCACGGGTGTTCACATGCGGCAGACGGAGGTCTGATGAGGGGAGGAAAGGTGCCTAGGGAAAGGAGACGCAGCTTCCCTTTTTTCGCGACGCGATTCCGGCAGGGCCAAAGTGGCCTATCCGAGACGCGCGAGAAGAGGCCTTGCTCTCGTGTTTTCAACAGTCAGCGAGTTGAAGGCGACCGTCTGCCTGTCGCCTTCGTGCGTGGCAGGCCAGAGGAGCGCGTCTGTGCCGCCTCGTGCCTTTTCTGTTTTGCCCATACACGGTGAGCTGCGTTTTCAGGAGCAAATGTCGCACAAATGAAGCGTACGATCTCTCGTGAGCACGCCGAGAAGCATTCCGGAACTTCGTCTCTTCAGGTTCACAACTGCATGCGACGTTGGAGATCTTCACATGCGTGCACACGGAGACACATCCTCTAGGCGCACAGAGGGAGACACTGAAAGCGACACCCAGAGACACAGTCGCCCCTGCGTGGACGTACACCCGCTGCTGATGTGCGTGGAAGGTCTTTTCCATTGGAAATTCGAGGCAGATCGAGTCAAGACAAGAGAGAAGAAAGGCGAGGAGAAAGAACGCGAGTCAGCAGGGGGCGAAGCAGGGAGGAAGAAGCACGGAACAAGACGAACTGGAGAAGAGGCCATGCAGGCACGCAGCATTAGAGAAAAGGAGACGCGCCGGAGACTGAAAGAGATGAAGCGCACGCTTGAGTCTTTCCTTGAAAAAGGAAACCGAAGGATGCCTCTCTCGTCACCGTACTCGCGGGAAAGGATGCACACGAGGCTGCAAGAGGCGAAGGCACCGGAGAAGAGGAAGGCGCATGAGACGAAGAAAGAGAAGGCGCAAAAGGATACGTTTGGGAGAGAGCAGCTGAATAGAGACCAGCGGGGGGTTTTCGTGTGAGACTGGTTGGGAGTCCTGGACGGGCAAGGGAAGAAAATGGAAAATTCTGAGAGGCGCCGAGAACAGAGCCACGTGAATGCATTTCGCCTTTTGCGCGGTCGGCGAGAAACGAAGAGGCGGGGAGAGGCCGCGAGCACACGTTCACCGTGCCTGAGGCAGGTGCGCCCTGTGGGAGACCTGCAAGGGACAAAATCGCACGAGGACTGGGAGAAAATCGCACGAGGACTGGGAGGAAAAGGCGCGAAGCAGCGATTAGCACCGAGAGAGTCTCGACGCGAGAGTCTGGACGAGAGAGACGGCAAAACAGTGCTGCCGATGAACCCGAAGATTCACGGAAAGACGGCCGATTTAAGGAGTGAAAAGGTCGATTGACGAAAGTGGTGAAGGACGACGGCCAGACGCAGCGAAAAAGAGAGGGGAACAGACAACAGAGGAGAGGACGCGGAGGAGACGGAGAAGAACAGGAGAAAGAACCAGATTGCGAAGGACGGAGATCGGGAAGGACGAAAGCAAAGCGACAGTACGAACAGAAAGAAGGGAGCAGTGTCAAGACTGGACGAGGGAGAGGCGTAAACGAGAATGAGGGGCTGAGAGCGAAATCGAAAGAGAGACTGGGCCAGGGATGCTGTCAATGGTCAGAGAGCCGTACTCTGTAGAGAAGCCGCCGGGGCACGAGGAGGGGGAAACGTCGCCTTCTCCAGAAACGTCCTGAGCGTGATCAACCCCTCCGGAGTTTCAGCTGCAAAACCAGTCCAAATTTCGAGGACAAAAACGATCCACTTGCAGCCTTCCTTCCCAAGAAACCCGGAAAACACTACGAGGAATTAGCACACACAAACACAAATCGACTCTTTTTGACCTGAGTACAAACACCCGACAAAAACAGAAATGAACCACGGCCTTCCAACGCTTCACATGGACGTACTTCTATACACGAATATACCTGCCTATCAATATGAATGCAAGCGAATATACTTACGTGCATGTATGCATACATGCATATACATACATATGTATGTATATATGTATATGTATATATGTATATGTATATATGTGTATGTATATATGTATATGTATATATGTATATGTATATATGTATATGTATATATGTATATGTATATATGTATATGTATATATGTATATGTATATATGTATATGTATATATGTATATGTATTTATGTATAAATCTGTATATATGCATGAGAAAAAGTGGTGCATCTTCACGTCGGGCGCGTCTCGCGAGGTGAGGTCTTACCCATAAGAACGCCATTCACGAGGCGGACCTTGACTTTCTCGCCTGCATGCAGGTAGACGCCCTCGGAGATTCTCACGAGGGGTAAGTGGGCGCCCGCTGGCAGCGTGTGTTTCATCCACTCGCGAACGCAGCGCTCAACGGGGTCCAGCTGGGAAAAAAAAGAAAAGAAAACTTCGACTCTGAGGCCGAGGCAAGAAGAGACAGGAGACTCAACGCCGAGACGAAACACGAAGGGGACGCCTACGGGCCACGGCGCATTCGCGCGGAAGGCCGAGCGAGAGAGAGACAGGAGGGACAGAAGATGGAGACACATTCATGCGCATGCATCAAATATATATATATATATATGATCAGATGCAGTTGAGAGGGGCAGCTTTGTGGGCAGAAGGTGCTTGGGAAAAAGGAAAACCCGACCTTCTTGTTCATCGTGGCAGCTTCGGCGTCGACTGTGGAGGGAAGTGGAACGCGGTCTTTAAGACAGGAGCCCGATGGGACGAGCGCGTTGCGTTTTGGTTCCTCTTTGCTTCCACAGGCAGGCTGTGTCTCTGGGTGTCTGAGTCCGTCCGTCTCCCGGCCTGTGCGGGTCAAAACGACGGCCGTCGCCTCGGCAGAAACGTCCTGTGTCCTGTCACTCTCTGTTCCGTTTTTCTTTTCTTCCCGACTGGCTGAGTCGTCAGCCTTCCCTCCTCGACTTTGCGATCTCGTGCAGTTCTCGCCTTCGTTCTCTCCCTTTTGGTGTGCGCGTGCCTTGCCGAGGTCGTCGCTCTCTGCGTCTGACGCCCGTCGCATGCAGACGGAGGCTTTCTCGGCGTCGGTGAGCAAGCCGAGGTAGGGTTCTTCTTTCTTTACCAGAAGCCTCGTTGCCTCGTGCGAATCACCCGTCTCGCCGCGTGTCTGTGGGGAGTGAGAGCCCGCCGCAGGCAGGAGCGCCGTCGACGGCTGATCGCTGGAAAAAGGAAAGACGAGAGGACTTCCCACCTTGCCCAAGGCGAGGCCAGCGTGCGGGGAGGACGAGGTGACAGATGAAGCGCAGGACGGACGTGGAAGAGAAGAAGCATCTCGGGATGCGCCTGCCTTCAGCTTCGCCGGAAGAGAAGGCGAACGCAAGGACGCAGCATGAGAAGGAAGAGACGAAGCAAAAGGATAACCAGGGAGATGAGAAGGAGGAGAAGGAGGAACCCGCGACGAGAGAGGGAGAAGGGGATTGGAGGCAACGAAGGAGGAGATATCAAAGTCTTTTCCATCTCCCATGATGTCCATCAAGGCGCCGATGCGGTTGGTTGCATGCGCTTGCCGGATAATAGCCAGCTGCGCGCTTTGTCGCCGCAGCGCGGTCTCGCATTCTTCCAGTTTAAGTCGAAGGTTCAAGTTCTCCGCACGCGTCTGACAAACACATTGCGAAACATGCCAGAGAGTAGGAGACGCATGCAGTCCCGTGTAGACACCGAGACAACACAAAACTCCGCAATCCGCACTCCAGAAATCTACAGTTATATCTCTATCCAGACGCATGCATATATATATATATATACACACAGAGAGAGAGAGAGGCACACACTCTTTGACGGATGGGTGTGCACCCATGCAGCGTCTCTGAGGAGAGTTGAACGTTTGCATTAGCCTGGAGGTTGCAACGGGGAAGGCAGAGACAAGACGAAACCGGCTGTCGAGACAGGAAGCCTCACGCCGACGGAGCTGTGCATAGAAGTGTGGAAACGCATGCGCGGAACTGGCGAGAAGTGCGACGGTTTCCGCACCTGAGCAAGAATCAGGGAATCTTGCTGGAGAACGTCGTTTTGACTCATTTGCTCGGCCAAACGTTTCTTCAACTCGCGCTCCCCGCGCCGTAGGAGCTCCACCTGCACGGACTGAAAACGATACGCGAGGGAGAAGAACGCAGGCTGACCCAAGAAACAACAACCGAACCGGAGAGCCGGAAGAAGAGCGCGCCCCGATACCCCTCAGGAGAGGCAAACACGACCCGGCCAGAGTGGGAAGTGCTGCACGGCGAAAGGGAGACACGGGGAATTCGCGACAGGGACAGAGAGGAAGAAAGAGGAGAAGAAAGGAAAGGAAACCAGTGCAGGGGTTCTCGAGTGTGACGGCCGAGACTGCGCAGATTGAAAGCGCATCCACGGCTCAGGCGGTCAGATCTGCGACGATTCGCGTAGATGAAAGTTGCCACTAAGTCGCAAAACGCAAAAGAAACACGAGTAGCGCAGACGCAGGAGACGCACGCGCGCATGCAAGCGAACACGCAGGAGGAAGGAACGACATGGGAGAAGCGGAGTTGAGGCGCGAGAGGTTTCCGTGCGTGTGTCGGCCGGCTGAAGTTTCGCGGTTTCTGTCTTTCGCGGAGGAATCCACAGACTACCCTTTTCGCGCCTTTTCTCGTTGAACTGCTTTCTTGAACTTCGAACCAGGACGGCACACAGCGCTTCCCTTTCACGTTTCACTCTTGTTTTCGAGCATTCACTCCACACCTTGTCGTTGATGTGCGCGCACGCCTCCAACTCCGCAAATTGGTCCTGGAGTTCCGTCAGCGCCCGCTCGCGGCTTCTGAGCGCGTCGGTGACTGTTGCGATCTGAAACAACAAATCGGACCACACTCCGCGCTCCAAACGACGGACGCGTTGAGCGTCGAGGACAGACGAAGCTGGGAAGGACCGCCTCAACGGAGACCGAAGGGAGGCGAGACGGGGAGACGACGCTCGAAGCACGGGATGACGGCGAAACAGGCTGCAGCCCGAGCGCGCAGAAAAAGCGTTTCGACGCGGAGACTGCTCTAACGTGACGGCAACGCGCCTGCGTGACGCTTCCTCGTTTTCACGCCACACATGCACGGCTGCCTTCGCCTCGACGGCAAAAGCCCGCTGTTTCCAGGCACGTGTAGAGTTTCCCTTCATGCGGAGACGAAAGGAAAACGGGTGAGGACACAGAGAGAGAATTCGTGTCCCCGCCTTTCTGCAGGTTTCTTACCCCCTCGTGGAGACGCGCGTTCTCCTTCTGCAGATTTCGCACAGTCGCTTCGAGCTCCTCAATCAGCGCCGTCTTCTCTGTCATGGTCTCCGCCAGGCGGGCCAGCTGGGAAAGGAAACAGGCCGTCGTGGACGCAAAAAGGAACGCAGAAAGAGAAAGAGAAATAAAAGGAGACAAACCGTGAGAGTCGCCGGCAGACTGCGTGGAAGAGAGACACACGGCGACAGGTTCGCCCCCACAGACGGCCGTCGCTAACTCTAACCCGAGGAGGCAAATGGAGGCGCGACGACGGGGAAAGCCGATGAGACACCACGCGGCAGGGCGTCACGCGAGTGAACGCGATTTCCACGGAAAGAACGCGTGAAGAACAGAAACCGGAGGCAAACGCAAAACGAGAAAAAAGGAAGGGCGAAGCACGAGAGACGAGGAAAACCACCGGAGAAAAGAAGGCCGAAACGACGTGGTGGCGAAACAGAGAGGAAACGTTCGGGGGCTATAAAAGTCTTGTTCGTACCTCGATTTGGAGTTTCTGTTTATCCCGCTCTCTTTGGCGCTGGAGCTCCACATCCATCGCCTCCTCTCTGTGTGTCGAGATTGGGTTTCGCGAAGGAAGCGGCAAAAGAGAAAAGGAGACGCACGCAGAGAACAAAACACGGCACGGGCCATATATGAGCAGACGCATGCGAGATCGGTCGCTGGGACAAAGGAACACAGAGAGAAGGAACGTAACAAGCAGAGAGGGAGAAAAAACCAAGAGCGGAGGATGCAGTCTCCGTCATTTCAACGCCCACGTTTCCGACACAAGGCGCGTCGTGAGCTCGTTGCGACTTGAATTGCCAAGAGAGAGTCTCCTCGCAACCTTTCCCCCCGCCGGCGCGAAGTTGTCTTTTTGGTTTCAAAAAACGCAAAGAGGAGCTGAGAGTTTCGGTTTTCTCGCTCACCTGTTCTTCGCCGTCTTCTTGACGTCAGCCATGTGAAGGCGCATCAAGTCCACGTCGAACTGCATACTCTGCATTTGGCGCGACAGCTTCTGCGCCTCGGCCTCGTGCTCCTGGAGGCGTTCGTGCGCCACGGAAATTTCTTCGTCCTTTATCTTCATCGCCTCTTCAACCTGAACGAGAAGAGCAGAACAGTGTCGAGACGCAACCAGGCCGTATACACGCCTTTCTTCAGGAGCGTGCATGCTTCGGAGCGCTCTTGAGAAGGCCGAAAAACAGAGCCCGCGGCGAAAAACACCACTCACGTTGGCGTGAAACAGATGCGTTTCTCCCTCTCCATTTGTCTCTCTCTGCCACATCCGCAAGAGAACTAAAGAAACGCACCCTTATCTCTCAGGCTCTTTTTTCCACTCTCCTGAAATGAGGCAGGGGAACTCAAAACGCCCTCAGACTGTCCCAGGCGTCTGCGCAGTCCTAGACGCGAGCCTAGAACTGGAAGAGACCGCGACAGAGCCCCGGAACCGCACTGCTCGGAAAACGACGCGCAGGCAAAGAGGCACAGACGCAGGAAGAGACACACAACAGACACACGCACCTGCCGCAGTCTCTGAAGAAGAATCTCCTTGTCGGCGATGTGAGAACGACACTCGGCCTGGGCGAGCGCCACACGAGCGTCCGCGTCTTTTTGCCTCTGGACGACGGCTGCGACATGTCCTCCTTGCATCTTCTGTTGCCAGTCTCGGAGATCGTCCACGGCGTGTCTTGGGGAGAGAAAAAGACAGGAAAGACGGCGCATTTGCAGAGGGGCGTGGGCAGGCGAAACAAAAAGTGAAGGTCGCGTCTGTGGGAGATCGGCCGCAAAGAATCGCCACTGAAAAAAGAGCTTACGTCAGCTCGTAGATTTCCTCTTCCTTCGCCGCAAGCTGCGCGTGGAGAGTTGCAATGATTCGGTCCCGTTTCGCCGATTCAAACTGAAGACAGTCGCGCAGAGAACGCAGGCGCTCGAATGCTCGACGTCTCTGCACTCGCACGGATACACCAACTGACAGCGCCACAAGACACGCAAGAGCCGCCGCGAAGAAGAGCCGCCGCGAAGAAGTGAAGTGAGGAAGCGGAGGACGAGGCAGAAAGAAGAGAAGGAAGAGATACAAAAGACAGAGACAAAAACAGTGAGCAGGAGGAAACAAAGGAAAAAAACGAGAAGTGAGGACGACAAGACAAAAAGACAAGACAAAGACCCCAAGACAAAGGAGAGACGAAGGCGAAAGGAAGTGAAAGAGGCGAGAAAGGCAATGCATGACGCAAGCAGGAAAGAAACGTACGGCAAGTTTGTTGACGACGAGTTCGCGTCCCTCAGCTTCGGTGTTTGCGAGCTCGATGAGCGACGTTTGGTGCCTGCGTTTCGGAGAAGGGAATCGGGAAGCATGAAGTTAGGCTCATCCCTCGAGTCGAAGGAAAACAGAGAAACAACGCAAAACACCTTGCTCGGTCCTCGCTCCTCGAACCTCGCCAAAGGCCCCAGACAACCGACCCACCGCGCCGAGACGTTGCTGTTCGCAAATCCTTTCGCAAGTCTGAACATTGTCTCCCAGCATTGCTAATATGGACACGCAGATCCCGTTGATCTTATCTATGCATAGATAAATGTATTCATATTCACATTATATATATATATATACATATATATATATATATATATACGCATCTACACCTGCTTGCGTGCACATACAACCGCAGCGCGACTAGATGTGAGGTTAGAATGCAACGATACAGACAGGCATATGCATCCACACACACCACATATTTCAAAGCATACTGCGTTTTTGTTGCATTCTCTAGCGTCTCCGGGGGACGTGGGTACCTGTGAGCGTCGCGATAGAAGTTGTCGGCGAGTTGGTCTTGCTGATCCTTCAGTTCGAGGCACAGCGCCTGTGTCTCTTTCACCTGATTTTGCAGCTGCGCGTTTTCTTCTGCTGCGAGACGAAGTGCAGTCTGTAGGCTGTCGGTCTCTTCTTCCTTTTGTCTGACGGAGACGAGAAAAGACAGGCGTGGGGGTTCGAGAGGTGATCCATCAAAAGGCGCACCTGCCGAGGGAAGGGCGCTCGCTCGAGGAGCGACGCACCGATACGGGACAGAAAAGACGCAAAAAAAGACGGAAAGACGCAACTCGGCTCGGCTCTACCCTTGCATGACACGTGGCAACGAAGAGAAGGAATGCAAGACCGTTTCAAGTCCGGCAGAGGGGTGCGTTTGTCTCGCCTACATGATCAGATCGCGCAGGGAGAGAATTTGTCTGTCCTGGACTTCGACTACGTGCTGCAGGCGCTCAGCGTCAGCCCGCTGAAAACAGAAAAGGGACGGTTTCCAGAGATCAGAGACACAGTCGCTTGTTCGCGTTGTTTCCCGCTTTCCTCCGCTCTCACCGTCATCGCTTCCCCGACTCTCTCTCTCTACACGGTGCTGTCATCTCTCTCAGGATATCTACGCAACGGGCGGGGGCATCCCCTTGGACCAGAGCAATCTACGAGTTGGCCACGAGAGTCGCATCTGTCTGTGTGAACACACATCAACCTCTCATTTACACAAATAAAGAGAGAACTATACACACCTATATTTACATCACTATACACATATACATACATATACCCATTTATATATCTACATAGATATCTACATAGTTATATACATAGATATCATTCAAAAGGGACACCGCCCATGACGAAGGGAGGGATTGGCCGACAGGTGTTGAGTTGTGTTTCTTGGATTTGGATTTCTAGCCGCGCGCCGGGCGTGGGTTGCCTTCTTACGTCGACGGCTGCCGCAGCCCCGGCGATGGCAGCGGCGCGCGTGGCTGTTGAGTCTCCGCCGAGCAGCAGGCGTTTTTGTCTCTCGACTTCTTCCTGGATTCTGTTTCGGCGAGTCTCTTCCAGCGTGAACTCCGCGAAGCTGCTGCCGTCAAAGAGACACGATTCCCTTTTCCCTTCCCTCTCAGGAGACGCGGAGCATGCCTTGCCCGCAGTCTCAAATCCCCACTCGACGCGATTCAACGCCGATTCCGGAAGGCGCTCTTCCGTCTCCCTGTCTCTCCCTCCGTGTCTCCTCGCACCCCCCCTTTTCTCCTCTTTCTGCTCTTCTTTCTGCCCATCTTTCTCGTCTCTCGGCTCCTCGCTTTTCTGCTGCCTCTTGCCTGTGCTGGCCTCCTCCATGTGTCCGCTCTGGCTCTCTCCATTCGCGGAGTCGAGAGGACGCGAGAAAAAGCGCGCGTCGGCGCCTTCCCTCTCGCCGGAGAGGCGCACGCAGCTCTCGTCGGGAAAAGGCGAAGAGAGACTCGCGAGAAAGCGCGTTTGCGCTGCATGCACGCCGCGCTGGAAATCGCACAATGCCGAAGAAGAGAGCCGCGCAGAAGACGCGTCTCCTGCGGTGGAGAGATCTGCTGAGGTTGGCGAGGCGAGGCGGGAAGCCGCCCGAGGCGGAGAGGACGGCGGCGCCGAGGAGGCAGCGGAGAGAGAGAGAGGCGGAGACGGAGAGAAAGCGAGGAGGGATGGGAAGGTCGACGACGGCTTCTCATGAGTCGCTCTGGTGGAAGAGCCGAGATCGTGGAGCCATGACGTAGGCCCCGCCGACGCATTCGAAGGCGCCTCCCCCGCAGCCACTCTGCGGTTCGGGCACACAACAAGGTGGCTGTTGCTGAGATCGTCGCCGGCTCGCTCTCGCGGCGAAACGCCGCGCAAAGGATGGTGTTCCACGTCTCGGGAGGCTCCAAAGGAGAACGCGAGAAACTCCTCAGAAACACGTTCAATGACCCTCCTGTGGCGCCTTGCCTCCTCGTCCTCGGCATGCGTCGCAGCTGGTTCTTCCTCCGCCTCGCATCCGTCCTCTGTTGACCGAGGCACAGGAGGCGTCTCCGACTCGCCCTCCGTTTTCGGCAAGGCCACAGACTCAGTGCCTTCTCTCTCCGCCTCGCTCTCCTGAGTTTCCCTCGATTTTGAAGAAGAGACCGGAATCGAAGAAGAGACCGGAATCGAAGAAGCCGCGGCGCTGGTCTGATTCGCGTCGCGTTGCGCCTCCTCGATGGATGCGGCGATGACTGCCGGAGAGACGTCGCACTTGGAACTGCTTTTAGGTGCACAGGCCGAAGGCTCTTTCTTCCGAGACGCGGGGCTTACACTTCCTCTCGCAGTCTTTCTCACGGGAGTACCAGCGCACTTCCTTGGCAGCTGCGTGGATGTTTTTCCAGGAGAGCTCGCAGATTTCGCCGGCGCTTCGGACACTCGTTTCGTGGCGCCGCGAGGGCTCGGGGGCCCAGGTTTGTCCTTTGCATGTGCACCAGTTGGGACCGAAGGCCGCAGACTCCCCGGCGCCTTGGAAGGCGAGGCAGACCGCGCTGGAGACGCAGCAGTCGCAGGCAGCACGGGAAGAGCCGCCGGTGCACAAGCGGCGAGAGTCTTTGCACGGGCGCTCTGCGAGGAGAACGAGGGCGATCGGCTCTTCGACGATCGAGAACGCACAGAAGAGACACCCGTCGGAGCCGGAGAAGGAAGAGGCGGCGGTCGCGGGAAAGGCCCAGACATCTTGGCAACAGAGGGAGAAACAGAAAAAGAGTAAACAAGGCGCGGGAAAGAAAAAAGACGAACAGAAGAGGAAGAAGAAGAGGAAGAAGATACACGAGAGAGCGAGAGGAAGAGGGAAAAGGTACACGGGAGGCAGAAGAGGAAGACGGCACACAAGACGAAGACGAGGAAGGCGACACACAAGATGAGGACGACGAAGACGATTCACAAGATGATGCACAAGAGTGAGAGGAGGAAGTGAGGGATATTTTAAGAAAGATCGGGTGAAAGAGAGAAAGGTTGCTTCCTTTTGGAGTTCGACGGTGAGGGAGACGCTTGTTTTTCTCGTCGCACGAGCCGTTCAAAAAAGTCGTGCTCTCCAGAAAGGGAGAAGCCCAGAGGAAGAGTGAGAAGAGAGAGGCGAACGAGTCGATTTCGTCAAAGGCACGGAAAGGGGCCCTTTTTTAACGCTTTCTGCTGCTCCCTCCGAAAAGGGTATCGGTGTGTGTGAGCTGTGAGAGAAAGTCGTGCAAGATATGGATGGAAAAGAGACAAAAAGTGGCCGAGCGAAAAGGAGACAAGCAGAGAAAGCACAAGGGGAAGAAGAAACGTTGCCTCGAGGAGAGAAAAGGAGAAAAAGGAATGTCGTCCCGTTACTTTTAGACTGCAAGCTTTTTTGTCTCCCGTCCGGGTGTTCAAACAGCTACCTCGGTTTTTCCCCAGGACGAAGTCTTTTTCCCTTCTTGCCCAGGCAGCTGAACAACGTACTGAGGCCTCAGATTCACTGCTGTATGAAGAAGAGAGAACATCCGAGGCAGCCGCAGAGTGAAGATGGAAAAAAGTTTTCACAGAGCTGGCCCAGGTGCCTCGGCCGGATTCGTTGCCGCCGACATCCTTCCTCGCTCTCTCCGATGAATTCTCTTTTCCAGGAATGGCACAAGACCTCGGCGGTTTCTGCGCGCGAAAAGGCGGGAGACAAGAGGAAGAAGCGAAAGAGCGGGAAAAGTGCAAGCACGAAGAGGAAGAGAGAGCGAAAAAAGACATACACACACTCTAGATAGGTTCTATCGACGCTCGCGATTTTGCTCATCGCGGCACGCCCTCTGTCGCCGCGCGCCTCTCTCTCCCTGTGCGCGCCGAAGCGCCTGAGCGCTCGAAAAAAGCTGTGCATGCAAGAAATCGACACAACCCTGATTGAGTCGAGTGTCGAAGAGAGAGGCGCCTTTCCGCGTCTTGTGGGAGGCGGCGAAATCTCAGCAAACAGACCTCGCTTTCGAACGCCGATCCTTTTTCGATTTCCACGCGCTTTCGGCCAGGCATCTTCTCCAGATCCGCGGCCATGCGCGCTCTGCGTTCGCCTCAGAATCTCAAAGCCAGCGAACGACAAGTCGCTTCTTCTCTCACTGTTCTTCTCCTTCCTCGCAAGTGTGGTTTTCCCTCAAGCGCCACTGAGAGACACGGTCGCTTCTCAATCCCGCGAGAACGGAGACGCTTCTCTCTCCTCACCCTTCCCCCCTCATAATCTCCCGTGTCTCTCCTCTCTCCTCACACTCCTCACTCCTCTCTCCTCTCGCTCTTTTCTCTCTCGCTCTTTTCTCTCTCGCTCTTTTCTCTCTCGCTCTTTTCTCTCTCGCTCTTTTCTCTCTCGCTCTTTTCTCTCTCGCTCTGTTCTCTCTCTCTTCTCTCGCTCCTTTCTCTCGCCCTTTTCTCCCTCGGTTTCTTTCTTCGCCGTCTTCTCTCTCGTTTGTCTCGAGGCTGTGTGTTCGGGTTCCTCTTCTCGCTTCCTTCTCCGACTCTCTTCAAGATGGGGAGCGAAGAAGACCGAGCTCGAAAGAAACGGCGTCCGCGTGAGGGCGACCCAGCAGCAGAGACAGTAGAACAGGACGTCCCCTCGCCTGAAACGTCTCCTTTTCGTCCTTCGACGATGCCCGCGTCTCCTCTCCCACGCGCGGCTTTCAACGCTACCCTGCAACAAGCTGTCTTTCCCCACGTCCGTTCCTATGACACTTTCGCCGAAGTGTATGTGCAGGAAATGGTCAAGGATCTGCCTGTCGTCTACGTCGATCCGACCTACGATCCTGACAAGCACGAAGCGAATCCTTACTACTCGCCCACCGACTGTGAGTCTCCTCTTCCACTCCCCTCGTCTCTCCTGTCTCTCTCTCGGTTCTCTCCGTCGGCGCTCCGGTTTGCGCTGCAAGAAACGGACCCTCCACACGCATGCGTACTTTTGTACGTCCCGCGCCGTCTCTTCTCTCTCGCGTCCTCGTCCTTTCTGCTCCTTCATCTCTTCTCGCGTGACCAAAAACGCCGAGTTTCTCCTGTCTCCGCGGCTTCCCTGCTCGGCTCACTTCTTCTGCCTCTCCGTTCCTCTCTTCTTCTGTCTCTCCTTTCCTCTCTCCATTTCTCCTCTCCGGTCTTCTTTTTTTTCTCGTTCTGCCTTCTCGCTCCGTAAAACACTTCCCGGCCTCTCTCCTCGCATGTCTCTTTGCTCTCTTTCCAGACATAAAACTCGCGATCTCCTCGGTTTCTCTGGGAACTCCTGTGCGTTTCGACACGGCCGGCGCTGCCCCGAAGCTCGGCGAATCTCGCGACGCCTGCGCAGACCAGCTCCTGCTGCCTCGCCACTGTCGAGAGGCGCACATCACCTACGGTGCTCCGCTGAAAGTTGCCTTCGTGCGCAGCAACAACCGCGACGGCAGCGCCGTGCGGAAGGACGTCGTCGTCGGCATGGCCCCACTCATGGTGCGCAGCAAGCTCTGCTCCACGCGAGGTGAGTCACGAACCCCAAGTGACAGAAACGCAGCGAGAAGAAGAAAGCAGAGAAGAGAGAGAAAAAGAAAGGAGAGAAGAACAATGGGGGAAAGGGAGGCGGGAGAAGGCGAATGAGAAGCTCTTTCAAGGGGGAGCCGACGAAGGAGCTTCCGCGGAACCATAAATTAGGCACCGCAGTGTTGCACTTCTCTTTTCTCTCTTCCATCCTCTCTCTCATCTCTCGCTTTCTCTCCGTCTCCTTTTCTCCGTCCCTTTTCTCTCCGCTCTTCCCTGCCTTTTTCTCTCTTGTTCTGTCTCTCTTCGGGAAACCGCCTCGAGGCGGCGAAGAGAGACAAGGCGCGATTTCTCCGCAATCTGCATGTATGCTCCCGGCGACTGCATGTTGTGTTTGCTTCACAGGCATGAGCCCGGAAGAGTTGCAGCGCGCTGGGGAGGATGTGGACGACGGCGGCGGCTACTTCATCATCAACGGCAACGAGCGCGTCATTCGCTTTGTCGTGCAACAGAGAACGAACTTTCCGATTGCGCTGAAACGCCCCGCCTTTGCAAATCGCGACGCTTTCTGCACGCCCTACGCCGTCCTCCTGCGGAGTCAGAGGTGAGAGCGCGGCAGGCTCGGAGAGTCTCCCCAGCCTGTAGGCGAGCGCGCGAGACGGGAGCGCAGAACGCAGTTCGCCTCGAAGGAAGCACTTGCTTCTGCATGTCTCTCTCTCTCTGCGGTGGCGCTCCTCTATGGGGTCGGCGCGACTGTGTAAATCTGTTTCTCCGCCGAAAAAATCAGAGAACCACTCAGAACCGCCAAGCTAGTCGCGACAAAAAAGAGCTTGCGTGTCCCTCACCGTTCGCGGGGGCGAGGCTGTTAGGCTTCGCCCCATCATCGCCGGCTGTTCCCGCGCCGGACCTTTCTCTTCTTTGTGGCTGCTGCAGACCTATCCGAAGGATCCCGGATTCCCCTGATTGTCTCTTTTACACGAAAAGGCGTGGCGTTCAGTTGGTTCTCTCTTTCCACAGTAATGATCGCAACCATGCGAACCCAGTGGAGCTTGGACATCCGGGAACACCCTCCAAGATCTGAGCCGTTTCTCGGGATTTTTTTTGTTACGCGCAGGTACGACGGCACCTCGACCTCGAACATTCTCCTGGACACCGAGGACGGGCGCTGTACGTATCGGATTTTGTTGAATCGCCAGGAGCACTTCTGTTCGTTCTTTCTGCTTCTCCGGTGTCTCGCTGGCAACCTGTCGCTCGCGCAGTTGAAGGCGAAACTCCTCGAGGGCTGTTGGAGCGACGCGGCGGAGGCTACTGACCGCAGCCAGCTTGTGGAGCAAATCTGGGGACAAGAGCCCACGTTTGCTGACTCAGATGTGCTCGAAAATCGGGTACGGAGAGAAGCCGTTTTCGCCGCGCAGCGCGAGAGGCGCGTGTCTGGGCCGAAGCGCAGCTGCCGTCGATGTGCTCGAGAGATGTGCGGTCCAAGACCGAAAAAGAGGGAACAGGAGCGAAAGAGCGAGAAAAGAAATTACAAGAGAGAACAGGCAAAGACAGAGAGAGGACAAGGGAAGCTCAGAGAGACCAGGGGGAAACAGAGAAGGAGGACACCAAAGAGAAGGAGAACGAGGGTGACGGAGAAGCAGTGCAATAAAGTCAGAGAGAACGCGCGTGAGCGCCGTCACTGGGAGTCAGATATATCTATCTTATAGGCAGCCGCTGGAACATTCTTCGTTGGAAGGGAAGGCCTGTGGAGGCGCCGGGGTGCTTATGGGGTCGAGAGAACATCCGCTGGCTTCCTGCGTCGTGTTTGCCTTGTTCAGCCTCTGCATCAACTGGGTTTGATTTTCTGGAAAGGCGTCTCCTGGCTGCTGAGGCCTGGAAGCAGCTACGAGGCTGCAGGCACTTACGTCATTCGTCACTTTGTCTTGCCGCATTTGGACAACTGGAGCGAGAAGTTCGACATGGCCCTCCTCATGTACAAAAAGCTCCGTCTCCTGAAGCAAGGAAAAATATCCGTAAGCAACAGCAATTACACACGGCAATATCTATAGATCTGTAGATATTGGCGTATGCACGTGGATGCATAGGGCATGCATGTTTGCTTCATGTACTGGCATATGAGATAACAGTGAGGATGGGCAATGAGAACCACAGTGAGCTGGGCAAGCAGATGAATGTGAACCCACAATGGGACATGTCCGTTTGTGTGCCTGCAGATCAAATCTATCCACGCTGTTGTTTATGCCGATTTATAATGTCTCGGGCCGTCTGTGTTGTCTCTCTTTCGTTCGCGTTCCCTCTCTTCGTCGAGCTCTGAGTTTGCGAGTCTCCCGGCTCCACATGTCTTTGTCGCTCGTGTGTCACCTTGCGGTTTGCAGGCGGAGAGTTTGGATTCCTTCGCCTACCAGGAAGTCGTGCTTCCCGGGCAAATCCTCTCGTCTGTCCTCAAAGACGCGCTCTTCTCTTGTCTCGCGAAAATCCGTCTTCACTATCTCCAGGTGAGAACAAGACAAAAGTTGCCTCGCCGTTCTCGCGGCCAGTGCTCTTTGTTTCACCCCTCGCTTCCTCCATGCGCAGCTCGGCCGCGAGACGTGGGGGCCTACCAACTGAACTGTTTCGTACCGACCTGTCTTTGCATGCATCTTGGAAGTTTCGCGTCTCCTTCCGTGTCGCCGTTTTCCCTTTGGGCTCACTGCCACTCTGTCCTTTCTTTTTCTCTGTGCTCTTCCTCTCTTTGTCTCTCCCTTCCTCTCTTTGTCTCTCCCTTCCTCTCTTTGTCTCTCCCTTCCTCTCTTTGTCTCTCTCGTCCCTCTGCCGTAGTCATTCTCTTTTTCTGGGATGCTTCCTCTCTTTTCTCTCTCCTTTTCTCTTCTCTCTGTCCTCTCTCTCTTTCTCTCTCTCTCCTCACTCGTTGTCTCTGATGCACCGAAATCTGCCGCGTTCGGTCGCGCGGCTACACTCCGTCACGGTCTGGCCCATCCCCACTCCGGCCTTCCTTGCTGGGGACTTTTGCATTCTTTCCGCGTTTTCGCGTCTTCTTCCCTTCCACTTTCTTCCAGGAAATCCGAATGCTGAAGAACAGTGGGAACGACCCTACCTCCGCGATCTACTCTAATAAATTCTTTGACCTTGCAACCGACAGGTGCGCCGCTTTTCTCTCCTTCGTCTCTTCTTTTCGTTCGCCGCGTCTCTCGTGTAAAGCCCCGCTGTAAACCCTCCAGTGACGTGCACGCCTTTTTTGCTCTATTTCCGTCTCTTTTCATCGCCTCCCTTCCCCCTCAGCCGACCTCTCTCTTCTCTGTCGATCCCGGTTCGGGCCGTCGCCCGTAACGCGAGCGAACAGGAGGGAGACACCTGACGCCGAGTCCCCGCCTGTGTCGTGTCCTACCGGGCGAGGATGTCTCTTCCCGTTTTCTATTCTTTCTCAGGTGCTGCCCAGAAATCGCGCAAAAACTTTCCTACTTTATGGCCACGGGAAACATCCGGACGACCCAGCTCGACCTTCAACAGGTTCGCGTTTCTCTTTTCTCGTTCCCGACAAACGCAAAGTAGACAACCATACCCCAGACCCACAACAGCGATGGGGGCCTCGGCCGTCAGATCTGGATATCGGAATACTATGCATATATATATATATATATACATGTTTTTGTATATATATATATATATATATATATATGTATATGTATGTATTTGTATATATATATATATATATATATATGTATAATTGTGTAGGCGTAGGATATGCAGACAAGTCTGTTTGTCTCGTGCAAGCATACACACACATGTCAAGAGGCGTTCTGGAGACATACTCATCTGCATGTGTACATCTGCCCCCTTGCTTTACACGTAAACATGCACGGTTCTCTGTTCACGTACAAGATCCTCCTCCGCACACGCGCTGGTAGATATATGTATATATATGATGTTTGATTTCCAAAGTGCATGTGCGGGACGTTTCCCCGCTCTCTTCGTCTCCGCTCAAAGTGTCCCCTTGCGTGTGCGGACTGCTTTTAGATCTTGAATTTTGAGCGCGGTGGTCTGCGGTGTCTGCCTGCAGCTCTCCGGATGGACTGTCACGGCAGATCGCTTGAACGTTCATCGTTTCTTGTCGCATTTCCGAGCCGTGCATCGCGGCCAGTTCTTCACCACCATGAAGACGACTTCTGTAAGTTTCTCTTGCAACCTCGTTCTGGCTGTTGATTCGGCAACCTGTGCGGGCGGCGACGGAAAATGTCGTCTAAAGAAGAACAGAAGGGAAGGCGAGGAAGGGACGGACACACACTTTCCCGTGGTCAAAAAGGCGTTATACGCGGGCAGCGCTCAATAAACGAATGTCGACGCCAGAAGGAAAACAAAAGTAACGCGAACGCCTCCGGCGTCCTTCCTCGAAAGGCTCGGCGTCTGGACAGTCTGTCCGATTCAGCCTCGTCGTTTCGCTGTTTCCTTCCCCTCTGGGCCCTCGTTGCGAGTTTGTTCCGCGTCAGCTGCGCCCGTGGTAACCCCGCGTTGTGTCTTCCTGCGTGCGCTTCGTCCACAGGTTCGCAAACTCCTCGGCGAGACGTGGGGCTTTCTCTGTCCTGTACATACTCCTGACGGCGCACCGTGCGGTCTCCTCCTCCATCTCACGCAGTCTGCAGCGCCGGTTGCGCTTCCTCCTGACCGAAGGGTGAGGCGGCAGGAGACGCACAACTCTGACGACGCGGCAACGCGCCGATTCGCAAACGCAGAGAGACAAGGCAGAAGCTGCGGGGCGCTCCTCCGCTCTATGGCGAAGCCTGGGAGGCAGGGGTGGATAAAGGACAAGAGGGAAAGTGAGAAACTGACAGGTGGACGGAATCCGAGATTTGCAGAGGCAGAGACGGAAACACGAGAGACTAGGAAATTTAAATGCACGAAAAGAGACACACCAGACAGGAGGACTCACTCCAGCCTCCTCATATTTTGGAACTCTACGTCTAGCCTCTCCCTCCTTTCTCTCTCGTCCCTTTCCTCTTTCGACCGTCGTGTGGATCCTCGCGTTTTGGAGTTCTCATGTTTTTGTCTTTCCTCGTCGGCCAGTCGTTGCAGCTTTCTCTCTAGTAACATGTCTCGCTCGCTATCGTGCCCGCTGTCGGCGTTCGTCGTCCTCCGAGGCTGTGCCTTTTCCCCTCTCTTCTCGCGATAGCGCCTTTTCGGTTTGGTTTCTTCAACGCGTCACAATGCGACTAAGAGTCCCCACAAACGTCGCGAGGCCTCGCTTTCCACTTCACTCTGTCTCTCGCCACTTTATCTGTTGTCTCCCCCCTGTGTTCCCTTCGACATTTCTCGCTGATTGCTTCTCCCGCGCTCCGTCCCCTCTCTGTCTCTGTTGCTCCGTCCCCTCTCTGTCTCTATTGCTCCGTCCCCTCCCTGTCTCTATTGCTCCGTCCCCTCTCTGTCTCTATTGCTCCGTCGCTCTCTCCACGGTTCCTCTTCTCTCCCTTCTCTGCCGATGCAGGCGATCGCCAGCATCCGCCTGTTTCTCCACAAACAGGGCGTTTGCGTCGACTTGGAGGGGATATCAGGCTTGCCGCCTTCCGACCTCGGCGCGTCGGTGCGCCACGCGTCTCGGCCGCCTGCGCTGCAGGTTGGACCCGGAGGCGGTCGCAAGGAAGAGACGCTCGTTGCTGCGGCCTCGTCCTGCGGCACTTTTCCCCTCGTCGTGGACGGCACAGTTGTTTGTCGCCTGGACAGAAAAGACTTTGCTTGCTGGCTCGAAAAGTTCCGAGACTTGAAGAGCAGAGAAGCCGAAGATTTCAAGCAACACTGGGAAGTCGTCGGGTTCCCGCACAGTGGGTGAGTCAACAAATCCTCGCAACTCGCCTCCGACCCTCAGCTGCGCGCCTCGTCGTTGAACGAACGGCCGCTGTATACCCCGAACAGGTAGCTTTATAGGCGCATATTGGTAAAGTCAGGTACAGATAGACAGAGATCGGATCGTGAGAGATAGCTATCGACACGCAGAGGGATGCATCGAGAGAGATACATGTCTCGATGAACGCGACGCGTGCGAGTGCCCAGGTTCATGTTGTGACCATGCATGTCTGCCTTTGTGCTCGGTGTTTAGCGGAAATCTCGAGAGCATCTTCATCTTCACTTTCCCCGGTCGACTCGTGCGTCCCGTGCGCCACATCAAAAGTGGAAGGTGAGACTCAAGTGAAACTCGTCACACAAAACAGTATGCGGACGGACGCCCTCGACCTTCCTCGTCGTGGACAGCTCACGCACATGCAGAAAGCGGCTTCAGCCCAGACCCTCACGCACAACACCGTTTTCTAAACAATCTACATCATCCCTACAGTAATATATATATATATATATATATATATATATAAGTATGTTTATACATGTATATATGTATCGATATGAGTGTATGTCCTTGATTCCGGAGACTCCCTCGCTGGCCCCCAAGATTCTCCGGACTCTACACATCTCAGGTCATAGGCTGTCGATATCAATCTAACCATATACGTACAGATAATCGTACCTATGTAAATGCATATATATATATATATATATAAATGTATGTATGTAAGTATATGTATGTATGTAAGTATATGTACGTATATATGTATATGTACGTATATATGTATATGTACGTATATATGTATATGTACGTATATATGTATATGTATGTATATATGTATATGTATGTATGTATGTATGTATGTATGTATGTATGTATGTATGTATGTATGTATATATATATATATATATGTATATGTATGTATATATGTATATGTATGTATATATGTATATATGTATGTATATATGTATATGTATGTATATGTGTGTGTGTAGGTTTGCATCTGGACTGCTGTCGCAGTGTGTTCGTTTTTCAATCTGGATGTGGTCGAGCACGTGCCTTTGTGTGTGAAGCGTTTTGGGTTCCGATTCTGTGGCCACTTACCATGTGCATTCGCGCTTTCAGGATTGAGTACATCGGTCCTCTCATGCAGCCGTGGGCAGCGATTGCGTGTCGTCCGTCCGACGTGAAGCGCAACGACCGGCTTTTGCACCTTCAGGAACCGGTGATCTCGCAGATTGTCTCTTCCTCTCCGTGCTCGACGGACGACTTAGCGGGGCGTTTCCACGCGCTCTCGCTCGGCGCGCAGGCTGGCGAGTCGGAAGACGGCGAGGAGACGGCGGCGAAGGCCAAGCGTTTCCCTCTCGTCGCCGCTCGAGAGGCGTCTGGCGTCGACGCTCTCTTCTCCTTCAACGCGCCTGTGCGCTACGAATACGTGGAGTTGAAATCTTCGGCTTTCCTCAGCATTGCCGCCAGTCTGACGCCCTACAGCCACCACAACCAGAGCCCGAGGTGAGGAACGGAGCCGAGACGGCCGGAGAGAGCCCTGTAGGGCGAACGCGGAGTCGCAAGAGCGGCAAAGTGGTCTGACCCCTCTGTGTCTCCGTGAGGAGTTCAGGTACCGGGCAAAGTTGCGTGAGCCTTGGACGCAAAACGAGGCGAGACGTGGGAAGGCTTTCCTGGTCTGTTTAGGGCCGAAAATTCCGACGCGCGCCGGGGGGCGGAGGGGGGGAGGGGGTGCGTCTCTGCATCTGTCTCGACGTCGCTTTGTCGGGACGCTTACCTCCTTCATGCGGGGTTTGATCCCGCGCCCTCATGTGCAGGTCTGCCGTTGCCCCGCCCCACGACAGGATGCATCAAGACTTGTCTACGCCTTTGCATATACAGAGTTTCCCTGTCGACTTCCCTCATCGACTTCAAACGCAGTAGCGCTGAGCTGGCAGACCGACCCCGTGCACGTGTCTGTATAGTTTGTTCTTCGATGCCTATTCTCATTTCTCTTCTGTCTTGATCATATCTCTCACTGAGTCTCTTTCTCTCTCTGAGTCGCTTTGCCTCTCTCCTTGTCTCTCTCTTCGTCTCTCTCTTCGTCTCTCTCGCTGTCTCTCCCTGTCTCTACACGCATGCACACCTGTCCGGCGGTTCCGGTTTTTCTTCCCTCCGCGTCCCTCGGCGGTTCACATTTGGCAGAGGACAGCACGTTCTGGGCGAGGACGGTTCGCGCGGCTGGGCCTTCTGTGTGTGTCGAGGATAATGCCCAACGAAGTCGCGTGCGCTGTTTGTTTTCAGAAACATTTATCAGTGCCAAATGTTGAAGCAAACGATGGGGACACCCTTCCACTCCGTTCCCTACCGCCACGACAACAAGGCCTATCGCCTCATCACTCCCCAACGGCCTCTCGTTCGGACTGAGGATTATCGCCGCTTCGATTTCGATGATTACCCAAGTGGCGTCAACGCTGTCGTCGCCGTCATGTGCTACACAGGGTAAGACTTCTCGCTTGCTCGTCTCTTTCGTGGGTATCGGTTCTTTTCTCGCCTTCATTGTCACTGTTTTTCCTTTCTTTTGCGGGCGGTCTTTTTCCTGTGGCATCTGGCTGCTGCTGTCCGCGCCGGTGTCTCCGTGAATCGAACCAGCAGCGGGGCTTTGGGCGACAGAGAAGGCATTTCGCGCGAAGGTCTGTCTTCTGAGCATGTGTCTGTCCTTGCCTCTCAGCTTCGATATGGAAGACGCCATGATCCTAAACAAAGGATCCATGGAACGCGGCGCTTTCCACGGCTGCGTTTACAAAACGAAAGTCGTCGATGCAGCCCCAGCTTCAGCGCGCGCGGTAGGCGCCAACAGAACCCTTTTAATTTTTCACCCAACACAACACACATAGATCATACACAAATATAAATAGAGATATGCGTCTGAATGCATATCTGCACAGACGGATATAGAGAGGTGTTTTATGTTGTTCTGTAGATACACATATGAGTACAATTCGATGTAAAGTCGCTTCTATATATGTGTATGCTCATACAAGTATATATATAGACAGATAGATAGATAGATAGACAGATAGATAGATAGATATAGATGGGAATGTAAAGTTACACATCCATCCGTATGGCGTCTTCGTGTGGAGACATGGCCTCGCGTGCGTTGGCACGCTCAGGCGTTTTTCTTTGCGTCCGGAAGAGGGACATGCGTTCCAGATGCAGTCACAGGACGCGAGCAAAACAGGCACGTGCAAATATCGACACCACAAAGCTCCCAATAAACGCATGTGGAGATGCTTCCTGCCTGCACGGGGACGGAGGCGTCGCTGTGGGCGTGCGTCGAGTAGTGTCTCTTTTGTGTCTTTTCTCGCATTTTCGCCAGGGCGCCGCCTCTCAATACACCTTCAGCAATGTGAACGAATTCGGAAGGAAGCACAATGCGACTCTGGACGCTGATGGCTTCCCGGCAATCGGCGCAAAGATCGACAAAGGGAGCACGTATTGCAGGTGAGTGCTTATGTAGTTTCTCTTCTCTCCTCCTCTCTGCTTTTTTCTCTTCTCCTCTCTCTCCTCTGCTTGCCGGGTTGCATTCTCTCAGGCTGCATCGCTTCCGTTTTCGGCTGTAGTTCTGTCTCTCTTTTTCGAGTTCATTTTACGTTTCTGTTTTCTCTCTTCACGCGTTCCCGTCGTCTTCCCTGGCTGCGTTTTCAGAGTTCAGACCTCCTCCTCGTCGTCGTCGTTTGCGAACAACGGTATCCAACACGCCTACAAAGACGGAGAGACTGCGTACGTCGACGGGGTGACTTACATTTCGCCCCCAGACTCTGCCCACGAGCGTCTCGCGAAACTGGGACTCAAAGGCTGCCGCGCTTCGCTGCGGCTTCGCTGCGTGCGCAAACCCGTCATCGGAGACAAATTCGCCTCTCGTCACGGACAGAAAGGCATTTTGTCCATGCTGTGGCCACACGAAGACATGCCGTTCACGGTAAGACCTCTGACAAACAATGAACAAACAGAGAGAAACATACACGGACAGAAACATAAACAGACACAGAAACATAAACGGACAAAAAAAGGCGCCGAGCCGAACGGCAAAACGATAGAGTCGTGCCTCTGACTATTGGGGCGAAGGCTCTCCTGCGCGGCTGGCGCGGTGTCGAAAACAGCGTATATTCGGACAAAAGCCTCCCCGGCGCCACAGGCCTCTTTCGCGCTGTGTAGGACGGAAGCCTTTTTGCTGCCACGCGGCGCGGACGGCGAGCGTTGTGTGTCTCTGCGGCGAGCATCCTTGTCCAGAACCCATCTGTTGAAGCCTGAGCGCGGCTTCTTTGATTTATCTCCGCGTTCGCTTCTGGCTGCTTCGAATGTTTTCAGGAATCGGGTCTCGTGCCCGACATTCTGTTCAACCCCCACGGCTTCCCGAGCCGCATGACCATTGGGATGTTGATTGAAAGCATGGCCGGAAAGGCGGCGGCAGTCCACGGCGCCTATCAGGTAACGATTGGCATACGATTCTCAGTTCAAATGCTCACTGACCGGTTTATTCGTAGTCTACGGAGCGAGTGTGACACGCGAGAGACGAGGCACCGAGGACTGGATCGGACGCCTATTTTCCGCAGGAAGCATATAAGTCACCCGAAAAACGGTCGGTCGATCGATACATCTCAAGACGTGTCTACATGCAGGAATATATGTATATATATAATGTATATATATGCGACTCTGAATGTGTGCGGGAATGCGAAAGTTCACAAAGTTTTGGAAGCGAGTGGGAGGGTGAGGCAGCACAGAGCTTGGGGGGGGGGGGGGGGCCAACGGGGAGGCGCGCGCGAGAACGAAAAGGGACAGGTGGAGTCATGCGCCTTTTTTCTCGGCTTTTTCAGGACGCCACGCCCTTCCGCGAGTTCCCCCCTCAAACTGCGGACGGGAAAAACAAATGGGTCGACCAAGGCGGCTATCACGGTGAGGCTCATGTGGAGTGGAAAGCACTCGTTGGAACTTACAAAGAATTCAAGCTCATCTCACGCACATACACTATATATATATATATATATATCTGCGTATTGACGATATGTCTACGCGTACGTATATATATTTATATATATATATATATATATATATATATTCACATGTTCATCCATGTGTAAATATATAGGTGTCTAGATGTGGCTAGCGTGTTTGGCGAGAGCCGGGTCGGGAAGTTCATGCTCGCGTGCTCTGTGTGACCTTGGTTCGTCTCGGGACCGTTGATTTTTGTCTGAATTTCTGCTCCACTTTCTCTCTCGTGTGGCCGGTTTTTTCGTTGGCTGCCTTCTCTGCAGGCTGGGTGAAACGCGGCGAGCGCTACCGGACTCCTGAAGAAGAGCGGCAGGCTGAAGACGAACCCGAGACGCCTGTCGACTACTTCGGAAAAGCTCTTATGCGTGCAGGTGAGCCCGCGTGCGCATCTGGAAGGCCTACGTACATCTACACATTGCCTCACGCATTTACCTAATTCTATACGTATATCGAATATATATATATATATATATATATATATCTGCATGTCTGCCTACACTGTTGCGGAGTGTGTCTTTTGTTCATTCTCGTCATTGACATCCTGCTCCGTGTCGGCAGCCTCTGCGAATATGCTTGTTTTTTACGTGCAGATGTGTCGCGTTTTAGCACAAGATTTTTTTCTTTGGACGTCTTTCCCACGCCCTGAGTCGTACCACCTCCCTCTGTGGCGAGGTGTGCTCCCCTCGGTTTTGGGTCTTTGGCGAAAAAGCCGAGAAAGGTTGTGCGTTTGGTGAAAGGAAATCCAGTCGATGGCGGGTATGACACAGCGACCGTTTTCTGGACACTCGCCCATTCCTCTTTCCACTTGCGTCTTGTTCTCTGCAGGCTACCAGTATTACGGCACTGAGGAGCTCTACAGCGGCGTGTACGGCGTCCCGCTCACTGCCCATATTTTCACCGGTCTCATCTACTACCAGCGGCTGAGGCATATGGTCAGTTTAGCTGGGAAGTTGGCGCCTAAATGGTTATCCCCGAGGATCAGCTTAGATGCACGAGGAGACGGACGTCCCAAAGACACTCTCCCGAGCCCCGCCTCGCGTCTCTCCGTCCAAATCCAATACGGACACGACAATGCGAAGGCGGCTTTCGGCGCTCTTTCCACGCGCTCCTCCCTATCGAACGCCTATTTTAAATCCACAGACATTATGCTTATCTGTGTCTGCGGCGACACAGGCCGATATGGGTGTGCGGAACTCTATTTTTCGACGACGATATACACACGTAGATGTACAGATATAGATGGATATACATATGTGGCGATATACAGACAGTATCTACTTATGTGTATATTTACCTTAAACTTAATGCAGGTGAATGCCAGCGAAACCCATGTGTACATGTCCGTATCCATTGATGGCGTCACTATTCTGCATGCATCAATGCATACAGCTGTATCCCTATGTATATATATATATATATATATATATATATGACTCTCTGCGTGGCGAGTAGGAAAGGGATTTTCTGTGTTTGTTGGGATGTCGTTACACGGGGTTGACGTGCGTTTGTTTTCAGGTTACGGACAAACACCAAGTGCGCGCTACGGGGCCTGTCGACGCGCTCACGCATCAGCCTGTGAAAGGCAGAAAGAGACATGGAGGCGTCCGTTTTGGAGAAATGGAGAGAGATGCCCTGATTTCCCACGGTGCGGCTGCGCTCCTGCAAGACCGGCTGCTTCATGTACGTTCTCTGAAGCCTTCTCCCTTCTGCCAAACTGCCGCGCAATCGCCGAGCACCCACGACCAGCCTAATGTGTCGACCTGTACAGCGGCATGTGCATATCCAACCGTAGCTACACACTAACGTGCATGCATCCATATATATATATATATATATATATATATATATATGCACGTATGTATCATGTATGTGCATATGTGTATCGTGTATGTGTATGTATGTATCTGTGTAAGGAGCTACAGACCGAGAGGGTTAACGTTTGTCAAACGCATATGGGTAGATGGGGGGGGTTACAGATATGCGTGGGCGTAAGAAGGGGTGCATCTATCTAAACCATTTTTTCGCACATTTTTATGTTTCTTGTTTCGCTCTGGTTCGTGACCCCTGACACCCCACTGTAACTCACAGGTCTCTCTGCTTCCCTTCAAACATATATAAATATATATATATATATATATATATATATGTGCATACCTTGACATTCCAAAAACATGCATCTACATATATATATATATATACATATAGATATGTATATATAGATGTGTGTCGTCGCGGTGATCGGGTTTTCCACGCCTGCGTGGGGTTTCCGCAACGTTCCTTTATGTCTGTTGTGTCTTTTGATTCAGTGTTCGGATGCACACAAGACGTTTTGCTGTCCGTCGTGCGGCAGCATCCTCACTCCGTCGATCCTTCCAGGCCTTCGAGGACGGACAGTGGGCGGGAAGCGCACAGTGCCGTTCTGCAAAGTTTGTCACGTGCCTTGCCGTCTCATCGTCGTTCCCTACGTCTTTAGGCAAGTCTTGCACTGCGCCACTTCGCCCCAAAGCCGCGTCTGGGCTCGGGATCCTGTCCAGGGTTGAGGATTCGTTTCCAGAGCGGTTCCGCGCTCTCAGCACAGGGGGGGGGGGGGACATGAACTTCTCCATGGCAGATGTGAGTCCGTTGAGCTCCCTGCCTTGTCCTGATCGTAGGGGGGGGGTTCTTGCACAAATGCCTCTACACACGCATATATATATATATATATATATATATGCGTGTGTGTTATGACCCCGCCAAGATTGGCAGACTCGCGCGAGTTCTGGGGCTCTGGAAGCGTCAGGGTGTGCGAGGGTTTTGCGTGTGTCTGCGCGGCTGTGTCTCTTCAGATATCTCGCGAACGAACTGGCGGCGATGAACGTCACCATTCGCCTGAAACTCGCAGAGTTCGGAGAGCCCGTCGACGTGAAGCCGCGAAGCCTTCCAGGCGTGGAGCCCAACGAAGGCCCTCGGACCGGCTGGGCGGGGGTCCGCCAGGCCTCCCAGCGCCGCGGCGCGCAGTAGAGACACTTTCGGAGACACCCCCCCCTTCCCGCTCAGATCCCGTGAAGGCAACAGAATCCCCAGAGGAAAAACGGTGACGAACACATCGATGGCCAGGGAGGAGGGCGAGGAGCAAAGTGAAGACGCGCATGTTTTTGCAGTCGGCGAGCCTGCGGCAGAGCCCGCAGGGGACTATCGCCTTACAGGCGTCTGAGGGGTGCACAAGACGCTTCGAAGACCGGGGATCGAGAAAGCGACAAAGACGAGAAACGCGACCGGGCCTCGAGGACTCCTGTGCCGGTTCCAAAAGGGAGCTTCCACCGAATAGATTCATTCTGCAAGAGTTTTTCACGCGCCGCTGCGAATGCGTTTCCGAATGTCATTCTGCGCCTTGGCTTCTTTTTGTCGCCGTCTCTGCTTCAGGAGCACATGATTTCTGTTTTTGGTCATGTCTGTTTTTGTCGCCTTATATGTGAGGCAAAACGCATAAATCTCAAGGTTTGGTCGGTTGGTGCTGTCCACCTTTTTTTGAGCTCCCGACGGACAGGCGTCCGCGCGCGCTTACTCTTCGTCACCCTCCTCCTCCTTGACGTCTCCCGCTCCCCCCTCGTTCTTGAGCCTCGCCGGATACCTCCGCCGCACGCGGAAGAAACTTGTGTTTCTACGCGCGTTACGCGTTTTTTCGTCCGAACGCGCGCAGTCAGGACAAGGGTTCCACGAGAGAGACTCCCGAAAAATGCAGAACTCGAGACGGCCAGGTCGGTGTACGGCTAGCTCGAACGTCCCAGACAGCCTGCTCGAGGGAGGAAAACGGAGGGAAAGCGCCCAAGCGGAGACAAGGCGTTGAGAGACGACGCACGCAGAGAGAGAACACGGCGGGGCCGAGAAGCTTGGAACGTTCCACGCAGCCAAAAGCCGCTTAAACGAAAAGGAACCCAGCCCAGTTAAGTATGATCAACGAAGCGGACATTGCTAGAATCCGACTCACGGGAGATCCACGCGTCTTCCTATCTCTGACGTGTCGATTCCGGTCGTAAGGTCCATACAGGTCAGACACCATTTGAAGTTCGAATCCACAGAGTGTAGCAGCGCCTCCGTATCGACGTGCCGATGCCAGCCTGAGAATTCTGCCCCACAGAGAAGCCTTGGTGAGTGCGCAAGGTGGTGCATGCAACGTCTGCCGTGACTTCAGACCCGAATCGTTCTTTTCTTTTGCCCCTCGAAACACGACCAAGCACAATTCCAAGAAAATGTCGCTGGACCAGGGGAGAGGGAAAGGCGCGCCGTGCCATCCTGGATTTCCACAGGGAAATTGAAAGATGCTCAAACCTGTCCCGAGAAGCTCCCTTCCTCTAGACCTCCAGCGCGACATCTCAGTTCTCTCGACCGGTGCCTTCATCCGGCGTTGACACACTATATGTAAATATACACATGTGTGTATTAAAACGGGTTGACATATGAATCGCTTGTTCGATCGACACGAGCTGGTCGTCTCAAATGGTTTTTGTTCGATTGACAGAAAAGTTGACAGAAGTTTAAATCCCGAGAACGGTCAACACATCGACATGTAAGTGTGCACGGAACATTGACAAAGGGGCGAAGCAGCATGTCTCCATGCATGCGTCACCTTCAAATCCTCGAAATTGACAGAACGAAAACAGGACAGGACACAAGCTCTACACGCACAGAAAGGTCCAGCGTCTTACTAAACAATTTATATAAAACGGACACGCAGCCTCCTGTCGGAGACGCAAAAGACAGGTAGCTAGACGCCCCACGCCGGACAGCCAGCACGCGAATGAATGTCCGGGCGTGCGCCCCTCGACACAAGTCTTCAGATGCACTTTCTCCCTCTGTCTTCCTATACAGAATATGTACACTCCCTCCGTGCACGCGTGTGTACGTACACCTCAGTGTATGTGTATACACACCGGCTTTGAACGTAAAAGCAACGTCGAGGCCGCGCCTTTCGAAACGAAAGCACACACGAAAAGTTCTTTTCCAACGAAAAAGTGAGCGCGGCGCGAACTCTGCCACCTGGAGCGCCAGCGTTCTTTCTGGATGCACGTGAATGTGTGTTTTGGTTCTTTCTCTGTTTCACCGCACTCGCTTCGCCCTCTCTCGTCGGCCTGCCTGCCGCCCTACTACCATTGCCTCCCAAGGGATCTTTGAAGTCTCCTCCTCCAGCGCAGACCGTCACGCACCTCGAACGCGGATGATCTCTCCCTTTCTTCACGCGCCTCCGCGCCCGCTGCCCGCGTCTCCGCGGCGCACGTCGGTCCCGTCCTCCCGCTCCATGGCACCTTCCAGTTTTTTTTTTTGGATCCCCCGGCTTCACCCCTGCGTATCGGTTGCCTCTTCGCCGAGAACTCCGCTCACAACAGACGCTGCACGCCTCCTGTCTCTCTTCCGGCTTCCTCCCAGTGGCGTCTCTAGCTGTCTCTACCTGTCGCCTCCCGCCTGATAGTGCAGGGGCGTCGTCGCGTTTTCTCTGCCAGCAACTATCTTCCTTTAGCTACTGGCGCCTTTCTTCTCGCCCCCGGCGTCCGTAACCTCGGGTTCCTCAGCAGCCGGCTGAGGCAGCTGACCGGGCGGCAACGCAGAGGCGATCGCGCGCCACGCGTCCTCTCGCAGTTCGTCCTGAAAACAGGAGAGCGTCTCGGCCCCGGAATCACAGATGAAGAGACGGCCCGCCGTTTTTGGCGAGTCTCTGTTTCCCCGTTTCTCAAACCGCCTCGACTTCTTTGCGTCACAGACGCACCTCGGCGCCCCTTTCTCACTCGGGCTGTTCCCTTCAGTCCCCGCGTCTTCCCCCTTTCCCCTGCTTTCCTCTCTCTCATTCGGCCCTTCTGTCTTTCGCCCCCCTGCTGGCTGTGTCCCGTCTCCTTACCGGCGATTTCCCAGCAGACGCGAGCGGCGGATGAATCACGACCTGCAAACTGCCTTTGGGAGGCGGCCCCGGGGGGAGAAACGAGTTCGCAGGGAGCAACAGGTGCGTGCCGGTGACGGTGAGTGGGACGACGCGCACGCCAGTCTGAGAGAAAAACGCCAGACGCGAAAGATCACTCCAGAAAAAGGCGGGAAAGGTTTGGTATCAGAGGCAGAATCAGAGAAGAAACGCGAACACGTGAACACGCGTGCAGCCTACCTGACGCGCGAGGCGAAAGACGCCGCCCTTGTCGAAAGGTTTGAGACGGCCATCCACGCTCCGCGTGCCTTCGGGAAAGGCGACGAGCGCCACGTCTTCGTCCGGTGTGTCGGGTCGCTCGCGCGCGTCATCCGAGCTGGCCGAGGCGACACCCGCGTCCTTGGAAAGCGTCTGCTTCTGCTTCAGCAGCCGCAAGGCCTCTCTGAAGAGGGCGAGGTGGCTAGTGGGCGACTGGCGGTCGACCGTGGGACAGCCCGAGAGCCGCATGGCCAGGCCGACGACGGGCGCATCGAGGAGTTCGACTTTCGCGACGAAGCGGAGACTCCTGGGGACCGCTGCTGCAATGTACGCGACATCCATCAGCGAGCAGTGGTTCGCCACGAAGATCACCTTCTCGGACGCAGGCGGGAGGTTTTCGGAGCCGCGGATCTCAGGGACACATCCCACGAGCCTCGAGAACGTCGCACCCCACAGCGTGTTGATTTTCCACGCAGTGCGGTGCGACCAGTCTTGCAACTCTTCTATGCTCCACGCGCGCGACCGAGTGGGGGAAGAGCGCCAAGAGCGCGACAGGAGGGAGACGCAGGTGAGCGCAGGCGGCGAGAGGGCGAGAGCTGTGAAGGCCTGGAGGGCTCGGAGGGCGGCCCACCAGAGGCCGCCGGTGAGCACGGAGGTGAAGACGAAGTGGAGACCGAAGAAGGAGAGAGAGCGAGAGAAGGCCGCAATCTTCCGCCTCAAAGAAGACACGGGAGGTCGCCTCGGCGCGGCTTCAGTTGTCGGCGACGCCTCAGCACGTGGAGACGCGACTGCGTCGAGTCCAGAAGACAGGCGGCCGCCATTCGCGAGAGAAGCCGCGCGAGGAAAACAGGGAGACGAAAGGGGCGAGGAAGAGACTGGTGAGCGAAGCGGAGGCGCGAGGGCCAGCGGAGCGGACAGAAACAGGAACTTTGGATTGCCGAAGGCGGAAGATCCCCGCCCCGGGAGGGAAGACGCGAAAGGAGAGAGACGAGAGGACGATGGCGCACCGTGTGAACGAAGCGGCGAGGCTACGGCGTGCAGACTGCGTGGATGCAAAAGGAACGAAGACGGAGAGGGCGCAGAAGACCCGGAAAGCAGGAAACCAGGCGGCGCGCGAGACACGCCGTGGGGTGGACATACCCCGCGGATGCAGTCAGTCGCCCCGAAGGTCCGGCGCGCGGAGCGACAAAAGGCGCCTTGACCGTTTCCACGGACGTCTCCATTTCCTGTCAGGGCAAGGGGAAGCGAGGAAGAGTTCGCGTGCGAACGGTCCCCGTCTTTCGATAATTGCAGCGGGGAACGGGGGATGCCGAAAGTCGAGGGGGGGCGGAGGCCGGCTTGCGGCCTTGGAGCAGAGACAGCAAGTGAAGAGGCGTTGACGAGGCCGAGACAAAAACGAAGCAGAAAGACGATCAAGCAGGCAGACCACCGCCTTTTTTGCCAATGACAGCCGTCCGCTGCTCGGCGACGGATCGGGGGCGTCTTTGTGCACGAAGACGACGAGAATGGAGACGAAACGAGAGACGGCTGCACGGCCAAGGGCGAGACAGGGCTCCAGTTGCTGGGAGAGCCTCCGACGGGCAAATCGCGTGGAGCCTCCAGCGACACAGCCGGCAAATGGCTGCTATTTTTCGGACGGTGGCCACCCGCCATATCCGGTGTGTTTGCGAAACTTCACTGCTTCCTTTGCTTCGCTCCCTGGGGTGCGCTGCGAGAGAACAGGGCGCGCGCGAGAACAAAGGACGCACCTTCCTTCTTCCCACCTTGCGCCTCTCTCGCGGTAAAGGCGGGAACGTCTACGCCCGAAAAAGGCACGCGCCAACCCCAAAAAGGCGGGCGCGACCCTCGACCGCCTGGAGTCGGGGAGTTTCGCGGGAGGCGAGAACCACGGAGAAAGCGGCGCCGAGCCAGCGGGTCGATCAAGGATCGACAAGAACCGAGAACGCACACGAGAAGACAATCGCTGATCGCAGGTCTCGATGCTGTCACCACCCCTCACTGCAACTTCTGCTCAGGAAACAGCGCAAAGACATGGCTACGTGTGACTGGACGGCGGCGCACGAGCGTTCGAGCCGCGTGTGTGTCAACTTTCGAGAGGACGCGCGCATTCGAGCAGCACGGGGGAGTTCGGATGGCAGAAAAGACAGAGAGAGGGGGGGCGAGGCGAAGGCCCCCATGCCTGCGTGCGAGCGATCTTGTGGTCTTCTCTTTCCAAACCAGAGGAAGTCGAATGAACAGCGAGGAAGGCTACACGGAAAAAGGAGTGGAAGGCAGAGAAAAGGAAGAGGTGTTTTTCCTCCTCGATCTTCCTCTCCTTCGCTTACCTGGCAACTGACAGTTGCCCCATTCCTCTGGGTTTACACCCTCTCCGAATCCTACCCCTCTCCCTCCTTGCTATCAAGACATACGCTCACTCTGGCCAGGTGTACATACACCTCAGCGGGTGTATGGGCAGCCGGAGAGGGCGTGAGCTGCTGGTGATAAAATACGCTTGCGCTGAAGATGCAGATTCCAGACGCGACGGCCGAACGGGAACCGCGCCTTCAGCGGCGCGGCGCTCCGGTAGATTCTTTTTTTTCTTCGGCTGAAGCGTTCGCCCGTCTTCGTCAGTCCCGTCCAGCGCACTGATTTACGAAGGGGCAAACGCTCGTCTCTGAGTTGCAACGCAAAGACGTTGTCACAGTTCGAACACAGCGAGAGGACAGAGGTTTGAAGGCAACTCGGGCACACAAAAGTTCAGGCTGTCTCCGCTGAACCGGGTTTCAAAAACCAGTTTGCCGAGAGGCCAGCACGCCTCTCGGGAGTGCGTACTCTCAAGCGAGAGGCGAAAGGCGAACACACCGGCTGTGCTGCTCCAGCATCGAGAACGGGAGACCAGACGAGCTGCACACGCCGAAGCAGGGGTGCCGGAGGAGACGAAGGAGCGCGATTTTTTTCAGTCGCGTACTAAACGTTAAGGCGCATTGCGGCCAATTCATTGCAGCCTTTGGGCAAAGAAGACCTGCGGAGGGTGCACGGCGAAAAGGGGGGCAAAGCCGAGGACAAAATCAAGAGGGATCGGTCAGGGGTGGCGGTCACCCGCGTTTGGCGATGCATCTCGGCCCTCCAAACGAGATTGGGCGTGCGTTTCACCTGCCTGCTGAGCGAACCGATACACAGATGTGTAAGACGAAAAGAAACCGAAAGAGGCGCTCTCTGGGCGACGTGGCCCCAGCCCCTTCCCGTGCAATTGGCGTGGTAGAAGCCATTCGCTCACAGCTCGGAACGCGGTGTCGAGGTGGGAGAAGCTTTGCGATACCCCCCACGAGAGCGCCGCGATGTTGGTCCTGTCCGCTGCCTCGACATCGAAAGAGAGGGACTCACCAGCCTTTTGTGTGTTGCTTCGCGTGCCCAGAGGCGACGAGAACCAAGGGGGAAAAAGAGCCAAGGAGAGAGAACAAAAAGGGAAAGGCTGGGTGGAAAAACAGCCCGCGCCGCTGCGCCCTCCACTTCCCGTGATGCGAAAGGCAGTTGATGCGAAAGGCAGTTGATGCGGAAGGAAGATATGAGGTACACACACTTCTGCCGCCGAGAGTTGGGGCCGAGTCCCGCCAGAATTTTCTAGACCGCCATCCCCCGGGGTTTGTCCTCTCTGCTCAACTCGCCAAATTTCTGCAGGCACAAAAACGGAGCTCGTTGTGACAGAGAACGCGCTGTGTGGAGGGGCGCGGAAACAATTGGTCGAGCTACACACTCCGCGCAAACGCTGCACGGTCGCTTTCCACTTCTCGGTGTCTTCCAGAAAAAGTTTAATTTTCTAGTATGAGCGCCCCTCTTTGAATTTGCCGTGCGTTTTCATGCCCCGCGAATTCGCTGAAGGGTCCTTTCTCGAAAAGGAGATGCTGTCGCGGATTCACGAGAGAAACGCCCGTGTCCAGAGGCGCTCAACGCAAAACCCGCCCTGCGGCGGTCGAGGTCGTGGGGGGGGGGGGGGGTATTGCCTTCAATTCCAGAAGACATCGCTTTCGTCGTACACCTGCGTTGCGGTCAAGTCACAATGTCTTTCGCCAACTCCTTCACGTCTCTCTGTGTGTGGCGGCTGTGCGTTGGAAATCTGAAAGGCTTTGATGCTCGCGCTCGCCACGTCACGACGCCGGAACCAGCTTTCCTCGGGAAGGTCGCACCCGCGAGAGAGGCAAGTCAGAAAAGCGTCGAGCTTGAGTGCAGATGCCTGATGGAGAGACTCCACAGCTGCAAACCTTCCCACGCGCTTTCGGCGGAAGTGAACTTAGCACTCCCTCCGCACAAAGCCCCGTCTCCAGCGGGTTGTGTCCTTCCTGCCGATATAAGACGATAAGCCTCTCTTTTCGGACGGGCATATATCTGCGGAGAAACTCTGCACAAGATATCGCATTGTCCGAGTCCCCGAGAGGCGTACCTCACACCTAGGAACCTATCTGTTTCACTGTCCACTGGAAAAAGTGTGTAGTTCCCAGCTCGACTGGGGGGCGCGTGCGGTCTTCCGGCGCGGCGCCTGTCCGCATGCGTAGAAGCAAAAGCTCTCGGTTCGTAGAACTGTCAATTTAAAGTCAACGCGATCTCCTTTCCTGGAGACTGGGACACATGTGCCTCAGGAAGAACCGAACTCGACGCGCGGGACCTCCCCCCCGACCGGAGAGGCGCGTCCCTCTCACGGACAAAGTCACGAGCCGCACCACGAAGCAGTCAAACTCTTCAGCCCCTCCAGCTTCAAGTCATCTTTTCGGGCTTTTGCTCCTCGACTGCACTCGCCGCCCAGTTACGCGGGTGCTAGCCCCGGTCGGCGTCCGGTCTTTTGCGTTTCCAAATTCCACGCCGCTCTACAACGCCTTCTGTTTAGCCTCGCTGCCTTCCTCCCGTTGCCGTGCACCGTCTCTACAAAGTTTGTTCCACTGATTCACTCCGTCTGGGACTCTGTTGTGCGGGAAGCCCCACGTCCCGTAAAGGCGACGCTGTGCCGACGAACGCGTCTCTTTGGCACCGCTCGACCAGCTTTTTAAGTTCCCTCGAAAGCTCACGTGAATGCTAGAGTGCTACCTGTAATTATGTGGAGTACTAAGGTCCCTGCAAGTAACAACCAAAGTTGCAAGGTTTTTTATTTCGAGCACTCCGAGTTGTTCGGCTCCAGTCAAGAGAGAGCGAAACCTCGGTTTTCAGGTGCGCGTGAAGTAGATTCTTTCACCTAGACCGCTTCAGAACCCAGTGGAGCGTGCCTTGGGCACGACACAGAAAGAACAATTGACATTTTCGTCAACCGGAGGCGCCTCAGCGCCCCCAACGGAGTTGAAGGCTGCGTGCGCGTGCCGGTAAGCCTTCTAGGCTACACACACCGCACTGGGTTTGGACCCAAGGAAAAGTTCACGAAACGAGTCATACTGTCAAAACAGAGACAAAACGGATCTAAGTTGGTACTCGGTTATATACTTTTTAGAAGCTAACTTCCCGGCTAAACATCCCTTTTCCTCGAAACACACTTCCCTCCGCAGATGGCCGTCGTGGCGTACGCGATTCGAGGCTACACAGGCCGCATTTTCCCAGGCACTTTCCAGAACGAACCCTCCTTCCCGGCGCAGAAAGGAGGCTACCTCCTGTGTCAGTGGCTCTGGTGCTGTAAACCTAAAAACGCGTTCTTCGCTTGCGCGCCATCCCTCTCTCTAAAACGACAGTGTACCAATGACTACCCTCGACCGCTGTGGAAAAACGCGCGACTGCGCCCCATCGCAGGTAGCGGCCCGCGAGAGGCAACGCAATCCACGCACACTCTACACACGACAGCAGGGCTGGGACTTCAACGCACAACGGAGACACATGTGTCGAACAGAGGGGACACTGTCCCCGCAGTTGTACGGCTCTTCTCAGCCACCGGGCGACCGGAAAGCGACCCGCAGAGAGTGCACGCGAGTGTGTCTCCTTACCAGGTCTATCGATCCCCTGGTTCGACGCCCGTGTTTCTCTCCCGGCGCTCCCACCCGGGTTCACCCAGTCCTCCACGCACGCCCACATCTGCAGGTTTGCGTCCCTCCCTCGCAAGCTGTCGCTCAGCACCGCACCAAGTTCCTGCCTCGTACTTCGGCCCCGAGGTTTCTCATTCGGATTCTGCCAGGCGCGCGTGCGTTTCCTGACGCTCAGCTGCGTGCTTGCGCAGTTTTCTGGACGAGGAGAATGTCGACGGCGCCAAACAGATCCGAGATCTGGGGGTTTCTGGCGACCTTCGCCCTCGCTTGGCCTGCCGGCCAGCCTGCATTTCGCCCGGTGTCTCGGCGGAGCCTCGGCTTCGGAGACACCGGCACGGCCCGCCGCCTGCCTCGGACGCGCCGCACGAGCATCCGCGCGGCGAGATAGACAAGCAGCGCAGCCACTGTGACGCGAGTTGCCTTCGCGGAATACGAACTCAACACAGACGCCTGTTTGAGCCGCTGGAAGTCCGTCAGAATCTGCGGGTGTCTTCGCCCGTAGGCGTTCAGAACGCGGATGTTGCTTTCCATGGACAAGGCCGCAAGAGTCTCCTCTGGGAGAGGCGCACCCGCCTCCCGCATCGCCGAACGGTTCCTGAAGTCGCCGACCAGCGTGGGGTAGTCGAGAAACAGGCCAGGCGCCGAGGAGATTTTCCGCGCCTCGTGGAGAACCACCTGGCGAGAGGCCAGCGCGAGAAAGCAGAAAGTTAGGTTCACCACAGACAGCAAATGCGCCGGATCTCTCAAAAGGCGTAGGAAGAATGGACGCTTCCTCTGGACGTCGGCAGACGGCTCGTAGGACGCCGCACTCGTGCGGGGCCTCTCGAAACGGCTGACTCGATCTGGAAACAGACACGCGCCACACGCAAACTGCCGTCAAAGACTAGGCCAGGGGTTGGAGCGAACGCAAATTCAGAAGCTAGACGAACGCAACGCGCCGCGTTGCACAGCCAGAGAAAAACACAGGAAGGAGAGAAAGGGAGATGGAGACAACAGGAAGAAAGGGAGATGGAGGCAGCAGGAAGACAGGGAAACAACAGGAAGAAAGGGAGACGGTGACGACAGGAAGAAAGGGAGATGGAGACAGCAGGAAGAAAGGGAGACGGTGACGACAGGAAGAAAGGGAGAGGAGATGGCGAGAGGGCCTTACCGAGTTCCATGTCGTCCGCCTCGCGAGCTGAGATGGTTCCCACGTCTCTCTCTGCCACGGCCATCGCGGCTTTTCCACGGTCCAAGCAGACAATGACGACGGCTCCTCCTGCGGAGAGTGTGTCGCCTCCAGAGGGCCCCGCAACGGGCAGTGTAACAGAGCCGGGCGTGAGAAGCCTGCCGCTGATGTCCACGTGGAAGGGCGAGGAAGGACGAACTTGAGCGACGCGGCCTCGGCCTTGATCCGTTTCTACGCTGTCGATGTGCGAGACAGTTCCTCGCGCGTAAACCGGACCTGCGCACAGGCACCCCGGGAGAGCAGACGAAACCGCGTGCCCAGGCAACGCGTCGGGGAACGGACTCTAAACCCTAAACGCGGCGCGGAGCCGCGGAGAGAGAGGCGCACGGGGGGAGAAGGCCCATTCGGCAGAAGACGCGGGAGTCTCTGCCTACGCAGGCAAGCGTTTCCCTCGGGGGCTTCACCTTTTCTCTGTCCCGTTTGTCGAACCCCCAAGGATCTCCTGCCGTTTGCTCCCAGACCAGCCCGAGCGCAAGTTAGGGCGCGAATTCCCCACGCACGGGCTGTTCGCCGTCCCTGGCTTTCCGGTTTTCAGCCCTGGCGTCAGTTTTCGCGTTTTTGGTGTTCCCGTCTTCTCTCTCTCGGCGCCTCTGTCGGCCACTCCCAGCACTGCCTGTGCAGTTCCTTTCCCAATCGATCGACGAAGGACAGAGAGTTCGTCAGAGCCGTCCGACTCCTAGCACGTCCCCCCGGTTCCCGTTTCCCGGTTTCCCGTTCCTCTCTTACCGTCTGTGCAGACGAGTGTTCCATCGCGTTTCTGCCCGAGGAACGGCTCTAGAGTTCGCTCCCGGAGCAGCAGTTTCGGCTTCACTTCCTTCCGAACGGCCAAGGAAGCAACCGCCGAGGCAACTGCAGGGGGTCGTGCGCGCTGAGCTGCCACTGCCCGTGGGAGGCGGCGCACCGGAAATTCGTTTTTCTCGTAGGCGACGTGAGGCTTCCCAAACGTCGGGAAGGTTTCAAACTGCGTTTTATTTCCCAAGCCGTCGTCGGTGTCCAGGGTCGAGTGAAAGTCGGTGGCCGTCATCGTCGCCACAGTCGAGGCGTGGACGAACGCCGCGGGGCCGCAGCAGGCGTTTGGAGACCGGAGGGAGGCCAGGAGGAACAGCGACGCGGAAAAGACCAGGAGGGAGAGGGAAGGAAGAAACAGACTAGCTGAAGGGCGGAGAAGCGCGCCCGGGAAAGGCGCGACAGATGAAGAGCGCGGCTGGTGGGTAGCTCGTTGAGGCGGAGACGCGGCGCGAGAGCGCGGAGAGAACGGAGAGCAGAGGAGCGAACCAGATGGAGAAAAAGACTGCGGAGAAGAACCGGAAGGAGAGGATGCGGGGGAAGGCCACGCACGGGAACTTGAGAACGGGGATCCTGCGTTTCGAGCAGATCCAGCGCCTGCCGCTCCCGCGGGAGGCGACAGGCGCGAAGGCCGGCGAGTCATGGGAGCAGAAAAGTGCCAAGGATGCGCTCCGCAGTTTTCGTTTCTCCAGCGGAAAGAGGGGGCCCAAGGCTGGGGCGGGAACGGAGAGAGACGGAGAGACGGAGAGACACCGGGGGGAGAGGAGAGACACCGGGGGGAGACGGACAGACACCGGGGGGAGGACAAAAAAAGGGGAAAACAGAGCGGCGTGGCGAGAAACTGAAAAAAGTCGAGTCTCGGCGAGGAGTCGGCACCGACACTTGTTCTGAAGCCAGTCTCTCCTGTCGCCCTCTACTACCTCTACGCTCCGATTCGTTGTTGTAGTGGCGTTTTTCTGCGTCAAGTAAAAGGACGCAGTTCAGGTGCTCCGATTTCCCGTCGAGTCGTGACCGTCGGAAGCGACTCTTGGTACGGATTGGCGCGAGCGTAGGAGAGAGACAGCAGGGATCCTCGAAAAAAAAAAACGGATCTTTACGCGCTGGCACTGCCGGGCCGCGCGTTCTCTCGCGAGCAACTGTCGAGGGAGCGTCGGGACGCGCGGGTCCGCGGCGGCGGCGCGAACGGCCGGCGGGGGGCCGTTGTCTGGGAAGTTTACCCCCCGACGCTTTCTCTTAGGAAGAGGTTTGAGAGGCGACACTCACAGTTTTGGAGGATGGCGAGCTTCCTGCCTCGCCTTTTGAAGAGCGAAAATGCAAATGGAAGCCTCTCCAGGTTGTCTGGACATGGAAGGGTTTCCGAACAGCCTCTCTCCTCGAGTTGAAAACGCAGCGCCGCGAGAGCGGCCAGGCTGGCAGAGACTGTGCCCCGTCGGACGGGGCCCGGTCCCAGTGCAGATGAGAAACAAAACTTCGCGTTTTTGAAGTCTGGGAAATAAAAGGTCGGTGTCCACGAGTGGGAAAGGAGCTTCGCGAGTTTCGACTCTGTACGGTGGGCAATCTCCGGCCCAAGGCCGATCTGGAAACCGGGAGCGGCTCTCCAACGGCGGTTCTGGATCTGTGTTTGTCCGGGGCAACTGCTGGAAACGAGGACAGAAATCGTTGTGCACATGCAAGGACGAGAGAGACGCCAGCACTTCAAAGCGCGCGTGGTGTCGCTGGAAAGGCGAGGAGGCCTGTCGGGGAGCAAACCGTTTCGGCGGGCCAAGGCTCGGGCGCCCGTGCAGCGACAGTAGACAGTCGGGCAGAATCCTCCTCTGCATTTTCTTGCTGACGCAAGTTGGTCGTGTCTGCGCCCAAACTCTGGCAACCTGTCAGCAAGGCATCCTTCCTTACAAGCCAGGACAGCCGCAAACGCGTTTCCCGCAGGGCACCGCGGCATGGAGAAACTAGGCCAGATGGCGGATCCCTTGCGAAAACGACAGTGTTCGCGACGCACTCTCGGGTATCCGTGAGAGGCGTCTCTCCGTGGCTGCACACTCAGCGAAGAGCGCTACGGAGGGTAGACTAGGCTACGAGAGGCCGGGTCACGGAAGAAGGCATTGCTAAGGAGGCACAGAGCAGGCAAGCATTTTAGCGTCGTGACGGCGTGTCACAGTCCGGCGCAACACGTGTTTGATTGGCGTTTAGCCGCGAATATACAGCCATCCAAGATATGTTATCTCTCGCGGGTTCGATCGCGTGTCCCGTTATGTTCTATAGATCTCAGGGGTGAAAAACAGAAGCGTTCTCGTTCCGAGGAAACGGAATACGACTCCATTTTTTGAGGAGATACAGACAACCAAGTTCTGTATGATGGCTGTCATCCCACTGGACGGCTGAAACGAGCTCCCAGTGCAAACGTTCTCTCACAGCACTCGCGTTCGAGCCCAAGCGAGGCGTCACAAAAGGAACCGAATGAGAAGGCCGTTCACGAAGAGGCAGATCCCGGAGTGCGAAACTTGCAGACGCTGTGTCTTCCGATCTGAAGATAGACGTGCGTGCTGCCGACTGCAGCAAGGAACGGAGCCGACCGCAACAGTTGTCGCGGAACAGGCCTTTTAGGAAACGTGGCGTCTGACGCGGGGCCGCGCGCGTTCAAAAAATGGTGGAGAACTCACGAGGACTGTTCTTCCCTTAAGAATCAGGCAGTAGTCTGCCTGCGCTAACGCGCACGGGGCGTTACAGACGCTTGCTTTTCGACCAGAAACGCACTTTAGCGGCTCGTCCCACGACCGTTTTGTGGCTGTCCAGCCCTACCCACGGCGTGACAATCGCTCGCAATCCCTAGCAATGACAAAGTCTGCTCCCACGCAACAACACGCCTACCGTAGGCAGTCTTCGCCCTGCGTCTCTCAGACTTCGAAGTCAGTGCAGAATGGGGAAAAAGCGGTTGTGGATGCCACTAGCAGTCGGTAGGTGTCTTGTCTGTAGGCGTATTGTTTGCCTCTGGCTCTGGGTCTTGCGGCTTTGATTCACGTTCACCTTCGCAGCAGGGGTGGTAGACCGACTGTTTCGAATCGGCACGGCACTGAGCAAGTGACGCACTGCATCGACCGCCTCTGAATCCGACATCTTCCCGTATGTCGGGGGCGGCGATTCCACATGAATTCGACGCACGCAAGCGGAGAGAGGAGACATGCATCTCGGAACTTTCTGTGTCCAAAGGTGCGGTAGTTCGGAAGTGTGGAAACCGAACCCTCTCTAGCACGGCGAGCACGCAGATCAAAACGGCGAAAAGCCTTGCGTCTGCCAGTGGATGTTGCTGAGCGAAAGCCACCAGGCCAACCCTACGTTTTAATGGACTAGGTCGCGACAAGTGTCTATCCTCCAATACAATCATTCTATATAAATACAAATATACATTATATATATGTTTGTACGGAGAGAGAAACATAGGATATATCTGTTTGCTTGGCATGCGAGTTCACACTGTCGGTACTGACGCACGTGCCCATCTTTTTGATCTTTTTAATGTGTGTTGCAATCCAAGGTGTGCAAGCGGCGCTCGACAGCAGTCGCTGGCGGATGCTTTCCGCTGGTCGTTTTCTGTACTTCAAGGTGCAATTGAAAAAGCCCAAGGTCTTAGACAAATGTGCGGCATTTTTTTTGTCCTCCGGTTAACCTGGAACGGGAGAACTGACACGCGCCTAGCGGCACGCATCCCAGATGCCGGCGACGTTCGCTTCCACAGCTGGATCCGCGGTACAATACACGCAGATAATCACAAAGCCGCGTTCGTAACAAAAAATATCCCCATGCTTGGACAAGTGACACATGTGTTACGGGCGAAAAAAAAGCCCGAGGATGCGTTCGACATCTCTCGCTTGTTCTTTGTCACAGGTAACAGATTTACCTCGTGTGTGAAACCTGCATGCACAGATGTATGGCTGCCGTTTTTTGCCAGACATAAAACCAGGCAGCAACGAAAAAAGCCGCGAGCGGAGCACCCCCAAAACTGCGCGAATCTGCACACATGATAGAGTGCGAAGGCCCGATCACACGTGCAGACACGCCAGCGAGGACCACGAGGCGCAAAGGGCTCAACACCAGACAGAAGAATTCACGTGGCACTATAAAAAACGATCAATAGGGGCAGTTCCACGCAGCGTCGATTGTTTACCACAAAATTGAAGACAGCTGTGTGTGTCGCCCTATTCGCACAAGGGAAACGAAAGACGCAATACGAGGAAGGGCTTCGCGGCGTTTTTCTCTGAACATGTTTGCCACTCTCCAAAGCTTATTCGAGCGCGGACGGTCAGAGCCCTCTTCGCGCACTGATCGAAGGCCCCCACACAACGCGCAGCGCCGCTCGAACGCCGCGTATCAACGGACGCGGGAATCCTGGTCCAGTGCATCTTATCAGATACAAGCTCGAACTCTGTACAAGAACGCCTGACTCTACCACGTTTCGCACTCAAAATACTGATGCACTGGAAAGGTGAAAACACAGGTACGCATATGCAGAAACAGAACGCCGCGCGGTGGCCAGAGAGGCGAGAAATGCGTGAATTCGCGCCGCCGAATATCGACTCGCACTCACGAGACCGAGACGCATTTGCCAGCGGAAAGATCGATCAGCGTCAGTGGCCAGTCACGCACGCGCACGCGCCGCTCTTCGCTTTTTTCACGGCTGTATGGACACCCGAAGCGAAGACACTCTCTGCGGAAACGGCCGTTTTGTTTCGCCAGGCCGCGAACCCTCCCCCCCGCATGCACGTGAGTCGTGTCGACCAGACTCTCCGCTCTCTCGACAAAATCGCCGTGGTCCACCTTTCGCCCCTCCTCCTGTCGCCGTTCTTTTCCCTCGTGACGAGAGATGGGACAGCGCAACCTCGCCCCGAGAGACGAGGACCTCACGCCGTCAACCGACAAAGCCGTGAAATGCAGATTCCGCCGGCGAAAGCCGCAGCGCAAGCCGGCCTCCCTGTGTGTTGTCTCTGGCCGCTGAGCTCCCCTCGGAGTTACTCTTCCCTCTCGAGGCGCCTCGGGGCGTTGATTCCCTGTCCTTTCCTGGCCTCGAACGCTGGCTGCTCGCGTTCGAAAGCCGAGACTGGAACCGAGCTGTCTCTCGCGTCCTTCCTCGCCTCGCACGCGACCTCCGTGGCCCTCACTGAGAGGCGACAGCCGTCTCGCGGTCGCTCGGCTGCCGGGTGGAAGACCACGGGTCGTGCTTCTCTTCGCCGCCCGACCCTTCCCCCCCCGGATCCTGTGTCTTGTCTCCATCAAGCCCCGCGCCATGGATGTAAACGAGCGGCTGGCCCTCGCCAGACCGCTGACTCACGAGGCGCAGAGGAACGGGAAGCGAGCGACGGGAGGCGGGCGGCGCGTGATCTCCACGCGGACGGTCTCCCGCGAACCAGGAACACTCCGAGGACGATCGACACCGCTTCTTACAGGTCGTGAAAGGGGCCCTCCGGCTGCGTGTGTAGAAAGGCACGACGCACCGGCGAATGCAAAACACCAGAACCAGAAGGCAACCCATGGCACACATGCCCAGCAAAAAGTACACGTACGAGGGAAGCCGCTGCAGATCGTCGACTGCGGAAATCTCGTAGGGACCAATATACACTCGGCGAATCGCAGGATACACTGCACCCTTCTGCTTCGCCTTCTTGGGGTCTGCGCAGAAAACAGACGGAGAAGAAGGAAGGCGTCGCCCTGTGAACGGCCGAGAAGAAACGCGCGACCGCTGAAGTGACGGCACGAAACCCGGTCGACTGGCGCGGTGTTGGCTGGGTGTGAAACTTCCGTCAAACCGGAAGCCGCGGGTAAGAAGATTCATCCACTCAAGGACGGTCGGCATTAGCATCTGCCAAGAACACGTGAAGATAAAATCCAACCCCCGTCCACGCTCTACGCGGACTCTTCCCACCCTCCTGACAAGTGATGACGAGTCGCGCATGCACAGAGAGCCGAGGCCAAGTTCAGGGAGGGGCTGAGACACAGAGCGTAACGGAGACGGAGAGACAGACACCCCGCATCCTATGTGGAATTTACTTACACAACAATGTGTAGGGATATACGGAAGGCGGAAAAAAGGAGACGACAGTCACGATGCACACACTCCGGAGACAAGAACAGGGCGGAGGCACCCGAGAGCGGTGCGAACCGTTCGGATGCCAAGGCGTGTTTGACTGCGAAGAGCGAGAGCCCCAGTCGACGCCACGCCGTTGCTCGCCACCCCTCTCTTTCTCTCTAGCCTAGCTCCGACCGACCTTGGGTTTCACATATCGACTTGCAGGTAAAGGGTTCTAACCCCAGCAGTTGTAACGGTGTCGCGCTTGAAGAGATGCTTTCTATCCGTGTGTGTTAACGGCCGGCGCCAAATGTCCACTCCGTTCGTTGGACGGCCTGTTTCTCAGTTTTTTCGCCTTTCTCCGTCTCGCTGCTTTCGCCTTACTTGGGACTGTCCGATCTTGCCGCCGCTGCGTGTGTGTGAAGAGAATCGTCCCCTCGGCGGACACGGCCGCGTGGTGCAATTCTTCTTTGCCCAAGACGTGGGCGACGAATCCGTGTTCATGCCCTGCGAACAAGCACTTGTCTGCACTACAGGATCCTTTGGAGGCCCGCTTGCTGCCTGACCCGCTGACGATGTACGTGCTTTTTGCTTCCGGATCCTGAAAAGGAGAAAAGGCAGAAACGCAGAGCGACATCGACGGTCCGCAGAGAGAGAGGAGACGAGACGACACGACACGCCAAGGAAGGAGAATCGCCGCGGAAGAAGACCACGGGGAGTGGACAGCACGCGAGTTTCGGTTCTCTGTTCTCAGGCGGGGGTCACGTACCTCGAAGAAGGCCAGCAAGTGCTCGTGTCCAGAGAGATATGTGTCGACTTTGTACTTTGCGATGAGTTCTAGCAGCCGCGTTTTGAAAGTCGACACACCTTGTCGACTCAGCCCGTCGCTAACCACCGGGTGGTGGCCTGCAATGAAGATCCAGTCTGCCTCTTGCGACGCTGCGGAAAACCACGGAAACAAACAGCCAGCTGAAAATGCACGCCTCTTCTTGGCGTAGTGCGTGCGTCCTCGAAAACGCCGCTCCGCTCAGGGACGACTCGCGCGGTTGCACAGGAGAACGCGAAAAACAGCCACACGAGCGCTCTGCGCAAAAGGTTCCAAAACACATGTGCCCGCAGAACGAAACAGACGGCAACGGGGAAAACGACACCCTGGTCGGGGGCAGTGTACAGGCAGCGGCCCAGGGAAACAGCAGCGACGCACCTTTCTCGCGCAGCAGCGGTTTCTCGACCCTTCACGAAGCAAAAACAGACCTATTGTGTGCATTATCTGCCAAAAACGCCTTTTGTAGACGAGAAAACGTCTACATATATGGAGATACACAACGAGTGTGTTGGGGTACCTGCTTTGAGTGTATTTTCGAGAAAATCGAGTTGCCTGAAGTACACCTCGTCGCGAGGAAATTTGTACGGGACAGAGGTCGACGTGGATCCTTCTTCTAAGAGAAACACCATCGAATCGATGTAGACTGTCACTACAGTCACATCTGTCTTGTCGTCTCCCTGCACAAACACACGACACCCAGTCGAGAGTCAGCTGCAACGACAACAGTGTACACGCATCTGATTCTTCCACATCCAGGAGGTTGTACACAGGCCCCCGTATACGAAATCGGGTTTACCAATGCCGGTGAAAATAACTGCGCCTGTCTATATTTATTTACATGTGGATGTGTGTAGGGTACTGTGTGCAGGTCTGTAGCGCAAACGTGATTGGCAACTGCATCAGTGGACACGCAATGGCAGGACAAACAGAGGAAAAACGAGTTGACCTCGGTCGCCCGTGTCTCGATTTACTGTGTGTTCCAAAACACCAGACGTTCCCTAGGAAGTTCGACATGCAAAGGAGTGCACGCAATCGACGTATAAAAACTAAGCGCAAGAACGTGGGCAGAACCCGCATATATCTCCCGCGATCTAGACACAGCGGGATCTGGAGCGACGCCCGATAACAAACGGTGTTTAACCAAATGCATTTGAAACGAACAGTAGAGATCCAGAGCGCCGCTGTAGGCCTCTTGTCGGGCGTCGAGGGAGCGTACCGAAGAGTGGAGAGAAATGTCTGAGATCGAAGAACCCGTGACGAAGGGGTTGCTGAGGTGTCTCGGCACGTTGCGGAACACATGGCGGGTGAAGTACCAGAAGTTTGGAAAGCGCCATCGCGGGCCATCGATTCCGCGCATGCGTGCTGGATGAAAGCGACAGGAGTCAGGAGATGCGAACCTTTTCCACCGGAGATATCGCGGAAAAGAAACGCGCGGCAGCCACCGGGCCTCGCCGGCTCCACCGGAGTGGTCTTGTCACGAGATGCGCGAGGCCCGAAAGGCGAGGACTCGCGGGCAGTGAGAGGCCGCCGCTACCCTTTCCAGGGAAGCCAGAAAACGAGGAAAAGCGGCAAACCACACACTCCACTGAGGCGCCTGACTCTCTCTTTCGCCCTCCTTTGGCCTCTGCTTCCTGTGCCAGGACGAGCTGAGGGCCCCCACGCCCCCGTTAAATACGCGCGCCGTCTCTCGTGGGTTTTCCGTGCTCGCCTCCCTGCGTTTGCCCTCGTGTGCTTCGATCTCTGAGCCGTCCTACCTGTCTGATTGAACACGAAGCGGAACTTTTGGGGGACGTATTGTGCCCACGGGAGAATCGCCTGCGTCGCGCTCGCTCCCTCCAGCGGAGCCTTCGCATCTCCGGTCTTCGCTTCCGGCACAGCACTCCTCGCGTGCGCGGCTTCGAGGCGCATGCAGCGATCAATCTGGGCGTAAGGGTCGAGGTGATAGTCGTGGTTGCCAAGCACCGGGAAGAACGCAACCTAGAGCGGAGTCAGGTCGGAGACACGGAGACGCGTCGCCAATGGAGAGAAAGAAGACAGCAGATTTGGACACACGCTCGGCGAGCGGTGGCCGGAGAAGCCCAGAAACGGCAGATGCACGCCAGACGCCACACAGCCAACAAGCCAGAGAAGAGACGCCGGGAGACGGCTCATCGAGATGCTGCGAGGGAACCCACCGAAATTTGGCCCACAGACAGATCGCTCCCTTTGTTTGCGCGCAGCTGGCCGTCGACACAAAGTGTTGACGGAACGCAGAGAAGCATGCAAAGAGGTGTTCTTCCGTGTGTTCAGGAGTTCGGCGCCCTCGGGGTACGGAGGGTCAATGCCGTGCACGCATCGAGGCGACCAGGTGAGTACCTGGCGCACGCAGACCCGCTGCAGGTGTCTGTTCCTTCCTACTTTTTCAAGGGACGGAGCGCCGAATGGAACTTCGAAGACCTCTTCCCACAACGGATCATACGCGGAGACCACTCCATGAGGATAGACGTTGTCCCCAAGCAAATTCACAAATTTCATGTCCAGGGCGAGGCTGAGCGCCGCCAAAGTTTGGGCGCACTGCAGGACACGTCAGACACACAGAGGGTTCCACGGTCAGCGCGACTCCCTTTCTCAAGTCTTTTCGCGAATCTGAGGAGATATCTCTATCTCTGTCAACGGCTCGGCGTCTGGCAACATTCCACGCCATCGCATATCCTTAATCTGAGAGGCGCCGCGATACCGATTCTCGCCGACGGCCTGACTCATTAAACGACGAAGGCCTGTGGAGAGAAGGCTCCTCCTGGGAGGACACCCGAAAAACGCGGAACGACGCAGAAAAACGAGAACGCGCGGCGCTTGCGTCGCTGAGCCTGTCTTCCGCCTTTCGAGCAGCCGGGGCCGTCCCGCTGTCTATTTTTCTTTCCTCAGATGTGTTTTCACAGAAAAGCTGCGTACCTTCGCTTGATCTCTGTTTGCCTCCCCTATATCTCCAATCGACGCAAATGCGACGCCGTTTGGCGCTTCAAAGCTCCTAGAGAGAGCCTCCTCTTTGTCCGCGCAGCAGTAGGCCCGCGGGGCGAAGGCGGCAGTCTCCGCATCTGTCTTGCCGTCGAGCGCCCCCGTCTCGGCGTCATTTCCTCCAGTTAAAATCGACGGGAGCAAGAACTCCCCATCGCGAGTTGAGTGCGAAGAGGCAGAAGCCGCCGCGGCAGGCGCGCGCTGGCAGGCACAGCTCGCCGAGTCCCTACCAGAGAGGAACAGCGTCGGCGGAGCTGCGACCACGGACGAACTCTTGCCAGTGGTGTTTGAGTTCAGGGGAGGCAGGAGCGAGCGAAAGGCGGAGACGGGAGACACAGAAGCGAGCAGCAAAAGAGCGAGGAGCAGTCTGATAGTAGAGGTGAAAGGAACCAAGAGGCGCGGGCCTCCGGGACTCGCGCGCGCGTCACACATTTTCTCGAGAAATCCACCTTTTCGGGCCCCGCAAGTGTCTAGACGCTCTGAGGATCGAGGCTCCCCAATTGTTCCCGCCGACATGAGAAACAAGACGCACGTGTCTACCAGAAAACAAATCCTGCCGCCCACGAGCAGCGGAGGGGCATCGTTCGAAAGAACCCGCTGGGTCTCCCGCCAGAGGAAACGGTACACGGCTCAGAATGGTACAGTGGAGAACAGACCAACAGAGCCTCTAGAATAACTGCGGAAACGGTCTGGTTCCCATTCCTACAACTGGCATCTAAGCCATTCGACAGCCCCCGTTAAAACGGCCGTGGAACGTCCACCTGCGCTCGGCCGACTCGCGTAAGGGAAGTGCTGGGTAGTGAGGAGACCAACGCATGGGAACTGCAAATAATCCACAAATTCTGCCACGCTTCCCATGTCTGTCGCGGGCGGATCGCAAGCATCCACGCGCAAACAAATTCAAAAGAACGAACGGCGCTGAAGCTGTGCCGCGGCCCACCTCGAAGGGCGCAATCCGCAACGCCGCCTGAGAAAGGCCAGGTCAAAACAACGCCGCGACAAAGGGTGGGGAAACAATGATGGAATAGCCTTTGGAAAGCGTTTCAGGGCCCTGACGGAAACAGTAACACGGGGCATGCACTAGTGTACAGAAATGGAAGACGAACGACGTTACCCCGCGTTCCGGTTGACACATTACACGCGCTGCTTGTGTCTCGTCGGCGCGGAACGCAGGTGGGGAACGGGCTACAGGGGACAGGATGAATCCGGAAGATAAGTCATCAAGCAACCTAAGGATCAGGCGGCTCTTGCGATGCCGCAGGAAGGTCAACAAGTCGGATATGAGAACAGAAAGTGCTGCCTCAAGAATTGAATTGCCCAAAACAAAAGAGACGCCGTCAAGGGAGAGCGCGGAACTCCCATTTCCCGCCCGACGACGAACCGACAGATGATCACTCCCAGTACGATCGTACTGGCCCCACCAGCGTCTGAGTAGTCGATTTTTTCCCCGCTGTTGAAAAACGAGTGATAACAGTATTCCATGTGTATTAGGCCTAAAACATATCCGATGTGGAATAACCTTAATGTCTGAGGATATTGAAACCCAGCACGTTTAGCTGTCTTAAGCATTCCGGTTTATCGGAGAGCGTGGCAGGCGTTGCCACCGCATGAATCGCGGCATCCCACGGGTCCCGCGTAGTCAATAGAGATCTCGATGGTAGCCTTTAAGAAATTGACTGGAATACACAAAATTTAGCAGAGAGCGCTAACGCGCTAGGCAAGAAGCCTGAATCGTCCAATATTGTTGTGCTGCTTTTCCCCCTCTCGAGATCGCGGGGAGGTGGTCGTCCGCCGAGCGGCAATCCGCGTGAGGTTGGCCACGCGTTTTGAGTCATCTTCGTTTCCTACCCCTCTCTGTCCTGCCAGCTTCTCATCCCAGTGTGTCTGAGGTGCTCGAAAGGAACGACACTCTTCCCCTCCCTTTCCAGCTGTAGCGAAACATGACCGTGAAGCGCAGCCCTGAAGGCGGTCCTGCACAGAATCCGACGCTGGTTTAGGTTCCCATGAGAGGATTCTCCACTGATGCCCGCGTGGTCCAGAATCAGGCAAGGGAGAATTTGCTTCAGCCTAAGGAGGCGTCACATCATGGCTTCGGAAACGGTTCTCCAGCTGGCTTCCAAACGGCCAGCTCCCTGGGGCTCCCGACACCGTACACCCTGTACGGCAGAAAGGAGCAAACACCATCGCTTGGGGTCCCCCGTGTTCCAGTTCCATAAAGCGGCCTTACTCAGGACCTTTCCGCACTTTACGTATGAAGGAACTTTGAGCACGAGTTATGAGAAGTGTTGCTGCAGTATCGAAGCGCAGGTGCTGTATGCACCGTCGGACGAAATCTGAGGCATTGTTCTTCACGGGGTCCTAGCAACGAGTAAACGTCGATGTTCGTGCTGGGAAAGAGAGGGTAGGGTGTGTAACCTCGGTCTCAATCATTTTGGTTGTTGCAGCGGTCGTCGCCCGCGGACCATATGCACAGACACGGCAACGGTACTATCAAGCGGTGGACGTTTTTCCTGAGGCTAATAATACAGAGTTGAGCTGTTTAAACATCACGGTGTTACAGTCGTACCGACGACCATGGACATTCCTGCTTTGGGCCATGCCAGGTAATCCTGGGCGTTGCCTCGTGGACGGGAACCACGGGAGCGTTGATGACTTACTGTCGACTGCAACAGTTGCCCATCACAAATTGTCCGAATCAAAGTCATCTCTTCAGTACGATTCGCAAATAGGCAAGCGACGAAGAAAGTTGAGCGTGTCCCGTGTCGTTATGCACGTGACAAGTGGCGCAGCGGACCAGCGTGGCGGCGAGCATTCATGACGGTTTCATGTTTTTCTAGGTTCCGGGTTTTAAAGAGTTCACCCAGTGTCAGGTTCAAGCACACCGTTTTCTGAGTTTCTAGCGTGCTTTTCCCCCCGATGTCCTCTACCAAATGAGTGTGGAATCTCAGTTGCGTGTGCTGGTTCGGTGAAATGCCAGACTGCGGGTTTGTGTAGAACAGGCAGGCCCCGGCCTCGCTCGTTTCTGAAGTTGTCAAAAGTCTCTACTCCCTGTCTCGCCCTCACTTCAGCTGAGACGACGCTGCAGTGGAGAGCTGCAATCTGAAACAGCAGCACTACAACAACGAGTTCACCAGGAGGCGAGTCCCAGTCATCACGCACGGCGTCGACTACTGAAGGTGGCATTTGCTCTCAAGCCGAGAAGAAAAAACCGCGACAGCACGATCTTTCTCGCCAGACGGGGCAATATTTCCTTGAGTCAGTAACGGAAGGCCACCGCAGTGTGCAACGGTAAATCAGTAGCAAGCAAGGGCTTTGGCATCAAGGACTGCTGAGGGGAGAAAATAACCTCTCACCATTTTACGGGGCTTTTTGCACCTTGGGAAAGCAAGAACTCATCTAAGGCTGAGTGTAATGAGGCACGAAGTCAGTGCCTGCGGCTCCACACCATTTCTTGGTGCGTGCCGACAGAAGCTTGTTCGTATCGCTTATTAGAAACGGATAAGAGCAGCAAGCCAGATGATCACTGGTTATTCCAGGGACTGATTGCAGAAGAGTGCTACCTTACGCGCCTTTAAAGCTTTTTTCAGGAATGGAAAGACTGTGGTGAGGCGGTAGCAAAGGGGTATCGTGCGGAACAAACGTCGTGAGAATCTTACGAGGCTACCACGGGCAGCAACAGTTTCAGGTCCCGCAACGGAGGGAAATCACTACCCCTTATGCAAACTCGAAGCACTCACGATCTAACAGCAGATGCGAAGCCGCCTCCCGGCAACTCAAAGATAGCCTGTTTTCAGCGCCTATGATAGGCCACATTATGCCCGTGTAGCCCCATATGGGGATGGGCTAGTGTTCGGCCCCAGTGCTAGTTTTCCAAGTGGGGCATGCAGGAAAGCAGAAACAGGCGGCTCACTGCGAAATCTCTTACAGGGACCGATCACTCTGTCTCTACTATAAGATCGAAAGGCGCAAAGCCGTGAAAAATGACCCTCAGGGCCCGCCGAGTCTCGTCTTTTGCTGAGATTGGCAATTTCTTGGAAACAGAAGGGGATTCGTTTTTCTGTACCTCAAAATTTTTTGCTGCAAATGGTTAGTTCAGACGAGGCACCCCTGAGTTTCTGAAGCATCACTATTGCTTTGCGTAAGCATTCCTGCCTCCTCTCGATTTCACAATCTCTCCTCACGATAAGGATTGTAGGCCTTCGCCTTGGACTTGGCAGCTACGATGGAAGAGCTGAAAGTAATATAACTGCAGCAGTCACAAAGGCCCAGCAAACGAGCCTCTGTTTAAGGCCCTTGTCAGAGGCTTATAAGATTGAGACATAGATCAAGAGTGGATGTGGTACGAAATCACGGAACTCCAAATCATGTGAACAATGGCAACGGAGCAGCCGCGCCGATCGCCCTCGAAGCGGATAGCTGATCCTGACCCTGGCAATCCATTCCGAGTTCTTACAGATGATGAGGTGGGTGCATGTAACTTTTCTTGTGTGAAGGGGGGTTACGGCGTCGTCCTAGAAGAAGAGGTTTTGCCGTCGCTTTGCCAGCGTCGATTGTGTGCGGCAGTGAAAAGTAAGTTTGATGTTGAAGTCGGTCGTGCACACCCGTTGCCGTTTTCGAAAGGAATTGCTGGCAGAAACACTGCCAAGAGAGGTCAGTGTGAGAGGCTGAAATGGTGTTTAGTTCTGTGTTTCGGTTACCTTTATCTGGAAGCGCGTGTCCATTCACCCCGGCATCCGGTATACGCTAGCGCCACCCCCCTCTCCGTGTGCGGCCGATGTGTACGGTCAGATTTTCGCTACTCGGGAAAAAAAGAAACTTGAAAAAGAAGAGGTATGTTCCGTTGGGTTAACGCCGTCGTAGCCACATAAAACGGCAAAAGTACACGTGCTCCTGATGGTGGAGAGAGTAGAGTGGAATGGGACACACATACGGGGCCCCTCTATAAACTTCAAGACCTGGTGTTCGACAAATCATGTGCCAGTGAAGAACACAAAGAGCTGTGCAAGGTTTCTCTTTTCAGAGGAGAGAAAACATATATCACCGCGTCTTTTCACACAGAGAGGAAGTGACAATCTCTGTGGCTGTCGACCGTCGAGCGACCGAACACGACAGGACTCTGTTTTGCCGGATGCAACTTCTGCAGACAAAACGAGCCATCCAGTTGCTCCCTTTGTGGAAGCGGTCAACTGCAACAACAAGATGTCGTAGTATTCGGAGGCTAAGCGATCTGGAAGATACCGGCGTCCCTCATTTTGAGGACAGTCAGGACGTCTCGAGGAGTGCGGCAGCCAGTGCCGGGGATCCGGCACATCAACAGCAGGTCGACAAGGGAAGCTGGGCAACCCGAAATTCCCTCGCTCGAGAAGAAGCTCCATCTGAAAACAGTCAGAGTTCAGAGCCAGAAGGTGGAAGTTATGTTGACACTTACGACGGAGGAACGAATGGCGAGAAAGATACGCTGTTGGTTGAGGCGTGGGCCGACGGGTGTGGAGATCCCCGTGAGAACGAAGGTAGGAAGGAGCCAGAATCAGCAGAAAACAGTCACCACTCAACCAAAGAATCAAGGCTTGTCACGATTGACGAAAATCCAGAGCCGATGGCAGCCGATTCTGAAAGCGAGATGCGGTAAGGCGGGTTGCAGTGCCGATGGCCAGGCGCAGTAGCCGCCACGACTCGGACACGAGGCTGAATCTCACCACACTGACACCGTTGACTGCTACCGCCGACCTTCAAGCCTCTCTACACTCCTGAAGGAAAGACGCTCTCTCTTAGCAAGCAAACTGAGTCACTACCCTGTACAAGTCATAACTCGCACTGACTTGTTAGAGTACCACTCCTCTGTGTGCACAGCTGCGCCACGCCGGATCCGTTGCCGCAATGCGTTGTTGGCCTACCAGAAAACAGTTGCACAGCCTCATCTCGACAATCTCATGGGTAACGGCCCGTTTGTTCTGGCAAAAAGGCATTCCAAGTAGGCATCAAGGTAGACCTGCACTGTGCCAACTTCTTGCCCAAGGTCCATGTGATAGTGTGTTCGGCGATGTTTCTCGAGGGCTCTCTCTCACATGCAGGCTACACGGCCGCCAAGCCCGGAGAGCGCCAGGTCCGACAGTAGCAGGCCAGCGTGCCTTCTCGGCAGCAAACGGGCGTTGTAAACAAGGTCCCAGCAGGCGTGTGAAAAGCAGAAGTAGACAGCCAGAGGTACTACGTGACAAGGAAAGCGCCCACGCGTGTGTAGAGAAGAAGCGAGAAATATTTCTGGTGCAGATGGCGGTTGAAACACGGAAAGCAGGTGAGTAAAAGGGGTATAGTTGGAATCGCGGATGGCGGTAGGACGCAGAAGTGATTGGCTTTCCGCCCTCAGACGGCGCCTCTATTGTGTCAAGATCGAGAGGTTAGAGAGCTCTCAAATACTGCCTGGAACCCGGTGGTCCAATCAACGATTTCGCTGGCCTCTCCAACGGTGCCCCTCGAGCAAGACGATGCTTCCGCGATTGCGCTCCTACATTAGATTCAGTCCAGAAACGACAGCAAGTGTCCCTGTGGACTTGCCCTGGCTCCTTCTCTGTACCAGAGATTCTGAAGTTGCATGGTAAAGCGGCGCGGAAGGAAGAAGCCCTTCGACTTGCAGATCAACAGCTGACAAAGGAAATGCAGAAGTTCGACGAGTTTCTACGGGCCACAGACCAGCGAGCACATATGGCGATGAAGGTTAGTGCAGTCAACTGAACTCTTGTTTCCGTGTTCAGTCCCTCATTTTCCCGAACACGCCAATCACTCTGACGTACGGACCAGCAGCTTCTTCGGTTGGGAATGCGCCACTGCGGCGTGAGTCCAAGTTCGCGCTACAGTCGGCGCGACAACGAAAGATTAACCTGCATTCCTGCCACGATATCAATTCGCGTATTTACGAAGCAACCCGAGGACCTCTCTGCAAAGGTTCAGATACTTTTTTTCCGTTTGCCCATGTCCTGGTTACTCAAACCCCACGAAGGAGGCAGACGAAGTGGGGCGCATCAAGATGGAAAAGCAGCAAACCATCAAAGAGCTTCATGAGCGCCTCAGTGCCTGCAACGCAAGAATAAGCAAATACGAAGAAATCGTGCAGGAAGGAAAGATGTATAAGAGCTTTTTGGACAAGCTGTCTCCGCCAGTGAGTTGACTTCTCTGCACTTTCAGATGGGAAATCATAGGCGCGAACGCGCTTTGAATATCCAGGTTCGAGGACACATTCCGAAAGGCAGTTACAGATTGAGGTGGTCAACAATTAAGTGACTGAAGTTTTTGGAGAGCTCGCCGCTGGCGAACGAGTTTAGATACAAGCTGACGCTGTGTTTTGTTCGTCGAGCATGCCGCCGCGACTGAGAAACGTGATTGTGATAAAAGGAAACTGCGTGGACGAGGTGGACGGAGCCTTCGAAATATGGTAGTTGCAGGAGCACCTGTTCACCTGTGTATGAATGGCCGGGTTATCTGCCTACACGATTCCTTATGGATGTACCATAGATATTAAACAACGATTTGCACGCTGTGTGGTTCGCATGTGGGTGAAAAAGTGAGAGCCGCTGCGGTTCACAAGAATTGGAAATGCATAAAGTCAACAGTAATTCCGCCGCCGCGTCACAACCTCCTCCAGGGAGACCATGATAAGCGTGCGTTTCACTTCTGCTAGTAGATTCTCTGTTGTCGCTGTACCGGTTGGAAAGGAGTGTCGCAGAAACGATGGACTTTGGGGTGACGTGTGTGCAGGCCTGGCTGGAGGAACAGGAGAAAAAAAGGAAAGAACGCATCGCGACGAAGAGAAAAGAGTGGGCGGAGAAGCAACTGAGGCTGCAGCAGGAGAGAGTACAAAAGGACATGAAAGATATCGATTCTGAGACATTCGAAAAGATCTGTGAGCTGGAGGAGAAGAAACGAAAAACAGGCAAGCCTTTCGATGAAGGTAAATCTCTGTCCTTCCTACATGTAAAGGATCATAGCGGCTGCAGGGATCGTAAAGCTGCGCAGTGGTGAAGAAAGGCGTTTTTCGAGCAAACGCACAAGTTAATCAAACCAAAGGAAGGCTTGCACAAATAGATGTGAAATGATAAGACCGCCTGCGTACCTAGCAAGGGTCCATTCTACGGGCGGGGGAGTCATGTCAGAATTGTGGACAGCGTGGGCGCCGAGTGCTGCAGCAAGGCATGAGCTCGAAGAGAAGGCCGAAAAAAGGAAGAAACAGCTACGACGGCGGATGCAAACATTGGCGGATTTCGAAAACGCCTATACAGGTGAGCGCTACGAAACTCAGTCGCAAAACGAAGCATTGCCGAAGCAGCGGAGTGAGTACAGCGTGCACTCCGCGTGCCACACGCGTATCATGGATGTTCGGGAAAAGCCTGGTATTTTATCCTTTCTGATTTTGGCGAGGCTTTCTGTAGTTGTCCTGAGAGGGATTGCTACTTGCGCAGTCGGCCGGAAGCATACAGCACTTTGAAACAAATCCAAGCATCTGATCCGTGATACCAGAAAACTGAGTCCCAGTGTCAAAGTAAATTAAGACGCTGTCTCTGACCCTTTCGTTGGGACTCCCCAGACGGCGAGGACGATGACGAGGAGCTGCCAATGTACTTCACGGAGCCTGAACAGCTTCTGGAGTTGTTCCGTCAACTTGAAGAACAGAACCTGTTTCTAATTCAGAATGCTCAAGAGAACGAAGCCGTAAGCAGTGAAGCACAGTTGGGGCAAGGCGAATGCATTGGGCAACCGACCGCCGAGTAAGTACGTGCGGAAAGCCACACGTGATAGCCACTGGCAGCACTGTTTGGGGCCCGGGGCTCTCGAAAGCTGAAACGTGCCTCCTGTCTCGTGGGGTAGCGGGCGAGGGTGCGTGTTGACCTCAGCGCATCGTGAAGGCACTGAAGACCTGGTCGTTTGCTGGTGAACATGCCAAAAGTATCGGTGATTGTGTGTACGAAGCCAGATTCGTGTACATAGCAAGCTTTTCCGGTGAGACGCATTGTCGCAAGCTTGCCGCCGCTCGGATTGATCCAGTAGGAACTCCACAGGAACGGCTCGCTTTTTTTTGGTTGTGTCGGCGATTAAGGAGTCAGACCGTCGTCCTCCCTTAGGTTGGCTGTGTTGGCCCGTATAGGCTTTAGAAGACGTTATCGGGAAGTTTGAGGAGACAAAACAGCAAATGGACAAACGAACCGAGGCCCTTGACTCACTAATCAGGCAGCTGCAAGAGCAAGTCAAGACACAACAGCAAATATGCGGCAAACTGCAAAGTGGGCGGTGAGGGCGGGAACAAGACATCTTCTTGCGGCAGGTCCTCAAACGGTGTGCAGGTCTGGGCCTTCATCAACCGACCGTGTCGGTCAGTGTGCTCCCCTCCGCTGTGTGCAGCGACACTTCAGAAGAAGAAGAGTGAACGAGAAGAGAAGATGATTTTCCAGCAACTCACAAATAAGATCGGAGAGGTCCATGCAATATGTGGCTATGAAGGTAACGTTAGCTTTCGGTGTGTCATTTGCTTGTTTGGTGCTGGCGCGTAGTGGATGACTGGGGTGCCCAGGCGCTGTATTCAAAAGGGACACAAGAATGAGTTAACTGGACAGGGCTGTTCGTATGACAAGTGAGAAGGTCAGTCGCCTCGTAGAGATGAGGCACGCGACGCCAGAACCTTCCTTCGTCACCCTTTGAGCAACAACTCGCTGTTAACTCATAGAAAGATGTAACAAAAGCAGGCGCTGTGCCGTCCTCGGATCAGTTTGTATCCGTTGCTTCTAGAGCGTAGAATGCTTAAAGTGTTTCATCCGATCGGCGAAGCATAGTTGCTTGGGGATATCTTTCCGTCGGAGAAGAACGGTAAATGTTATTCAAGTAAACTCCTTTGCCCGCGCAACAGCAACGAAAAACCCATAACCTGCTAAACTTAGAGGCGCATGGATGAACCGGTCATTAGCCAGTTGCGGCATGTACAGTAAGCGCGCAGCCACGATAGTGATCTCCGTTTGCGGGTTTACGAGTTCCGAACTCCACGATCTCGATCATGCACGCCCAGGAACCCTCTTCGGTGAGGACAAGAGTGTCAGGACATGCCGAGGTCCACCTGCAATTTCCCCTGAAAACTATCCCAGCATCATTATAAGATCATGTCTACAAGCACCTGTAAAGAATACAGCGCACCAGACAGTTGCGCAACAGCAGACGCGACGGCCTCGGATCGCATTTGGTGTTACTTCTCAGGCGACGCTGCCAATGATGCTATTCGCAAACTCGAACAGATCGAAACGAAGATGGAAGAGTACCTAGCAATCTTGGATAGATATGAAGGTTCGACTATGCGTGTCCGCCTAGTGCCGCGTTCCAGCTGGCGGCAAAGCAAAGAGATTACAACAGATTGCGCCTGTTCGCACCGAAGCCTGAGAAGCTGTGGCAGACCAGCAGCTGAGCTAGGCACAAAAGCGACGGTCGAGTCACGCATGTCACACTATTTCTTTGTCATGGACAACGCTCAGAATGTGGCCTTTGATGACGACTGAAGGTTAGTAAAATGCGTTTGCGTGTGGGATTGCGCTGGACAGCTGAGAATCCCGAACTCATTGCCAGATTGGAGCGTACAAAAGAAAAGGAACGCAGGGAGCGCGTGCGACAAGAGAAACTTGACGAGCAATCCCAGAAGAACGATGAACGCCTGCAGGTGATGCTCTGCACCGTTCCTTGCCACCATCCAGGCCGTTCGAGCCTCTTTGGCACTACACGCAGCCATCGACAGCTCACAGCTTCGCTGAGTGCAGCTTGGCCACGCCCAAATCGCTAGGGCACCTCTGCAGTTTCGGGCTACACGCTGTCTCTAGAGCCAAAGCCTGAAAGAGGTCCCCGTGACTTCCGAGGCAAACGAATTCCAGTGGGGATATGCAAGGCTAGCTCATTTTGGACTGGCATGTTGCCTTTAAAGAGATAAGCGACTCACTTCTTCATAAACCAAGGTATGTGCTCGGTGCTGTCTCCTCATCAGGCTTCCTTGAAGCGGTCACAGGAGCCCACACAGCAACGACTAGGAAAGCAGATCATGTTTAGATCTGCGCCAGTGCGTCATCAGCAGGAGGTACGTCCAGCGCTGACTCACCCCTTGAGGTCTCGAAGCCGGTCTCCCTCTCTCGCTATGAACAGTTCCTTCGGAAGAAGACAAAAAAGAAACAAGGGATTTCCGAATGTATAGGGCCACGCGGGAATCTTCCGTCGGGACAAGAACCTTTGCGCGCGCCGCTGTATCCCCATGACCTGGGAAAAGCACACTGCGAAAGTTTCCTCACTCTGTGGTAAACATATTTAGTGCTACCACCTCTCTTACGACTCCCTCATACGGGTGGCCGTGGGACTGCATGCATCCCGGGACTGTCGATCTTCTTAGAAGCGTTATTACTCCGGCACGCTACGCCATCCTCCTTTTCCATTTGGTGCCATTCTGGAATTCGCAGACATCCCAGGCAACTGCTGATGATTCACAGGCAGAGCTGGAATACCGACTATTCTTCTGCTAGGTTATACTACTCAGCAGGTATTCACATGAGGCATTCAAAAAACCGACAATGTGGTCCCGATTCTAAAAGTGTTAAAAGAATCCTTTACGAGAAGATTTGCAGGGTTCCGAGGTTAAAATTCGAAGGTAGGAGAGTCTGGGTGGGTTTATCGGCAAGTCTGTCTCTTGGATGACCAAGACGCCTGCGAACCGTTTGCTTCCATGAGGTATGTCGCCTCACGTGGGGGAGTACCCGTTTGTGATGATCATGTGGTGGATTTGAGAGCAGGCTTTTTTGCTGAGCCGCTGTTTTAGTGAAACCGTCTGTCGTCAGTCTTCATGTTGACATCACAATCGTGTATGGTTCTGGTGCTGGCACCACCAATCCCAGCAACAAGTCACTCTACCAGTTCAAATGTACTACGTCTATGAAAGGGGGAGATTGGAGACGCACCGGCAGCCCCTCTACAGCCTCAGATTCAGCTGCCGAAAGAAAAGGCAGAATCACTCAGAGCAAGGAATCAGTGATACAAGCACAACAAACGGTTCCACGGTGATGAGAGAAACTACGATGCCGGTCACGCAGAAACGACTGAAAGTAGATGGCAACACTGCAGACCACAATCGGCCTTCCCACTCGATGAGGTGTACGTGGATTCCTCGCGATGGGAGTTGTTTCAGACTGAGTGCTTCATGCTCTAATATTGCTAGCTTTCATGCCTCAGGGTGACCGGATGTCGTATTAGGTTGGAAAGAAGTGTGAGTCTAAATACGCGAAGCCGGGGCTTAGGAGTTACCCCGTAGCATGAAAAGCAGATAATGCTGCAATTTCGATCTACGGCAAGTGAAAGACAGACGGTCCAACAGTGCCTGCACGCATCAGTTTGGTTCTACGACCATCGCCGTTGCCGCCACCCCTATTCGAGTTGTGACACAGGCCGGGACCTCAGCATCATGCATCTACCCAAAACCGCTGTTGCAGCCCATTCCAACGGCTCAGAAGCCGGCCCGTAAAGCAACTTCACCTGAACACGGGTCCTTCATCATTCACACGAAGACAACGCGGCACCGGAATAGAGGAAAAGCATTTGTTCTCCAGATTCCCGTGGTCACTTCAACGCCAGCAACACATTAGTATGCTCTACGCTAGATCGCGAGGACGACGGCAGTCTTTGACGCCGGCAACTACAGCTCGGCTCCGATTGCTGAGCCAGCAACCAAACGAATAAGGAGATAATTATAATTCTGATTCCTTCGCTCGGCTGCATCTCCAGCAAGTAGACGAAACCTTCGTCATCAGGTGACCGACTTACAGCTCCGCAGTGCCCCGCTGGTTAGTTTGCTCTACGTTTTTGAGGCGGCTCCGGAGGCTGTTCCGGCTGTAAACAGGGATCAGCGGGATACATGTACGGTGGACACGTAGACGGCTGTGGATTCTTTTCCATCTCCTCAGACTGGGCGGGAAGATCATGTTCCTCCTTCTGAGGTCGGTTATCGGCCCCGGACTCTTCCGTAGTCGAACTGCCACTTTTTTTGCCGTCCTGCATTTTGCTTTCGTGCTCTGGTTCCGTCACACTTGTTGGAGAAAATCCAGCAGGCCCTGTTTGCTGCTCGTCCCTCACTAACGAGCCGTTTAACGTCGTCAACGGGGCGTTTCCGGCACCTAAAGGCTTCGTCGTCGCTCTGTTGATTCCTCGACTGCAACGGTCCGTGGCCTTACCGCCGTAATCCGCAGGCCGAGGGGCCGCCTGCTCATACGGATATTTCGTACTACTGTTACCCGTTTTTTTGGGCCACACCCTACTTGACGAACTCAGCTGGTTCCGGTGTAACTTCACGCCAAGCACCCGAGTGGATGTTAGTGAGAGGGAAAACCGGCTGTTAGGTGCCGTATGGATGAGGTGCTGCTGTTCAAAAACCAAAGGAATAAAACGCCGGCCAACAACAGCTGCTGCCGATGTCCACAACGAGCTCGGAACAATCATGTCGGTGCTCGACGCCAGAGACTGCGGTCAGCCACGTGACCGATTACCTCGCCGCACGGAAGCAGAAGGTCCGACTGGACGTGAAACATATCTCAGAGAACCACACTTCACGTGCAGGATAAATTCAAAACAAAAAATGCCGGCAAACAATATGGCTAGCGATTTTGCAGTGCTCCTCCGCGCAGTTAGCGCAGCCTCGGACACCGCGCATGAGAGCATGCTGCTTGAGCACTGGAATGTTCAGCGGTGTGGTTCTTAGCTTTCTTTGCAGTGAATGTGCAGGCCCTTGCTTTCTGTGGCGAAGCAGCTAGATTTCCTAGGGATGGGGTTCCCTGCACACTCCAGAGGCATTGCTAACACTGGAACTCATGTGTAGAGGTTAGCTGCCTGATATTCTAAACGCTGCTGAAGGACACACATTAAAGCGTTTCGCCTCCTCCACGACAGAAACCCGTCTCTGCACACTGGCAAGCTGTTGGTATGATGAAGTCCGTATATGACCTTCTTCAACATCAATAGCTCATAAAGTCGTTGCAGACTCCCCAAGTGCCGCATTCGCGGCATGTAAATGCCAGGAGGACAACGTTAAGCGATTGAAACGCTTCATCTGGCATACCGCATGCATCCCATGTAGACGGTCCCACTTACAGATTTGAGTCTCAGGATAGTGACAACAGTGGAAAGAGTTACGAAAGGATATTAGGGTCTTTGTCCATCAGCTCCTTCGTAAGCTGCTCGTAGTTAAGTACTCCATCCTCTACTAAGACGTCCTGGGCCTGAGTGCAGCGGCGATCACAGACGGGACTTGAGGAGGGATGTATCGATAAAACTTCTATTCCAAGGATATTTTCACGCGCTTGCTGAAGCTACCGCGCATGCTCCACACGAAACCGACAGTGGAAAGTGTAAAACGACTCCAACACCACATGTTCTAGTTGAGACCCTGACTGGGCTATTGGGCGTTCGATACTTCTTGCAATGGTTTGACAGAATGCCTACCTTCTGAGCCCATTCGATGAACTCGTCTGCCTCTTCATCGGACAAACGTTCTCCCAGCTGCTGTAGAATGTAACGGAGCTCCAGTAAAGTGATGGTGCCTGTTGCGTCTCTGTCGAATTCCCTGAAAGACTCGAGAACTTTTTCTTCCTTCATCGGATCTTGAAAATGAGGAGACTCACAGATCCTCAAAAACTCCGTGAAGCTGAACTGCCCTTCTCCCTTCTTCTCATCATAGGTTTGAATTAACTGCCGTATTGCCTCCTCTGAAGGGTTCTGCCCTACAGAACGAAAAATTTTCCCGAAATCTCTGCAAGGCACAGTACGACACGAGTCCCTGCAACCCCATCTGATTTTACGGCCACAGGCGAAAACAAGCGTGAGACATGTTGTGAACTGAGAGCTCCTCGACAATCTTACAGTCAGATACAAAGGAACTGCAGGTTGTCCCGGGTAAAACTACTATTTTCGGTAACTTAAGGAAATACGCAAGATGCATTCCGATTGGTAACTCAGGTTAGTCACCTCATCTCAGTTGCATCACATCCAATATTAATAGCTGAGGTTCCGTTCACATGAATCCTTACAGCGTTTCTCCTCGGTCACAACAGTGGCTGACCTGCTCGTGACCCTACCATTGTGCTGGTTTCTCTGGAGGCTCTCCGAAACGGAACAAAAAAAATGTCCACTCTCATGGAGTGTCGTCCCTAATCGATAGACATCAACTGGTGCCGCGTTGGTGATGAATAAGGGTGGACCCATGCTCGTGGACTCGATGTTAACGTTTGGATTCACGCGGTGAATTCTACGCACGAGAAGCTGATCTTCCCATCCTGATCCTTGTCAAACATGGTGAAGGCCGTTCTGAATGTATTGACCTGAGTCTCGGTCAATTGATACAAAACCCCGTCTACTTCTGTCATGGTGTCGAGGCTTCAACACGGCTCCTTGCCACGCTGGTGAAGTGCCCTGAAACGTTGTAGCCCTTTCCGTTTCGGTCACGTGAGCTGTGGAATACAAGAACGTGATCAGGATGAAAAGAGAGTAAACAAGGTCACCGCTCACCGCAATATCCCCATCCCGACAAACATCTACTAGAGGGGAGCGTTTCCATATTAATGAGGCTTCCGCCCTACGAGAAACGTGTTGCTTGGAACTAACTTCGCCGAAAAGGGATGATCATAGAATTCTGTGACCTCTGCTGCTCCTGACCGTTCTGTTGTCGAGAAAGGGTGTACGAGCAGTCTAAACGTGGCGTCTTGCGACTGGCCATGAAATGTTTTCCTCGAGATCACTGGCTAGGAAACCTAGACAAAAGTACAACAGTGGCGCCTTGCCTCTTGGACGTCTCCCTGCTCCTTACCGTCTGAAGGTGCAATAGCTAATACCTCGTGGTTTTTCTGGTCGGAGCAGTATCACATACGAGATAGACAATTCATTTTTTTGCCGACGAGTCCCAGCTGAAGAAACGCTCCTCCGGTACCAGCCCCAGCTGCAGAGATGCATTGCCTTTCCAGTTCTAGTCTCCTCGGAAAAAAGCAGTAGGTCTTTTTCCCCCTAAAGAAGAGGACTGTAGATGTTCCAACATTCTTCATTTGTAGTTGTCGAACTGTCCCTTGGGACGTAACTGCGACTTGCATGCAATCGCTTTTCAATGATGACGGGCTCAGGTACAGTCCGCTCGACCAACGCTGCATGTCCACTTGTTGTTTGAAAGCGTTGTCCGGAAGCAACACATGTTTTTATTTACCGGATCCAAGTTCTAATTGTGCTTTTCATGACCATCATGTTAAGTGCATTAAGCTTAGCGATATCCAGCGTACATGTGAAAAACCAACACGTATACAATCTGTACGAATATGATACACATTTTTCCGGGGCACCAAACACAAGTGATAGCCAACGCGCTTCATGGTTCATAGTGCATTTGATATTACCCCATCGTGTCTAGCCCAGAGAGTTTGCCGTCCAGGAAGCCACCTGTAAGAGTGGGAGCTTCTCGATGCCAGTTTTCACAATACCAGGGAGAGAATCGAATTGTCAAGAGGTGTGCTACGATATTGAGAAGATGCCACAAGGCGCGTAATGAGGAGAGGGACTCTGTCAGAATCGGAAAGGCAATTTTCCCCTGTGCTCGAGCGACGCGCGAGAATTGTTTCGTATAGAGAGAACATGCATTCTGGTTACAGATGTATGCAATAGCTCGGCTGACGCTGTCGTCTGGCGCTGAGAAAAGGTGACACGCACACGCGACAAACGGGGGGCATCTTCCGTCTAGCTGGCCTACACTTACTAGTTTATTCCTGGCATTCCCTTTGCGCCAGTCTAGTACCGACAATCACGCTGTGTCAAAATCCGTTCTACTTAACAAACAGTTTATCACTCTATGGAGGTGACAGTGTCACTGCACTTGGTAATGGTTGGCAAATCAGCCAACAACAGCGTCCCTTCTCTGGAGACACGCGTAAGACCTGGAGGTCGCGCCTCGACACATCCTATCCAGGATGTTAGATCTAAACGAGAACAGTACTTTAGTTAGGCCAGACGCCAGCACTCAATGCAGTGTTGACTAGACCCTATTTCTCGGTGAGCATTTCCACCCTTCTCCCTGACAGAATCCGCTGTGTGCCAATCAAGTGAACTAAAACACTCTGCGCCTGAAACTGCATACGGCTGTGCTGTGGCTGGATCGAAGGAAGTAGAGGCATTGCCACAGGGCACTACTGCTCAATGCACGTGTCTCCTCTGTGATACCGGGGCATGTCGACGCCTGTCTCGTTTCTGCAAAGTTGCGTTCGCTCCGGTTATCCAGCGTCCCTTCAACCCAACTAGCGAGCCTTCCGGCAGCAGGAGCTCTCGAAAAACGGAGGACTCCAAATTTGTTGGCAAGCATCACAGTCAGCACGCTCTGTGCGTTGTAAGGGGACGGAAGATCAGTTCTAAACTCTAACATGTGGCACTGCCCTTTCTGGTAGGCAGCACTTTCCAGAAGACTTCTTCCTCTGCAGCAGTCTTGCTGGTTCTCACGGAAACTCAGTCACGACTGCCTAGGGCCATCAGAGTGTGTTGCAAAGTAATTGCCGATAGGCGGAACCCTGAACACGTACGCGTACCGGGTCCGAGGGGCCATGTTTGCAGCACGTAGCTGGCTAGCGGGCGCGGCTTCCTGTATAATGTGTTTCCCCGCGTGCCACACTGTTCCACGACGTGCCGCTGCCGTTTTGGTAGGTGCCGCATTATTTTCCCGTCAGTTTTTGTCGCCTCGACGGCTCCACGGAAACGATGAGAAACAGAGCTGAAAGCGGACACAGGATTTTCGAAGAGAGCGGGGCACTCGTAAGTCACGGATAGTAACCGAAATAGACGACTGCTTCACAGCATCCTCCAGCATCTCTTTCCAGACACAAACAAAAGGTGCTGTCTCAGTTCGTGGACAGCAACAAACTTTCGGCCTTGCCTCACAAACAAAACAACACCGTTTCTGGCACCCATACATACACCGTAGCTGAGCGACACAGACCCGTCTGTTCGCAGATGTTCCCAAACGTCTGTAGGTCGATGCTTCCTCTTCCCTCACACACCGTTCCCCTTCGCGCAATACATCCGCCCGCGCCACTCAAAAATCAATTTCTTCCTCGAGCTGCCGGAGAAGCTTCGAGGATCCGCGATTCTCGCCTACTCAGCGTCGATCCAGCTGCCGAGCCGTGCCAACGTACACAGAAGGGAAACCTCTCCCCTCCCGTCATTGCCCTCGTGTCTCCTGCGGCGGCGCAGCATGAAAACGCCGCATGTCCCGCGTTCCGTATTTTTCCTATGTGTGCGATCCCCTTCCCCTTGTAGAGTCAGGGCTTTAGGGCTCTTTCCACCCTCGCGATTCTCGTGTTGGGTCATCCGTTCCAGGCCGCATCGGATCCCTCCGGCCCGCGCGCGCGCTGCGCTGCTCCCGGCCGACGTGGCAATTCAAGTTCTCTATTTCTCTCTTTCTGCCAGTCACCGCGGCCGGGGCTGTTGCTGTTGCTGGGCGAGGACGTTCTGAAGAATCTGCTGTCGCAACAGCTGCTGCTTCCGCTCCAAGAGAGCTTGGAGGTGAGGCTGCTGCATGCCTTGCGCGGGCAGTTGGACCGTTGCACGTTGGCGCTCCCTGGCCTGTGAGACTTGAGGAGGCGGGGAGCCCTCTCGATACCTCGCATTCGCCACGGCGGGCGCCAGCGCATGCGTCCCCTCGGCTCCGGCTGCCAGGGCTGCGGGCCTTGGGGTTTGCTGGAATTGAAGCAACTGCTGAAGCTGTCTCTGTTGCAACTGGTGCTGAACTGGTTGGCACTTCGCACTTTCTGGACCCTCCTGCAGTGCATGCAGCACGTGGACTCCACTTGGAACTTGGCTCTCTACGTGAACCCTCTTGTCGGCGGCGCACTCTTGGACCGTTCCGCCTTGACCCCCCTCGCGACGCGCGTTCAGTTGACCCTCGCCCTCTCCACCCTCCAAACGCGGCCGTAGGCCTGGTTGGTCTCCGCCAAGAGCCCCTGAGGGCGGCTGGGCCCGCGGGGGGCCGCATGCAGCCTTCATTTCGTTTTCTTTTCCTTCTCGACCCCTGTATACACGAGCGTCTTCCGCGTCACCCGTCTGCATTCCTCCGGACGCCACTTCGCCAGGCACTGGCGGGGTAAAAGCAGGAGGCCCTCCCTCTCCAGCCGAACTGGCTAACCTTTCGGCACACGCCAGCCGGTCGCTGTCGGAAGTGCCGCATCCTGCATGCGCCACGGGGCGCGGAGCGTCTTTCTCGTCTCCAGGCCTCAAGGACCCGTCGGAGCCGAGGGGCGCTGCAAGTCTCCGCAAAGTCTTGTCATCTCCGTTCTCGCCGTCGCCTGCACCATCCCTGGTGGCAGCCTCTGCGGAAGCAACAGAAAAAAGGCTTTCTCCGCCGGTTGCAGCCGCCTCTCCCTTCGCAGGCTGCAGCCCGGAGACCGACCTACTCACGTTCAGACGCGGCATCTCCTTAGCTCCAGGCGCGGCCCCCGGCACCTGAGATTCCCCATTCACCTCCCCCGTCGCGTTCCCTCTGGATAAAGGGGAGGCAACTTCCTCCACTGGCTTCTGAGGCGTGTCGGGCGTCACAGCGAGACCGGTGGAAGACGGTCCATGCCCCGGTTCACCAAGCCCCGGCCGCTTGGCCACAGATACGGACTCTGCAGGCGCTCCGCTCGGAGACGCTTCCTCGGCGCTTCTCTGCGGAGAGGGAAAACCAGCTGAAGGCAATGGACCCGGAGTGGGGATCGTCCACCCTGCATGCTCGCCAGAACCCCCCGGCAAAGTGGATTCCTCGCGGCTGCAGGCCGTTCTTTTTTGCGCCACACAGCCGGGAACTCCTGTCTCTTCGCTACGGTGCACGTCGCGGAGTTCTCCACCCTTTTCCTCGGTCGTTCCTTCTCTCTCCCTGCGAGCGCAGCCCTCCCGTTCGCGTGCGCGGTCGTCTTCGGCTTGCATGGCGTCTCTCTCTTTCTCTTCCTGTGCGGCGTGGATCTTTCTTTCCTCGCAACGTTTGATCTCTGCCTCGCGAAGCTCTCGAAGACGTCGAACGTCCTCGCTTCGGCGACGTTCCCTGTCAGCCAGTTTCTCAGACAGTTTGCGCAGTCGTGTTTGCGCGCGCTTCTGATCTTTCAGGTCCTTCGCACACAGCACAGGCCGCAAAAGCCGCTTCGAACTCTCCGCCTTTTCCCACTGGCGTCTCCGCTCCTCGCGAAGCCACCGAAGTTCCTCTTCTTCTTCCTCCGTCAACGAAAGCAGCCTGAGACCGCGAGAGTCCCCTGTCGCCGGGGTCTCTCCCCCTCGACCGCGCGAGGGCCCCAAGAAGGGCACGCCAGGGACTCCAAGCGCCTTTCGCTCGAGCTGGAAGAGGCGGAAATTCCGGAATTCCGTCTCGCGCACTTTCTGGTCGCGTATCGCTCCTCTCAGCCACGCCGCCGACTCCTCTTCATTCAGATCAGGCGGCACGCGCCACGGCAACGCCGCCCGCTCCTCCTGAAAGGCTTGGTGGAGCGTTCGCGGGACAGAAAACGAAGGAAAAGAACCCCCCTGGTGCGAAATCGAACTGCATGCGCCGTCTCCCGGAACCCGCGAGGGAAGCGAGACTGACGCGAAAGCCGAAAACGCGTTTGCGAGATCTGCCCACGGCGGACGGGACGGGGAAGCATCGTGGGGCGCCGAATACAAGACGGAATACGGGTCTGCTGGTCCAAACGGAAAGGCATCCGCACACGCCTCGCCTTCCTCCTCGGACCAGACATCCATGTCTTCATCCGCCAACAGAAAGACATCGAGAGTCGAGGACGAAGCGGCTAGAGGGCCCTCAGCCGGCGCCTCCGGAAGCGAATCGGAGACAGCTGAAAGACTCGAAGAGGCGACTTCGGGTCCTGATGGCTCCTGTCCGGATCGTCTGCTGGGGAAAGCCGGCCCCGCAGAGCCAGTCCCGCCTGGGGGCGCCGCAGAGTCTTGGCCTGCACGCCAGCGAGCAGGACAAAAGTGGAAAAAAACTTGATGCGAAACGCACGCGTCAGCTTCGAGTGCAGCAATTCTGCGCGACACTCCTTATTGCGTGCGGATCTGTCGATCCAGCTGTGCAAAGAAATCCACGCACACCTTACAGATACATCCAGGCAGAGAGAAACACATAAATGCATGCGCATGGGTAACACGAAGATTCATGCGTGTGTCCGAAGAATCTGGGCTGAGCGACGAGGCCGCGCGGAAATGTGTGTTTTGCAGATTCACACGCGTTTCTGAAAATGTTTCTACATGGAGAGACATTTCCGTGATCTGACAAGAAGGCAGCAAAGCCAGGGTGGAGTCGCCACTCGGTGAGAGGACCTGTGCATGCGCAAGGAGAGTGCGTCCCAGGCCATCTGTCCCTAGCCGCCACTGCACTGGCAGAGACAGAGAAACATCTACGGAAGAGGAGACCCTCTCAAAAGCATCCAGCAGACTGGAAAACCCTGGAGATCTCAGACGTGTGCACGCACCTGGCAAACCTCGAGAGAGAGGCCCCGAGGCCGAACCAGCAGGACTGTCCTTTCCTAGGTGGAAGAAGATGTCGCGCCTCTCTGAGTCGTCTTCCTCGGCGCTCCCTGCCCGTTCGTCGCCGCTGTCACCCTTGTCTCTCCCACAGCTCGGAGCAGAAGACAGGCGAGACGCATGTCGCAGAGACGAAGACGAGGAAGGAAAAGATTCTGGCGCATGCAACCCCGTGCAGAGAGCTGACGGTGGAAGGTCGAGCATGGCCTTTCTGAGTTCCTCCAGTGCTGCGCTTCCTGCGGGGAAAAAGAGAAGTGGATCAGCCGTACTCGAACGCGAGAGTTGGAGGCTGGGTGGGTGCGCGGCTCCATCCTGGCAAATGTCTACGCACAAAAAAAGTGCGTGCACTTCGCTGACATTCACATTGGATCCACACAGAGGACACAGAGTGTGCCTCGCTCCGTACAAACACTCAACTACAGAGTTTAGAAGGAGAGCTCTCGCCACCGGGGTGTAATGTCACACACGAGCGGAACCCAGAGCATATAGGCATATGTATATATGTATATATGCATATATATATATATATATATTTGTAGAATTCAGTGTGTATCTGAACATGCGAAACTGCACAGATTTATGCAGGCGTCTCTGAAAAAGTAAAAAAAGTGTTTCACGTTCTTACGGGAGTCGGTCAGTCCGTTTGGAGGCGCCTCCGGCGCGGCGGCAATTGCTCGCGGTAGGGCTCCGAGCATTTGCATTTCTTGGACGCACTGGAAGAGGTTTCTCGCTGACGCGCAAAGATGCTGGAAGCAAAGAAGCGCCAGAGAAGAACACACCAAAACCGCGTGCATGTCTCCCCGCCAAAAAGCGGAAATCCCGAAAACCTCTCCATCGCGGGGTTCTCTGCAGAAACGCGTCTGTCGAGCATGCGCCGATTCACCGGGGGCATTCGCCCGCCGCTCCGGCTCCGCGAAGATCGACGGATCTGTGCGTGTGCAAAAACGCGCCCTGTGAGGAAGCCCGCAAAGGAGGGAGTCCGTCTTCACACTGCAGGCACTGACAGGTGGAGCGAATCTTTCCGGAGGCACCGAGATGGCGACGCACGCACGACAAACGCGGGGACCCAGACGCCCGCTCGTGAGGAGTGTCTCCACGTCAGAGACTGTTTCTCTCCGTTTAAGCGTACCTGCGTGACTTTCTCTCTTTGTGCCTTGGAGAGAGACGGACGTTCCATTTGTCGCATCCGCCGTCGCTCCGCACTGGATAGGCGAGGAAGAACATGAAGCAGATCGTCCGGCGGCGTGACGCCCGTGTTTGCGCCCGCGGAAAAGAAGTCTTCCTCTGTTCTTCTTTTTTTGAAGGGGGGCGTAGGCTCCTCGCCGGAACCGTCTGCCTCGCTCCGGCCTTCGGCTCCTGTCTCTCCCGGGCCTTCGTCCCCCGGCCGCTTGCTGCTGTCTCTCTCGCTGCGTTCCTCCGCCGGCAGCTGACGCAGAGAGCCGCGGCCGTTCGCCGAGGCACCGTCCCTCGCCGGCGACGGCGGCCGAGAAGAAAGTGCATCCGAAGGAAGCGTGTGGGAGGGAGACGAGGCGCCCGAGACTCTCCGTCCCTCTCTGAGAAAACAGCACGGGAAACACGCCCGGTTTCCATAAAAAGCTCAAAACCTGCGTAAGCGCCGACACGTTCCACGGCGGCAGTCGTGTTTTTCTCGGCTTCACCTCGCCCCGGCTTCTGTTTTTGTCGCTCTCTCCTTCGTCCCTGTCCCTTGTTGTTTTTCCTCACCCCCTCGCGGTATAAATCTTCTGCTGCCTTTCCTAGATGAACTCCCCTCCTTTTTCCGCCCCGTTTTCCTTCCCTTTACACGCATTTTCTGGTGGACTGACCTGTCGGTGCGGGGACGGTCAAGGCGCCCCGCGCAGAGGGGATTCATCGCCCCCAAGATCGTCTCTCTGAAGCCACGAGGCGGCGCCTGCGTCTGCCCCATGGCCGCTTCGAGTTGTGGAGCCAAGTGCGCGCGGACTTTCTCGCGAAGAAGTTCTTGTCGCGACACGCATGCTGGGAGGGCGCTGGCGACAACGAACCAGCCTTCTCCGCGAGGATTGTCATCGAGGAACCGCGGGACCTTGGAGATGCCCAGTTCGTGTTTCCAGAACGCCCGCAGGTACGCGTCTTCAGAATCTTCACTCGCAGGGGGACCCGGTGCATGCGCTGCGGACCCTTCTGGTGACGTTCCGACAGCGCTGGACACCGACCCCGATCGCGGAGACTTGCAACTCGAGTCGAGTGTCGTCTCCGATCGAGGAAAGAGCGACGCCAAAATCTGCAGCCGATCGGACGCGGTCTTCTCGGAAGCCTGTGCCTCGTCCCCCGGTTTCCCGGATTGCCTCGGAGGGCTGTTCCCCCCGCCCGAGGAGACCCGTCTGCCTGCCGATGTGTCCCCCTCTGACTCTTTCTCTTTTGGCGTGCTCTTTGTCTCCTCTCGTCCGGCCGCTGCATTTGGCCCCGGCTTGGACGCGCCGTCCCCGCCGAGACTCTCGCGGCGCGTGTCCGGAGACGCGGAACTCCTCCCTGGAATCGTCGGGCCAGCCTTGCCAGCAGGCGCGGGCCTCCGGGCCCCGGCAGCGCCTGACGACGGCGAGTCTGCAGGCGGGTGACCTCGCGCGCGCGGCGACGGCGCGTTCCCAGGACGCGTCGACGAAGCCTTCAAGACTGCGCAGGAAGAGAGCCCTGAAGACGTGGCTGCCGCGAGGGACGAGTACCCCGCCGCTGCAGCCGCAGCGGCGGCGGCAACGACGGCTGCCGCGCGCGAGGCTGCGTCAGTCGGTTGAGCTCCAAGTCCGCGCCCGAACAGCGGAGACCCTCCGACCGCGAGCGGGCTTCCTGCGCCGGGCGACAGGAGCGAGCCCAAGCCGGCCACGCTGGTCGGGGAGGAAGGGAGACGCGTGGGTCCGAGACCGGAGACCGCAGTCGGAGACGAAGCCTTCCCCGACAGATGCGCCAGGCGACTCGCAGCTGCGGCCAGAACGGCCGCCGAGGACTGCGTGCCGCCACCCACCGAAGTCGACCGCTGGCGGGCCTTTGCAGCCGGGATCCCCGAGCGCTGGAGACGGAGACTGGGAGACCCTGGAGGAGACGGCGTCGAGGAGAGAAGGACGTGGGGCGAGGAGCACTCGCTGCGGCTGAGCACTTTCACAGCTTGGGACGGCCCGTGGGGCGCATGGACGCGAGCCAAACCCACCGGGTGTCCAGGTGTGCCTGGCGCGTCCTTCCGCGTCGCCAGAGCCGCGTTAAGGCCTCCCGGCAAACGGCGAGGGCCCTGAGATCCTCGAGGAGTCTCGGCACCGCCGGCCGAGGCGGGCGAACTCAGCGCACTGGCGACGCCGCTGGAAGTCCCCACAGGACACCGCGCTGGACCGCTCGCTTTCGGCGCGGGTGGGCCCGCGCCGGCAACGCAGTTTGGCAAGGGAGGCGTCGCCTGGCCTCCCGACGGCAGCACTTTTCGCTTCGCCGCCACGACGGCTGAGGAAGGAGACAACAGGGTACTCGGGGTCGGGCCACCAGGAGAGCCTGCCGCAGGGAGAGGCCTGGCCTTGGCCGCCGCGAACGGGGAGGAGAGACATCTGGAAGGCAGTGGAGAGACACCCGGAACCTGGTCTCCACTGTCGAGGGAGTGTTCTTGCGAGCTGTCCCTCGCCGGAGCCCCGGCAGAGGGAGAATTGACAACCGGGGCAGAGACAGGCGGTTCCTGCTTCGCAGCATCTGAGCAAACTCTCGGCGCGACTCGACTCTGGGCTGACGAGGCGGCCAAGGACAAAGAGGCGCCAGACGGCAGCGCGTTGGTGGCCGATAGAGCAGAGACCGACAGAGGCCCGGCATGCACTGGGACGCGCAAAGATCCCAACTGCTGGCCCCCTGCAACGCACGCATTTCCCGAGCTTCCTGCGGAGAAGACAGCTAGCAGATCCAGCGCCCCGGAGGCGCCTGAAACCGGTGTGACTGCCGCCGCAGGTCGGGCGTTCAGCAAAGTTCCAGAATTCGTAGAGTGCGCATGCGTCAGTCGATTCGGCGCGGACGCGCCCAGAGCCGGGCTGGAAGCCGGCGGCTGCAGCGGGAGAGGCCTGTCTGTCCTCCCTTGGCCTTCGGGCGAGTGTCCATTGCCGAGTCGCGGGTGTCCCGTGGGAAAGCGAGCTAGGGGCGGCGCCGCAGGGACGCCAGTTGAGTCTCCGGACGAAGGCACGAGCAGTTTCCCTGTAGGGAGAGTGGTCAGCGACGAAGCCTCTGGAAGGGGAGAAGGCGAGGAAAGGCGGTTCGCAGGCGGAAACTGTTTGGACGTGTGCGGGCCTTCCTGGGCCGCAGCGCCTGCGGCGTGGGCTCCACCGCCGGGAGCATACGGCGCAGAGCCCGCAGCCAGCCCGCGGTTTGGAAGGGAGGCGGTTGAAGCAGAAGTGATCGTCCCTGCGGCGTCTGCGCTGTCCGCGCCTGCAGACCGTTCGTGCAGCGACTGCGGCGGCATCAGCTGCAGGCCGTTGTGAAGAGGTGTTCCGGGTGTATGGGGCGTACGAAACAGAGCCCCGGGTTCCAGCGCCTGAGACCGTGCATTCTGACTGGCGAGACGCAAGCCTGCCTGCGCGTCGGCCCCGCCCACGCGGGCCCCAGGAGGCAGCCGGCTTTCGGCATGTGCAGGTCCGGTGTTTTCCTTGCTCTCGACAGATCCCTGCTTTACCCGCGACGGCGCAGCAAACGAAAGGTCGGAGCGACGTGGCGCGCCAGAGAGAGAGGCCGCCGGTCCCTGCGCCGCTTGCTGAAGATAAGACAGGTTTACGCCCGCCGCTTCACTCGGATTGCCCAGCCCGAGAGGAAGGCCGACGAGGGGAGAAGGAGTGTTTTGGAAAAGCCGTGCAGCGGTAGCCTTCCCCGAGGGCTGCGCGGCTGCGGGTTTCTGAAGACTCGGCAGGGAGGCAGCCTCCCCCGCGTCGGCGGCAGGACGAACGAGAGGGGGTTCGCCACAGCCTGACGAAAGGTGGAGCGGCGGATCTGCCATCACGCACGGACGAAAATTTTTCTCGGAAAAACCATGTGCAGCTGCGGAAACGGTCAGAGGGAGATTCCCTCCGTGAGAAGGCGGGGATCAGCGGAAAGCACAGAGCATCGACCCCAAATATCTGTCGCGGACGTCGAGCGGGGAAGGGACGGAAAAAGAAACGGAAGTTCCGTGAGGAAACGAACGCTGTGGGCGTGCGTTTTTTCAGACTCGCTAGTCGCACGAGAGGCAAGACGACGCGAGGAAAAGGCCGGAACGAAATCGCAGACATCCTTGCCGGCGGGAAGACACAGAATTGGCCTCTCCAGCTCCACCGTTTCAGAAGTGGTGAAGACTGGGTCTTTCTTTCCCAAGGCAAAGGCAAGGCCAGTTTTTTTCCGCAGAAACGCCCTCCTCAGGCACATGCTGAGCCGGGCAATCGGGGAAAACATGCAGTTGGTTTTTTCTGGGTGGTGCCGATTTTTCCTGCTTGCGCTCGCGCGTCTGTGCATCGGGAAAAAAGCATGGAAAGTGATCGGCCCACGCCTTTTCAGTCGCAACACACCTAGAGAGAAAGATTTCATGTGCATTTTTATCTCTCTCAGGACTGCAGAGTCACGGACGCAGCTGCTAGGTTCGTGCACTGCGACCGCCCTCGCCAGAGGAGGGCGGCTCTAACGCATCTTTGCGTGAACTGTGCCTTGAAACAGCCGCGCGAAAACTTTTGAAAGGCCGCCCTTCTCTCGCAATCGCACCAGATAGCATAAGGTTGGGTGCGTGGCAACCTGGGAAATCCAGTTCGCCGTCTACGAACGCCCCTGCACAAGCGCAGCGGGATGGAAGAGTCATTCCTCCCTCGTTCGTTCACACGTCTGAAACGCTCTCCCAGTTCCACGGCCCACCGGGACACTGGTAACCTAAGAGAACAGCGCGCCTGCTGCCAAACTGAGAGGTTTACAGGATCCAACGTTCAGCGGCGCGCTCTTGGTGTCCACCTGGATCTTACGGGACGACAAACTGCCCCACATTGTGTGGCGCGTGGCGCTCGTTCATGGAAAATCCAGAAACCACTGTCCAAAATGCATGGGGTAAGAATCACGGATCCACAGAGCTTCTCTCGGGGTCCGGACTGTCGCGTCAGGCCGGTCCTCCCGTTCTACAGCCATCAGCTGCCTCTAGAGGCGATTCTCAACAGAGCGACGGTTCCTGTCTTTACACTATCACACAAGAACGCACGGGCTCCAGAACGTCCGGGACAGTGTTGAAGTCGCACTAACCTGCCAGTGTGTCTGTTTCCTATCCCCTGGGGCTGGGTACTTCGAAACCGCCCCGCACAGAAACGCTCTACGACGGGGAAAGACGACTTGCTGTTTGTTTCCTGGTGACGAGAATGCTGTGACGCCAGTTTCCTCACACGGCCAGACTGGAACGCAGTGACGCATTCCTCGACGACTAGAGCTACCTGCGGTTTGCATTGTCCTTTCTCATGTCGCCCACCCTGACTGCGTCGCTGGAGATGAGTGCATTCACCAAGTGCAGTCTCATCCCTTGGGGTTTTTCGTTACCTGAATGCCTCGTGGGAGCTGTTCACTTCCCCCTTTGAGAGGGTCAGACCGCGACTCCAACCACACATGTGAAGCCTCTGCTGCTTCGGCGAGTCGCGCGTTTCTCCTCCCAGTCTATGGGAAATCGCTTCTTCCCGCCAGTCCCCCCAAAACGATCCATTTACCAAAGATTAAACGGACGCACGGCGTCACTAACTTTTGTACGTCTGCCGATGTCCCCGAGCCCTGAACTTCCCTCTTCTTTCCTGGTAAAAACAGCTTGTGTTTTTTGCGCGTGGGATCCACAAGTTATGGTGCACGAAACAACCGCCAGTGAGGTCGTCCGGGACTCCATAGAGTTACTTCACCACATGAGCGTCGACAGCGCCAGGACAGCTCCAACTGAGGCGGATAGCGACGCTTTGTTCTCCCAACTCCTTTAAGGGTGAAGAACTCGTAAGAAGGGACGGCGGTCTCCAGGCTTCATCGAGTGGCCAGGCCTCCAAGATACCCGCAGAGTAGTAGCAGAGAGATGAGAAGTTAGAAGCTTACACGCCTCGATCTCGCCTCTCTCCTGATTCCACTAGAGCTACACTGCGGGTATTCCCAAGTCGACCTTGGGTCCACTGAGGGAATCTGGACCACGGCGCACCAACTCAGGGAGGAGTCCCGAGTCAGCGGGTCGCAAGCACGTGCCGTTCACTTGCTACTCGCCCCGAAACAGGCTTGTAGGTATGACGTCGACAGCAGTTCGCGTGGTGCCTACGGAAGCTCCTCTCGTACCATGAGGAAGATGATACACAGAGTTTGTGTTTTGGTCGCACAGCCGGCGCCACTTGCGTGTGAAAAAGATGGTTCTCTCTCTCGTCAGTTGACCGTCCTCTCTCGGAAAGAGTCTGTCTTAGCGCGGAAGTTGCTGGCGGGTCGTGGCCTCGCAACGTCAGGAGAGCTGTCTCTTTCACACTCTCGAAACTCGAACAGAGGAACGACGCCGGCTTCTTTTCAAGGAACGGGTAAGACCGAACTACGGAGACGGGAGTTGACATCCAGAAAGACGAGCTCACTGCGAGTCTTTCCGAGCGACTGTCCCCTAAGGAAGGGTCTTTCCTCGAACTTTCTCGGCTACAGGAAACGGTGACACCATACCCCCCCCCCCCCCCGCGAACTTTGGTCCGCCGTGCCCGTTTCCTGCTACCGCCCCGCGCGTGCCAAAAAGCATTTGCGTTTTGCCGCCGTCATCCGTTCCTTTTGCTTACAGGGAATTTGCAGTCCGCTGTGCTCCACGGGGCACACACAGGGCCTGGATTTTCTCGCCCAGGCGAGCGTCTTTTTGTCGACTACGCTTGGCAGCTACCTCTATATGCAGGTTTGCGTGACGCCAATACACTCCGGATCTCCGTGGAAAGGGGTCTACATCCCGCAGTGACACAGATGGGCGTTTCAGACCGGCTAATGGAATCCGATGTCATTTGTACTTCCACAGTTTGGAGTGTACATTCCGATGTAGACGCCACCCGAGACGGTTGCAGCAGACTGTGCAACGTTCGCGCTCCGCGACACGCCTGCGCGCCCCTGGAACGGCAGTGCAGATTTTGCCTACCCGGAATTACACCGAGCGTCTCGTTTCCTGCCCTCAGTTCCTCGCCTTTTTTTCCCTTGTGGGAACGAAGACTCTTTCTCGTCCTTCTGTGGAAGGCCTGCAACTTCCTTGCTGCGGCAAAACCGACCTGTGTGTCGGTGGACAGCTGGCTCGCCCCCGCGCCGGGGAAAATCCCGTTCCGCCCACGGAGGCGCCAAACACGACCGCTCCGTGAACCGAGAGCGAGACTGGGCCCCCAGAGAGACACATCATCCGCGCGTCAAAGCGCGTCCTCGATCCCTCTGTTGGGGAGAGGGGGGTGTACCGCGCTCAGCCTCGTGCACAGAAACATCGCCCGCTGTTTTTTCCGGCCCTGACGGCGTGTGAGGAGACGGCCAGCGGAGCTGTCTTGTTTGCACTCGGGAAAACAACAGTTTGTTTGGGGGGCTTCTCCGTAGGGTCCACGTGACGGGGAGGCGTCATGTGAAGGCGTGAATTCTCGCCGTTTTCCTTTTCTGCAGACGAAACAGGAGACTGCCTTTGGACTCCAGCCTCCGCTCCGTTTGTTCTGCCTCGGGCTGGATCGACCGCGTGGAGGCACAATCCCCCCTTTTTCGAGTCGCCGCGGACCTCTCTTCTCTCGTCACGTTTTTCCAGGTTTTGTGACGCGCGGCGGAAGGAACCCCGCCGTGTGGATTTTTCTGTCGGTAAAAGCTGCGTCCCCCCTGAACAGCCCCACGTTCCCGTTCCTGTATAGCTCCGATGGGCATCTTGCCACCGAGAGAAAGCCTTGCCGCGTGTCATCAAAAGAACCCGTTTTCCCGGGGCGCGTGTGTCCCCCCGTTCTTGATGTCGATTACGTTCCGCTTAAGTTCCGTCTGTGAGGAGCACCGGTCGGTCTCAGACGTCGATTGAACGGCGACTTCGCCTGAAACGCGCCGAAAACCCGAGCCTTCCGGCCAGCGGGGGCTTTCTCTCCTCTCCCGAGAGACTGCCGAACGCCAGTTGCTTTTATCTCTGCACAGACGCGAACGGTCCGAGCGTTGTCCTTTCGGGCCGTCCACACGAACTCCGCGGCGCCGGGGCGGTATGGTCTTCTAAAGTCGTCGAAATGTACCCGAAACTCGGCCGGGCTCGCGGCGCGGCCGCCTTCTGTGCGAGGCGTCGACGCCTCGGCCTCCTTCTCGGCCTTGCAGTCGCCGCGCTTTCCTTCCTTTTCTCCGAGAAGGACGCCGTCTTCGCGGTTAACGCCAAAGTAAGCGACGTGACGGCTTCTCACTGCCTCGACGAGCGCCTGCTTCGCTCGGCGTCGCTCTCTCTGTGGCTCGCGGCGTGTCAAGAGAGAAAGAGCCTTGGTCCGCGACTTTCCACTGTCTGGGGCACATCTCACACGATCGCTTCGCCCACGAAGACGCTCCCAGAAACTGACAAGGGATCTGCCGCTTCGCGGGGTCGGGACACTCTCTCCACGAACTCTCATGTTGCGCGATGAAGCGAGACGCACTGGCAGCGGTCCCAGGGGACGGAAAAAGAAGAAAAGTTGTGTGAGTTCCACAGACACCACCGTCACCACCTGCCAGGTTGACGAGTCTCGCTTCGAACACCTCCGTTTCTTTCCCCCCTACGTGAATGACGCACTCGCGACACAAGTGCAGCCACTCTGCGCTCCCCTCGCGTGCTTTCTTTCCGTTGCAGATGACGCTCGTTCCAGCCTTTGACCTCTCCACGATCAGAGTTTCGAAGGAAGACGGCCTCCATCACGTGCTCAGCAACCCGTTCGGGAAGACGTACATCTACCGCGCAGAGCGGCGGGAAGACAGATCCGCGTCGCGAACCAAGCGAAATCGGGAACGGGAAAACGGGCGCTGCGCGATCCTTTTCTTCATTCCCGGCAAGCGCCTGGCCACGCCCAGTGCCGTGGTCGGACAGGGCGACGAGCCGATCGTCTGGGACTGGGCTTGGCAGTGGAAATATCACAAAATGGGCTTTGAACTCGAGGACCAGGTGAGTCTAAGGAAAGCTGCTTTGAATCCCTTACCCGAAACGTCCGCGCGCGAAAGGAGAGGCTAAGAGGGGCGGCGTGAAGCGTGGCGCAACTGTCTCCTTTTTCGAGGGCCTTACGTGGTCCCCGCCCGTATCTCAGCTTCGGCCCGTGACCGCCCCGACTTCAGGAAGCCGGGCGTCAGCAGAAAGGGTGGCTGAACCGATTGCGTGTGTTGGGAGTTTGCGGAGCTCGCGTCGCGCAGTTCGCGTTTTGAGAAGTACAAGAAAACGCCCCGTGGCCACGGCCCGACGACGATCGAAGAGAGCGTGTGGAATCGGAGGAGGTGCTCGATGCCACACACGCACACCCGAGCTTTTTGCAAGAGGTTTTGTGAAGAGGCGATTTCTCTGTTTCGGACGTCAGGTCGACAAAGTCGTGGTGGCGGCACCCCAGCTGACTGTCTCGAATGAGTCACTTCGGGAAGATGCCGTGGACGTGGGTGAACAAATGATGAGTGTTCTCGAACAGGCGGCGATGGACTACAGCTGCAACTTCTACAGAGTGTACATTCACGCCGTGTCCCACGGAGGCCTCATCGTGAGGACTCTCATGACCATGGACGACCGGATCTGGACACCCGTAAGTTTCGAGGAAAAGTCTGTTTTCGTCGCGAATTGACTGAGATGAAGCGCTGTGGAGAGTTAGGCAACTTCCCTTCGCTAGGCTGCAGCCCGTTCTCAGACGTGTGCCGACACGACGCTGTCCGGTCCGAGCGTTTCCAAAGACAGAGCGGACACGCGCAGAGACATTCGAGGTCTCCGCCGAGACGCTTGAAACAGCGTGGCGCGGATCTTTCCGATGTTTGTGTTGCCCCGGCGCAGCTGCTGGTCTAGATCCGTAACGGAGGATAGAGACTGCCTGCCGTCGTAGGATGTCATGCCCGCCGTTTTGCTCGGCGGGGCGTTCTATCCCGTTTTTGCGGAGCTTTTTATCTCCGTCCCAGGTTCTGAGCGTGCGTTTGCATTCCTCGCGTACCCGGCTTCCGGTCTCGTCTGTTGAGCCGTCGCTTTCCGACCCTCTGACCTTCCTGTTTTTTTTTCCCTCCTGGCCTCGTTCAGACGCATCGCGCGGGCGGCGTGTCCCAGCTGCTCGTCGACTTCCACCGGACCTTGAACGACTCGAAGCTCTTTGCGCTCAAGTCCGTGGTCTTCATGGGCGTTCCACATGCCGGCCCCCGCCGCAACCTGGGTTTGCGTTCTCGCGTTGTTTCCGCCCTGAGCACGTGGCTGACCAAGGTCGCGTCGTACGTGATGGAAGGCCTGTCTGATGGCCTCGTCGAGTTTCTCCACGAAGACCCGGACCGACTTCTCTGCAACGTGGCAGCGGCGGAGGCGCAGCGCGACTACGCCTTCGATCCGAAGCGCGGAAGTACCTCTGGATCTCTGCTCTTCAAATTCGGCGCCGTCGCTTCCTATGGTCTCCTCGCCGGGGATCCGGTCGTGTCGACCCGGAGCAGTCTGGGGGTGTACGACGGCCTGGCCGACTCCAAGGCTGCGCAGCTAGTCCGAACAACCGAAGCGTTGCAAAACCGACCGCTGCACGTGCCTCTGAGCAACGCCCCGCTGAACCGGTAAGCCGAAAGCCAGGCGAGATTTGCGAAGCGAAAAACCGGTGCCGCAGACGGTTTCAGACGCGGGGACGCGGTCGCCGGAATGACGCAGCGCATCCAGCCGCGCGGCCAGCGATGCGGGAGTGACGCTTGGCGTGGGAAGCGCTGGAGGGTTCAAGGAAAGAGTGCCGAATCTGTCGGGCTGTGCGCGCTGCTGTGTGTCCAGAGTCTTGCGCGAGCGCCCCTGGGATCCGTTGATTCGTCCTCTGTTGACCACGGAGGATATCTGCCGAACGACGAGCACGCCTTCCGAGACGTACGAGCTGACGCTAAAGATTCTCCAGTTCAGCAACCGGCGGCTGTTGGGCTCCTCCAAGACGGGCACTGAGTCGTCGCCTTCGGCGCGGAGACAGCGAAGTCAGGCACCGACCAGGAACGGCGATGCTGTTTCAGAGGAACTGCAGGGGATCCAGGAGACTCGCCGCAAAGGGATCAAACGCTTCATAGTGCTTCTGTCGAACGACGGCGCAACTGCGTCCCAAGCGTCGGACAGCAAGAGGAAGAGGTTTCTGAAAGAACTTTGGATCATGCGGACCTCTGAAGATCAACGCTGGCTGCTGGAGAAACAACACGCACTGCTGTCTCACGTCGTACACACCGCTTTGCTCCTGCCCATGAATGACAGCAGCTCCGTGGACGATTTATGGTGGGACGCCAGTTTGTAGGCTGGTGCTCGGTATCGGGGAAATGCTTTTTTTTAGTTTGATGAGCAGCGGGGGACCATTTTAGTTGAGACTCACGACACGTTACCCCGCGTATTTACAGGTTAACGCCCACTCGCCAGAAAAGCGCTTGTTAGGTTTTGCCGCTGCGTCCTACAGCCAGTCCTGGGGTCATGTAGCAACCTGTTCCGGCAGCGGGTCTTTGGCGCCGTGAGACTCTGTTGACAGGTGCGCGTCTGTTTGGTTGCATGAGTTCACGCTTGTCACGTGGAACTTTTCGCTGGCGCGTTTTATTTGAACGGAGATGACGCCGGCAAATCCCATAGGGGACTGTCGCCGGTTCGTCAGAGCTCAGTCTGCAGTTGAAGGGAATTCTGAAGACACAGGATGAAGCCGAGTCTGTTGTGTGACGGCGCGTGCCGGAGTTTTCTCGGATTCTCCTGTACCCCGTCCAGTTTTTCCGAATCAGCGAGTTGTGTCGTGCGCCTTTGTGGTGACGTTTCCTTGTTCACGCACGCGCGCGCCTCGCAGGGTGCCGCCAGGCGCGGCCGCTGGAAACGTTTGGGCCGAAACACACCACCATTAGGGTTCAATTCCCAGCAGACTGCGACCGTGTGTGGACGAAACGCGTTTTTTGTCCCGAGTCACAAAGGCGCCCCCGTTGGCGATCGAGTCACGCGGCGCGGCGCAATGCAGTCAATGCGAGGCCACAGGCTCGGAAAAAGAGAGTTGCTGAACTACCGCGATCTTGCCTCCCCCACGAGAGACTCCTGTAGAACCCAGCGAGAAAGTGGGAGGACACACGGAACGCGTTCTCTTTTGAGTTGTATAGAGGCAGGAAGGCACTTGAGCTTCCAGCACCGACTCGCAACCCATGTCGAGTTTCGTGTTACGAACTCGCGGTCGTGACTGACCAATAACGGTGCGAATTTTTCGCGCAATCAGCAACGACACTGCACACGAACTTCGCTAACGTGGACCGAAAAGGTGTTCAAAGGGCCGAGACACTCTCGAGTCAGGTAGACTAGGTCTCGGTGAAGGCGGCTGTGGCGCACATTGACCGACGGACCGGCTGTCGACTTCTTGGTTTACAATTTTTCCAGGGGAGATATACGTGCAGACTGAAGGCCACGAAATCTGCAGTGTTCTGGAACGTTATCTCCGGAGCCTCGGGGTGCGCTGGATTAGAAAATCCCCCGACCGCAGATGCCAATACGACGCCATACCTGCAAGATATTAGGCGCGGAGTCTTTGCGTGGCCTGGCCTCGATGCCGAGACTCATGAACACGAGCGCTTGAGGCGCAACTTAGCACGAGTATTTTTGCAGTGCAAAATGCTGGAGAGAGTCCTCCGCGCAGTGTATCCGCGCGTTGTCTACAGCGTCCAACCGACAGGCTTTTTCTGTTTCTCGCCGAGTCGCCAGTGGCGGCGACGCCGGAAGGACACCGCTTTCCTTACAACTTCTTTTACAACGTCTTTTAACGAAGGTCGGCCTACTCAGAACCTTTCGAACGGCCTCGTCGGCGCATTTCGTTGTGGGGTTTGCACGGAAGGTTTCCGGGTAAGCAGGCGCGTGTGCAGTCACAGTCTCCTGCAGTTTTTCTCTCTGCAAGGAGAGACAGAGACACGTGAGCGACGGAGAAAGAACGATTGCGGGACCGGGAACAGCTTCGCGCTTGTCACTCCTTTTTCCACTTTCCAGGTGGAAGTGGCGGGTTCGTACTCCCCTTCGATGGCGGGATAATGACCGGTTTAACGAGTCTTCCGTTTGTCCAGGGCGATGATGACGCCCGCCCCCTTTTTCCCGCTCTCTCCCCAGACTGTCACAGTCCGTCAGAAGAACACCCTGTGGATCGAGATTTTGGAACAGGCACATAGCACGCGTTCTTGGACCGAAGAGAAGTACGAAAACGTCCGGTTGAAATTTGACTCTGTGTCTCCGTGTGCCTCTATACAAGTGGTGACTGCTGTGCACGGCAACGGCTTCGCACTTGTCTGTTTCTGGTCACGTGCATGCGCGAGACTAGAAAAACGAGGGACGAAAGAGCCTCTTTTCTCGCCACACCGTTTCAGGAACTTGCGCATTTCCTCCTTTCTGCGTCTCCTTTTTGACTTCTTCGTGGCACCCAATGCGCTTTCCCGAGTTTGCGCAGGCAAGGAGTAGCGAGGAGGAGTCTGCAGTTCCGTGTCCACCGTTTCGCGAAGGATCGCGGTTTCCGCTGCGTTCACACACCACATTCTTTTCCGCAGAGTCCGGGGCTGCTCGGGCCTCTTTTTTTTCTCTCCATTTTTCGCCCCATTCGCCACTGTGTTCATCTCAAGGCTTCCACCTGGGGAATGACTGCTTGTAGGCTTTTCCCGCGGGCCGGAAAGCGTCTCTCTGTCGTCCGCATCGTCCGCGTCTTCCGCGTCTCACCTTTCCCCGTGAAATAAACTGCATACAAATGCTGTACACAAGGGTTTTTTTCCGTGCAGTGGTTCGGACCGACTTCGGTGAAAGAGTCGCCGTAGTCGGCTCGTCGCCGTCTTTGGGGAACTGGCAGGTGAGAACACGCCGCTGTCTCTCTCTCTCTCTCTCTCTCTCTTTCTCTCTCTTTCTCTCTGTCTGTCTCTCTGTCTGTCTCTCTGCGCGCGCTCGGGGATCAGCCGCTGAGTCCGGGCAAAAGATCCAGTGGCGTCGGACTCTTTGCGCGCGCAAAATCTCGTCTCTTCGCCCTCGCCGCTTGAAAGATCCAACTTTTTTAGCTCCGAGGTTTGTGAGGGAGGCAGAGGACGAGGGAGAAAAGAGTAACGGCAGCAGGGCGGGAACCAGTCCACCACCAAACTACACGACATTGCTTCTTTTCGAGACACTTTGAAAGAGAACGCACACGAATTCTCAAAGGTCGTCTCGAGCGCCGCATGGTGTAGCTTGCTGCCTGCCATCTTGTTGGGCGAAAGCTTGCTTTCTGGAAATCCCAAAGCAATCCCAGTCGCGCGGTGGCTATGACGTGCCTGTTGTTTGTTCCGCTGTCTGAGAGCGCCTTCGTGTTACCCTTTCCTCATTTGGAAGAACGAACGAAAAGAACTTGACCGTTCATGGCTCCGGTTCTACCGTTTTGGTGTGGTAGCGGGGTTGGTACTCAAGTAGGGCGTATGTACACAACCTACTTGAGTGCCATCGGAAGCGTAGCTACGTCCGCAGAGCATCCCGTTTTGTTTTCCCCTCCCCGATTCGTGTTTCCCGTCATTTTAACTGTCGCGTGTATATAGACCCTTTTGTGAATCGTCAGTTCTATGTCTCCGTTGTATCCGAGAGATGCGTCCTGAGCTTCTGGAAATCGCGGCGGCAGTCCCCGACCATCCGGTTGGACTGCGCACGTACAGACTACCCCCGCGCTCCTTTCCGGGTGCATTCCATGGAAGGATAGTTGACGTTTCGCGTCTTTCGCAGCCAAGCTGCCAAGGCGCGGGAGGGAACCAAGGCGAAGGAGGAAAACCTGAGGACGCTCGTGTTGGTGACCCGCGTATATTTGTGTGTGTACATACGTGAAAAGGCACAGCCCTTTTGTTCAGTTCTGCACATCCGTCGCAATGCTGGGCGTATTTGGCTCCGCATGCCAGTATACTTGGAGCTGGTGGACGGTTCCATGTTCCTTCGGCTCGCTCTGGCAGGTGCGGTGGAGAAACGTGGACGCGTCAGAAGGAAAGTGTCTCTTTCTTGTTTTCCTTTCTCTCCAGGCCAACCGCGGTCACGAACTGACCACGAACGAGGATGTTTTCCCCTCCTGGTTCTCGAAGGAGCCGGTCTACTTGCCGTTGAAAAAGCCCGTGTCTTACAAATATGCGATTCTCGACGAACGAGGGGACATTGTAAGGTAGGTAGCGGCACACGGTGCTCACACAAAGGCGACGCGATCCGGTGTGTCGTGGCTACTCCCCGAGGGTATCTGCATGCACGTGCATGCGAGCACATGCACGTGGATGGCCCGCGTCTCTCTCGAGGCCTACAATCGCGGTGACTGGCCGCATACAGCTGTGCGCGTACACAAAAAACTTGTGCTCGGAACAACTGCCTGTATCACTTCATATTCTATCTGTAGAGAGGAGACTGCTGTCTCTCGATGCATTGCTTCCTTTTCTGCCTTTTCTGGTGCATCTATCTCATCTCAAAAACTCTCGCTCACGCCTGCCAGTCCATTCGTCCGTGACTCTCCATCGGCGGTGAGGCCTCTCTACTGGTCCCCTCCGACACGCCACACGTGAAATCGCAGGCGGTAAAGGCACAACTGCAGCCATACGTCATGCGCGCATGCGAAGGGGTATACCTGGTGATTTATAAAAGACTCTAAATGAGCGTAAAAGGCCTGCGTGGTGACTGGGCACGGTTGCAGCCGGTGATCGCAGTTCGCACGTGTCTGTCACGGCCCCCTGGCTGTCTCGTGCCGCATGCACGTGCATGCACATGCATTCGTTTTCCGGGATTGCTTGCCAGGTGGGAAGAATGCGAGGGGAACCGCGAGTTGGTGCCGACAGGCGTGGAGATGACGGTGGAGGACGACGACGGTCTCTTCCGGGAGCAGATGACGAATCGAGGAGACCACGGAGTCGAAGGCGACGATGACGTGCGTTTTTTCCCTGCGTGCGGGCACAAGATGCTTTTGAATGATATCTAAACGCTAGAGTGACGTTTGTAGTTCTTGGCAGTACGAAGGAGTCACTGCAGCAGAAAACCCAAATTGATTAGATGAATTCACATTTCGAGCACACCGGCAAAAGACCAGGTGTGGGCGGAATTGGCTCTGGTCGTAGGACGACTCAGACGAAACGGTCTGTTTCCTCGCAACTCTTTCCGGTTTCTGTCTCCGCGCGGCGTTCAGGTGTCTGTGGCGGCTCTGGACAAGGAGGAGGTTGACGCGCGAAACCGCGTGCTGGCGATTCAAGAGGAAGAGCCGGAGTTCGACGAGAACGACTCGCTGATTGTGTGCGCTTTGGATTTGCCGCTGCGCGTCGTGCGCGTCGCTCAGGCGCCGTGCGAGGCGGACCCGCGTCCCGGCGACTCGGCCAAAGACGCAGCCGCGCTCGTGCCTGAGAAACGGCCAGGCGCCTCCGGGGAGTATGGGTCGGTTCCGTCTTTTGCGGGAGTCGCGGGAGCCGAGCGCGAGAAGGGGAAGACGCGCGCGGCGGCGAGCTGTGGGGAGTCGGAGCAGTCGACAGGCAGCCCGCGGAAGGGTGGACCGCCGGTGTCCCCGGAGACAGAGCGCGGTTTCGGCGGCGGACCCGTTCGAAGTCGACGGGGAACTTTCGAGGTCCGTGCCAGCAAGAGCGCGCTTCTGCCCTCCCTTTACCACTTGCGGAAGAAGACGCGTCTGCCTGTGCGCTTCATTGGGTGGCCTGGCATCCACGTGGAAGACGAGCGGGAGCAAGAAGAGCTCGTCGAGTTCCTGCGGGCTTACGATTGCACCCCAATCTTCCCCGACAAGGAGGAATTCGACCGCTACCTGACCTTTTGCCACGGCTTCCTCTGGCCACTCTTCCACAACGTCGTCATCCTCGATTCGAAAACGCAAGTGCCGTTCGACTCCGATCTCTGGGCGCGCTACCAGGCCGTCAACAAGCTCTGGGCAGACACCGTGTTGCGCCACGCCCACGAAACGGACATGATTTGGGTCCACGACTATCACCTCCTCCTCGCGCCGATGCACATCACCCGCAAGGTCCGGAGGGCCAACGTCGGATTCTTCCTCCACATCCCCTTCCCCTCGTCGGAAATCTTCAGGTGTCTCCCTTGCCGCGAAGACGTGAGTCGGTCTTTGTGACAGGAAGCGCGGGAGGGAGAGCGGAAAACACGCGAACGCCGCAACACATGCAACGGGGGATCGTCCGCCTCCCCCTCGCACATCAAAGTCCGCTGTACACATACACCCGTGTGGCCCATGTGGAACCAAGGTTTACCGGCCGGAGGCTGTGCAGATGGGCTGCACTCTTCGATCCAGTCGTTAGGGAGAAACACCTTAAAAGGCTCTCTGCGTTTTCTTCCTGAATCCATCGACGCGGACGCCCTGTCCGCCTTGTGTACGACACGTAGGCACGCCCCAGGGTATATACATGTATTATATAGAGTATTTGCAGGTGTTTGTGTTCTTGGTGTTTTGGTGCGTCGACGCGTGCATATACGCATGTGTGTCCTTTTCCACCGAGAGTGGTTGCGGGTGCCCGTCGACGCAGCTGCGCCTTCATGCGTCTCGCTTTTCTTGCAGATTTTGCGGGGGATGTTGTGCGCGGACTTGATTGGCTTCCACCTGTTTGAGTACGCTCGCCACTTCTTGGTTGCATGCAAGCGGTTGCTCGGTCTCGAGCACCATTTCTGCCGAGGCGGCATCCTCAGCATCGAGTACGGAGGCCGGAATGTCTCCGTCCGCATCGGCCATGTCCACATTCAGTACGCCGACATTCGCGAGAAGATCGAGGCGAGCCCGCGGGTCTTGCAGATGTCTCGAGAAATCCGGTGCGCGAAAGAACCAAAACGAACACCCACCCCAGAGGAGTGTAGAGTGTAGCGCAGGACGTCTTTTTCCCCCGGACTCTGAGTGTGTCCATTCGCGCAGCAAATGCGCGGCTTTTTCTCTCCACATGCAAGAGGCGACACAACCTTTCCTGCTCGCTGAGCATATCGTGAGGACAAGTAGTGGCGCGTGACTCTGCGCGTGTGTGTTCAGACAAAGATACGTCGGAAAATTCATCTTCGTCTCCGTCGACCGCTGCGAAAAGCTCGCAGGTCTTCTCCTCAAAGTTCGCGCATTCCAAACGTTCCTCATGACCTACTCGTACGCGAGGGTAAGTTCGCCGCGGGAAACGGGGGCGGACACTGTGCGTTCCGCCGTCAGCTTTTCTTCGCATCACGAGCGTAGCGCGCCGGACTCTCCTCGCGTTTGCGCAGTGATGCTTTTCGACATATGCCCGAGTTTCGCGAAGGTGGCCCCCGAGCCCGCGCGCGCGACTGTGGCCCAGACCCCTGTCTTGAGCCTCGGCGCGTTCTTTGCATTTTCTGCTGTGCACTCGTCGTTCCTTCAGGGAAACGTCGTGCTCATTCAGTACGCCTATCCGACGATCAAATACGCAGAAGACACCGAAACGATGGCAATGGAACTCCAAGAGCTCGTGGAAAAGGTTAACGCGCAGTTCGCCCTCCCCGATCGCCCCGGTAAGGCGGAAAGACGATTCGCAAACGGGGGTTTCTGCGAGGGCCTTCGCCGGTAGCTTCGTGGCCTTGTCCTTCTCCACCGAAGCTCGTCCTCCAGACACTCGACACTCAAAAAACTCGCTCAGGAAAGCTAACGTGTTTATCCGAATGAATGGTCCGTTCTGGTTGTGAACTAGGAACACCGCACAGAGATGCAATGACCGCGCAAATGCCGTCTTGACTCAGTACCGACGCCCCCAGCCGTGTCACTGAAGAGCGAAATCCCGTTCCTCCGTCTGCGTGTCTCCCGGCCGACGCGTCGCTTCTCGTCTGCTTCGCGTTCACGCTTTTGCTACGCTGGATCTCTCCTCTGTATCTCTGCATCTCTGGTTTTTTGGATTTTTCGCCTTTTCCAGTCTCTCGGCTCGTGTGCTCTGCGTCTCACCCGAGATGTCGCCAGACCTTCCGACAAGTTCGCTGTTCTCCTGCACTCGCTCCGTTTTTGTCGATCTTGTCTCTCTGGACTGTGTCTCTCGTCTCCTCTCTCGCCTGTCCACAGACTTCAAGCACATCGAGTTGCACATCCAGTCTGTGGGGTGGGAAGAGAAGTGGGCAGTGTTTATCGCCGGAGACTGCTTCCTGGACACGTCGATCCGCGACGGGCTGAACCTGAATCCGTTCGAGTACATCTGCTGTCACCAAGACAACGTGACCGGAGTCATTCTGTCTGAATTCACCGGCTGCAGCCGAGCCCTCGCATCTGCAATCCGGGTGAACCCGTGGAAGGTGCGGAAGAAACAAAGAGGAGCCGAAGCAGCCTAGAAAGAGAGAAGGAGAGAGAGAAAGGGGGATGGAGAGTGAGAGAAAGGGGGATGGAGAGAGAGAAGGAGAGATGGAGAGAGAGATGGAGAGAGAAGGAGAGATGGAGAGAGAGAAGAGAGATGGAGAGAGAGATGGAGAGATGGAGAGGATTCACAAGGCGCCGGCGTAAAAAGCGTTCATCCAGTTACTAGACAGGTGCTAGGCGAACAAGAATTCGATCAGTGTATTCCGTACACAGCCGACCACCAGGAAGGAGACTACCAAGTGGAACTCATGATATTCGCTTTGGCAGTCTCCATGCCTGAGCTTCTCGCAGATGGCGGGCGAGAGAGGCTCTGAGAGCTGACGAAAGGGAAGAAAGAAGAGCGGGAGCGAAGATCTGCGGAGAAGGGAGGAAAACGAGGCGTGGAAATTGGACATGCTTATCGAACATTATACATGAAGAAACGCGATCAGGGGTCTCGATTGAACGCGTCCTCGCTCGTTTTCCCCCGCATTTCTCCTTCTTTCGTGCTTTTTCTCGCTTTTTTTTCTCGCCTTTTCTTTCCCGTTTTCACGCGTGTGTCTCTCTCCCACTTTCACGCGTTTCTTCTTTTTAACGCTTCACACTCTTTTCGTGTTTCAGGTGGAAGCGGTGGCCGACGCGATGGACAGAACGATCAACATGCCCATGGAGGAGCAGCGCGACCGATTCACGCGCGACCAGGACTACTTGAGTCACAACAGCACGCAGAAGTGGGCGGACGAAAACATCTTGGACCTCCGCCGGGCTAGGAAACCGGACGATTTCGTCTACGTCTCCTGGGGGCTGGGCAACACCTTCCGCGTCCTGGGCATGGACTCGAACTTCCGGTGAGCACACGCAAGAGACCCACGCGATCGCGATGCGGTGCGTCCTCGTCGTCCCCCTCCGAGAACGGAACAGAAAAGCTGCAGAGAGAGAGAGAGAGAGAGAGAGAGAGAGCAAGTCGGCGGGAGAAAGAGGAGAACCAGAGGTCGCCGGAAGGCAAAAAGGCAGAGACAAACGAGAGTAGATACAAAGAGAGAGAAAAGGAGAGTAGAGAGAGAAAGAAGTAGGGAAAAAGAGAAAGGAGAGAATGAGGAAGAAAGAGCGGCATATTGCGTTTCATCTCCAAGCCTGGATGTCACGCCTGGGGTTGATTTTCCAGCGCGTTGTCGCTTTTTGAATCCGAGGCGTCTTTTTGTGTCCAGCAAAACGGCAGAGTCGCTCTCTCTCGTTGGCCATGCCGATTTTTTGGCTGCACGCGCGCTCTCGAAGCGCTCTTTCGGGTCCTGTCTCTTGTTCGCACAGTTTTTTGGACACGAATCAAGTGGTGAGAGGCTACCGGACTTCGCGGCATCGCGTTTTCTTCTTCGACTGCGAAGGGACACTCGCGCCGGATCGGCGACGCATCACTTTCGTGCCGGGAGGCGAAAACCTTTTCGCACAGGGTAGACCGCCCTCGCAGCAAGTCAAGGACTGTCTCCAGGCTCTTGTGGACGACCAGCGAAACACAGTCGTCATCCTCTCCGGCAGAAACCGACACCTCCTCGAGGAATGGTTCTCCTCCGTCAAAGGCATCGGACTCTGTGCGGAACACGGTGAGCTCATACATCAGTCAACCATATATGGATACATGTATATACATATATATATATATATATATATATACATATACACACATTTACACACATATACATATATATATATATATATATACATATGCGAGGCATGACGATACCGTTGTGGGGTTGAGATGGATTTCGGGGCGTGCGTAGAGGCGTTGGAAGTTTCGATGGGAGAGCTTTGGCAGTGGTGAGAGGGGAGGCGGGGGAGGTTCGGGAAAGACGGTCTTCTCGATCCGGAGAGAGTTGAGCGGGTGTAGACGGTAGGGAAAACTGAGGGTTTATTACATGGAAAGGAGGGAGCGAAGTGACGTTTGAACCCCAATACACCTTGGTACAAAGAAGTTCCCTATCCTCCGTACGCGGTGTTTCCAAAGAGACAGTGCTGGACGTCTCAGTATGCGTCAGCAGTTCGCTTGCACGGATCATGACCGCGTTATGACCCGATGCATACAGAAGCTTTCATGTCCCAATCTGTTATATTCTTTGTCGCTTCTGTGCATGAATGCACATGAATGTGTATCTGTACATACACCCTTATTTTCTGACCTGAATGTCATTCTCTGGCGTATTATGCGGTGTTCTTTTTTTAAAGGTAATACCATCTAGAAAACCGGTGGTCGGTTAGCATTTGTGTCATCCTTATTAATCTAGGTTTATTACCTGAGACGCGGGCTGCACACGTGCATATAGGCGTGTTCTGTGGCAAGCGTACTTGTGTGTCTTTTTGCAAAGGATACACAGACATACCGATCTGGATAGGCAGATGCGTGTGTTTCGGTTCGCGACGGAGAGAAAGGTTCGGGTGGAGTCCTTTTTCGCACACGACTGTCTCTGGCCACAAAAGTGTTTCCTGTTTTCAGGTTTCTACTACCGGGTTCCGGGCATCACGGGAGACCAGTGGCATTGCATGTCTCGGCAGACGGACTTCACGTGGAAACAGGTAGCGATTGAGCTGATGCTGCAGTACGTCAAGAGAACCCAGGGATCCTTCATCGAGAACAAAGTGAGCTCCTTCGAACTTTTCACGGTTCTCGACTCGAATGGACCGGAGACAGGGGCGAAGACGCCGGTGCCGAAGACGCGTCTCTTCCTGCGAAACGGTCGTGCCTCCTGTCTGAATTTGCGGACCGCCTGTGTTTTTGTCTGAACGAGGCGAAAGGAACTCCGCAAAACAGCCGGGTACTTGTGGATCGCGTGCCGCTAGAGTTCTGGATTCGGAGCCTCCACAGGATCTGGGATGCGTGCGCCCGTTTGAACGTCGCAAACCTCGGGACTCCAAAGGCTTTTGGACTTGTCCGGGGCTCTGAGGAACGACAGGGGGGTGCTTGCACGACCCCCGGGAGATGTCGGGATGCATGACCTCGAGTGTATCGGTCTCTTTAGAGAAACTGAGGGCTGTGCGGGTGGATTTCAGGGATTTTGTGGGCCTTTTTCTCGGGATTCTCGAGACGCATGCGGGGAGTCCTTTCTCTCTCTGTCTCTCTGCAGGGTAGCGCACTGGTGTTCCAGTACCGAGACGCTGATCCCGACTTCGGCAGCATGCAGGCGAAGGATTTGTCCAACTACCTCGGGTGAGAAAAAAGTGCACGTTTCGGAAAGACGCCACAGCCAGTCCCTCGCCGTTCTTTTTCTTCGTCTGTCGCGTTTTTAGTCGATCACGCCTGCCTGTTTTCTTCTCAGGGAGTTGCTGTTTGGCTACCCCGTTTCGGTGATGAGCGGGAAAGGCTACGTCGAGGTAAAGCTCCGCGGCGTCAACAAAGGACACGCGGTCGAAAAAGTCCTCCGCAAACTCAGCAACCTCCACGGTGACGTCGACTTTGTCCTCTGTGTCGGAGATGACAGGTAAACAACAGGCAGAAACACACATGCAAAACAAAACTTCCAAATGCCATATATATATATATATATATATATATATACGCATGTGTGTACAAAGGTACTTGTTTATACATATGCTTGTAGACGTTGCTGCATATGCTCGTGCGTGCATGCTTACAAATCGATCTATACATATATGGGGTTTTGGCGCGTACGGAGATTATTAGAGATTTAGGTTTTAATGGAGTCGGTTTCGGTCTTCGAGGGGATTTGCCTCTGTGAAAACGCGCGGAGGCGACAGCTCCGGCGCAGGGACAACCCAGAGCGTTTTGCGAGTCTCTCCGCGGCTGTGTTCAGGAGCGACGAAGACATGTTTGCAGTGATCAACACCATGACAGAAGACGGCTACCAACTCTGTCTGCCCGAAGGCAGTGGCGCCGGCAGCAGCGGACTGTATCGCCACACGCAGTCGAAGGACCGAATCCCGCGACGCAATTCTGTCTCTGTAAGTCTTTTAAAGACTCTTAGGCTTTGCACAGAGCAGAGGCCAGAGAACAAGATCTCTCTGTTGAGATGTGCATCTGCTAGGGATGTCCATGTATCTGTGGAGTTGGGGAAAAATCCATGTGTTTCTCGAGCGGCGGTCCGTCTTCATATACATATATATATATATATATATATATATATATATTTGTATATTACGTAGATGTATATACGTGTACACACGGGTGTGTGTGTGTATGGAACCGTACATCCGCGTATCTGCTGCTCTATGGCCCCCGGGGGCCATTTGTATAGGTCGAGAGAGAATCGGAAGAGGCACACCCATATATATATATATATATATATATATATGTGCACGTATGTCTCTTTAGGTAGATAAGTGTACATATGCATGTGTATGGAGATGTGCATGTGAAAGTTGTTTTTGCTTTGCGTTTGTAGTCGGATGAGAACCGTGCAGAAGGCGCGCCAGGAAGTTTGGAAGGAACGATGAAACGCGTCGGGTCTATGCAGCGTTCGGGTGGGCTGGGCGGCACAACCGGCCTAACCTCCGCGTCGTCCAGCACGAGTCTGTGCGGGGCTGCAAAGGTAAAGCGGCACCGCTTGCCGAGGGGGGGAAAACGGAGACAGGAGAAGCCGAGGAGAGAGGCAGAACGCAGGGAGAAAAGGAGGAAACGCGAAAAGAAGGAGTGAAGCAGAAAGGCGAAGGGGGTGAAGAGGAGAGGATAGGAGGAAAGGGTTAGACGGGAGCAGGAACGAGAGAAAGGAAGGAACGAAAGAAAGGAGGAAACGAGAGAAGACAGACGCGGAAGCTCGGGTCGGGACAAGGAAACAGAGAGGAACGGATGGCACGCAGAAGACAGAGACGATGACGCAAGAGAGAGGAGGCGAATCGAAAGAGAAGAACTGAAGAGCCAGAGGTGTATGTGTGTTGCTTGTTGCCGGGATGTGCAGAAAACAGGCCCTCACTTCTTCACGTGTACCGTTGGGAAGAAGCCGTCAAACGCCCGGTACGCCTCTCTCTCCATTGCTCGTCTCTTTTCTGCTTCTTCGCCTGCTTTCCCTCCGCCGGCCGCTCGCTGTGTCTATCTCTCTCTCATGTCCTATTTTTGTGTTCAGTGCGTATTTTCGCTTTCCTCTTGTTCTTACTCGTGCTTCTCCCCCTGTGCGACTGTTTGAGCTCTCTCTCTCTCTCTGCCTCGCGCGTTGTAGTGTCTCTCGCTTCTGGCGTTTTCCTTGTCCTTCGTCTCGCCTTGTTCGTCTTGTTCTCGCGATTCTCTGGCTCGCGTCCCGGCGTGGCCCATGTCAAGATTTCACACCCCTCACGGCGCCTGCCTTGATGTCTTATCCAGTGACGGCGAAAGAGTGGATAGGAAAAGAAGGTTCATTGCGTCGCTTTGTTGTTTTTCTTTTTCCTTAGTTCCCTTTCACCACGAACTGCCAGAAACCGTATGCTCGTGTCAATTGCCTTTGTCTGTTCCGTCCAACTTTTTCGAAGAACAGTCCCAAGCGGGAAACACCAAGTGTTTCTACGCTTGTTTGGTTTCTTAGATTCCCGATACGAAATCATTGGTATCGTCCTCCTTTCTCAGGTGTACGTTTCCTCAACAGTGTGGCTTTCCGCCCCTTTTCCCCGTGGATTTGTTTGCTTTTTGTCTGTTCTGTTGTCAGGTATTATCTCAACGACACCGACGATGTCTCCGATCTTCTCGACGCACTGCAACAGTGCACAGAGAAGGTACGCCTTTCGCCCCACAAGTCCACATGCAGGGCTAGGGCGCCCGCACGGAACCTCTGTTTTTTTCTTTCTGTTTCTGTTTTGGTCTCTCCCCGCGACGCCTTGCCTTTTCTCAATTTTGCTTCGCCCTCACCTCGCTTCATGCTTATCCCGTCACGTGCTGCGTCTCTGCTTCTTCCGCCCCTCTCTTTCCTCGCTCGCTTTTTGTCGCTCTTTCTTCGTTTGCGCTTCTTGTTTCCTCTTTCTTGTTCTCTCTCTCTCCTCTCCCTCGTTCGCTCAGTGCTCGTTGGTTTCCCTGCCTCTCTCTTTCCACTTTCTTCTCTTTTTACCTCCTTTCCTCTTTCTCGCGGCGTCTGTGGTTCTTCAGGACGGGAAAGAGCAGTGGAATTCGGCCAGGGACTCGGGCCTCGCGGCGCCGGTGGCGGCTGCAGCGGCTGCTGGGTCTCTCGCAGGGAACGCAGCGGTTCAACTTCGGAAGGGTGACAGCGTCGCCAGCTTTGCGAGTTTGTGGAAGACGCCCCTTGGGGTTGGAGGGGCGGTACGCGCCAGGGACAGAGCCCTCGCACACTTGGCAGGGGGAGCCTCGAGCGGCCTCTTTGGCCGACCCGTCAGCGCCATCGACGCACGCGCTTGTGCCGGCTCCGGAGGCGCCTCGGACGCCGCGCGACCGACGGAAGAGTGAACCGGAAGGAAGGGGAGAGACAAGCTGGGAGGCGAGAAGAGGCCGACGGAGAAGAGCGACAGCGGACGCGCGAAGGATCACATTGGGGAGCAAGGAAAGGCGGGCGCGGAGAGAGAGGATGCAGCCGAGCTTTTTGTCGAGGGAAACAAGGAACATGAGAGCAGAAGCCTGGAGGGGGGAGAGGACATATACGCGGGAGTTCGAGTAGACCGATCAGGGGCGTCTAGGGGAGGGCCGTCTTCCTCGAGGTGAGAGGAGGCACAGCGAAGGTGACGGAGGCGAGAGAAAAACAGCGCGAACGAGGAGAGACGCACGAGAGCGCGCTGATTGTATTTGTAGGCAGCCCACACACTGCCCTCGGCGGCGGAGTCAACTGAGGGTTCCGAGAGAAGTTGTGGGCGAAGCAGCGAGGGGAAAAAGTGGCCGAGAGAGCAGAACTCAGGCGGCCTGTGCGAAACGAACAGAGATGAACATGACGCGTGAAAACAGAAAGTGCTGGGCTGGTGGCGAGGGGACACAGACTGAGAGCGCCAAGGCCGTGCCTGGGGAGCGAATGCGAGGGAAGGCGAGCGTAAAAAAAGGAAAAAAACACGGACGCAGGAACGCTGTCTCTTGAGGCGCGCGTAGACACACACACACGCAACTTCGGACGTCCACAGCGGTTTTCGGCTCGTTCACGCCGTTAGGATACGCTGGACGTACACTGGAAGACAGGTGCGGGAAATGCGGGGAAGATAGGAAACAGAGAGCGCAAAGCGGAGGCCGCGAAAGGAATCCAAAAGAGGATTTTGAGGCGGGAGACGCTCCGACTGGCGAGGTACGGCGAATACGCGCGGGTCTGGGAAGAGCTGAGGACGCGGAAAGTCGGCCCGTTTCAGAAAGAGTAGGGGGAGAAGGAGAACATCGCAACACAAGGAAGGTAGGAAACTCACCGCGAGTGGAGCGACGACACAGGGAAGAACGCGTCACCAGCGTTTCCGATTCTCCGTTTTCCCGGGTCACTCTGTCTTTTTCTTTCCTGTGTTTTTGCGCCGTCGCTCCCTGTCTTCCTGCATCTGGTGTTCTCTGTTCTCGGCGTTGGAAAGCAAGGGTGGTATGAGGACGAGCGATCTCTCCTTGCACGGGTCGAAAGCTGTATCCTCCGTCTCCATTCGCTCCGGCACCAGCAGTTTTCTCACGTGAAGAAAGGTTACGCGTGAACGCAGCCTTCCCCAAGGCAGAGCCTTTCCCCAAAATCTGCAAGGAGAGGCAAGACGCTTGTCCGTCGTGAGAGACGGCATCGTGGTGGGTTGTTCCCCTTTCTGCGGAACCGATAGTGTACAGCTCGAATCTGTATTTTTACGAGGAACCCCTTGGGACCATGAGAATGAAGATCCTGCACGCGTGAGTTGAAGATGGAAAACAGCGGCATTTTGCGGTCGTTCACGAAGCCGATCGCAGGCTGTAGCGGTGGTTTTCGGAGGCAGAACATGAACAAGAACTGCGCATTCGGTTTTGTTGTGCCCATCTCGACATGGGGTGTATCCACAAAAACGCATGGCTGCCGACGAGACGAGCCTGTCAGTCTCCGCCCTTCCGCTGACTTTGCGTGCGCCCACCAATCTGTGCGCTGCACACCTGCGGAGAAACGAAGTGGTTCGGACCGGAGTGTACGTTTCTGTGAGTGTTAAGGCAGTCAAGTGCATTTCGTCTTTGTTTCGAAACGCTCCTGCCGCCTCCAAAGAATAATATCTTGAACCAAAGCGGTCGTCTCGACCAGAGACGATACGAACGCAGAGCGCCGGGGCCGGACCACGCGCCTGCAACCGGAGCGCCTCTTGAGCGCACGTCTCCAATCACGCAGGTTTCTGTATCGATAGGCACGTGCAGTTGTTTTCCTCGTGGAGAACACGGCGGATGCGTGCACGAGCCTCTTTGGTTTTCCATTCGAGTTGAGGCCCAGGGCCGTTCGGGGGTACGTGGAGCGAGGCACGTTGTTTGCCGCACCCGGAGATGATCACAGGCGCATTAATGTGTCTTTTGCGCAAACTGCCAAACTGAAGGAGCTAAAGAGGAATGAACATTCAGCAGACGCTTTCCAGAGACTTGATACAGAATGCTTTTCACAGCGGGGAAGCGTCTCTGTTAGGAGGCTGCTATAGAAACTGTTTTTCACCGGTGCGGCTTCATCCCCCCCCCCCTCTTTTCTGCATCGCAGAGTGAATCAGCGCGAAGGGGATGAACAGACGTTGCCGCGGTGCCCACTTTACGGGGTTGGAAGGGATCTGGTGTGTATGGCACCGGCTCCCCAGTGTTGTGTGCATGGCCGTGAACGACTCCACAGGCGGGGCCTAGGGTCTACACAGTTTTTCGTCAGTCCCTGACGGGCTACGAGGACTCGACGCGGTGGTCTCGATAACGAAGAATGCTGTCGTGCAGAGCAACAGCTCTGTGAACGTTATCTGTACCGGCACAGGGGCGCGCCCGGATCTTTTTTCTTGCGGTGACAGCTATGAAAAAGCCGTGTTCATGGCGCAGACCCCGTTGACTCTCGCATCTGGGACTTCTCCGTGGGCTCAACTGAAAAACACAGGAGACACCCTAGTACGTTCCACCACGCTAGCCGGTTTCGTGCGCGTAGTCCCCCTTGTTTTTGCCCAAAAGTTGTGTGTGTCTCCTAAAGAACTGCACTGCATCGAGTAACAAGTGACCGTAACTCGCTTCCCTCTCTTTTTCAATCGAGTTTCTCATGCCAATACAAGGCGACGCGGTGGGTTCATATAGCACCTCACGCAACAGAGCATCAAATACGGTCACACGCTGTCTCGCAGGGGAATCTTCAAAAGCGGCTCAAGTCTCTGTTGACTCGTAGACCTTTTTATCTGGCGAAGAACTCTCAATGTCGTCTCCGTCAAAACGAAGTGACATTCAGAGTCCTTCAGAGGCGCGCTCCGGCGCCTGCTGTGTGATTCTCTCTGCAACGCAGCGTCTCGGCTACAGCAAAATCTGGTGGGAAGAGGGATTTACATCACACGGATCTGTACAGAATTCCTTTACTTTCCACAGGGGAAACAAACCTGAACAGTGGCCGCGCGAGATCGGCGGCACACAGAAACATGACATCCGTGATCCAGGTTGGCGAGCTGGCGACACTTCGGGAGATTTTCGGCAGGTCTGTGATGTCCCGTGACTCCCACCTGCTCGTCCAGCACAGGCATTTTGTTCACATGAATCTGCGAGACAGCACACGATGGAGGAAAGTGCCTCACAAATTTCGCACGGTTCTCGGAGCCGGGCGGAAATCGCGTCAGACTGCGAGCCAGCAACGGGCCGGCGTGATGTGAGCCGTCTCTAAGGCAGCCGCCGACGGCCCTCCGCGTGGGGGAGTGGCTACAGTGACGCTTGGGGGGGTTTTATTCGATTTTAGAATACTCGCACGCGAGTTCCGACGACCTCAGCTAGCGACGCCCGCGTGCTTTACCCTCCTGCGCTTTGCGCCGTCACTAGAGTCCTTCTACCGTGCGTGGTCTCGATTATTCCAAGTTGGTAAGAGCTGATTTCAGCTTTTCCTGTCAGGGTGGCCAGCGCGGCCGGTGTCCCTCTTCAGTCTGTTTTGTCCAAACGCCTCCCCACGTGAGAGTGCGTGTGTGTGTCGATAGATCTTGTCCTTTATCCGAGATGTCTCGCCTCGCCGGAGTCATCCTGTGTCGCTTCATTGCGACGGCCAGCTTCTTTAGCAAGGCGCCTATTTTCCCGAGAGGGACCAAGAAAATGAGCTCCTCGCGAAGCGGCGTGTTTGTCCTGTTTGACGAGAAAAACCATGATGGAAGTGGCGGCGTTTGCAGTTTTTCCCAAACCAGCAACTGCATCAACGATGCATTCCGTGCAAAGTCGCCAGTTGATAGCGTGGATCTCAACCAAGACATGCTCCGGCCACAGATCTGCCCAAAATGCTGTAAGCCGATGAGACGGACGGAGGATTGTGACAGGAAGACGGGCGATGTCGGACTCCGCAGAAATGCAGAGCCAGAGAAGACAGATTTCGAGTCGATGAAAGACGCTTCCTGGCAAATTGTGGACCTCGAAGAAGCGTGCGAAGGAGAGACAAAAGAAAAACCTTTTGATTCCCAGTGCGCGCTAGACCTAACGGAGTGGGTCGTGTTTGCCTGACTTGGCTGTGAGAGAGTTCTTACACGCGGCCATGATGAAGCCTGTGGCATTCTGTGAGTCAGGAGTCAGTGCGTTCCGTTCGTATCCTCCATGAAAACCCAGTGTAACTACGGCAATGGTGGAAGTGACCTTGCACCTGTTATCCTGTGAACTACAGAGTGCCAGGCTTTTACGAACTGTTCATAACAGTGTACAGCAACTTCTTCTTTTTCGGCGTCTCGAGTCCACATCCTACGGAAAGGGCTACACGGATATTTGCAAGCAGGTGAAGGTAGAACAAAACACGTGTGATGCATGTAGACTGAGATTCCGCTTCACGCTGCAGTGATTGCCCTCGATGACAAGGCAGCTTTTAGAAGAAACCAAAGCACTGTAGAATTTCTTCCAAGTGGCGGGTCATTCAAACACCGTAGGCGTCACTGCTGGGACGCGCTTGGATCCGCGAGCGACATTTTACCATCTCTCTGCAAAAAGGTGGGCCATCCTCCAACGTGAGAGAGCCATCCTCATTTGTGAACAGCATACTTGGAATGCAGCTGGACGTGAAGCAGGACTGCAGTTCTCACTGATTGTCGCGCACGCCAATCTGGACAGGCAGAGCCGTCTTCAGTAACGCTGGAGGTAATCTCTAAAGAACATGTTTTGCTGGAAACAGAACGCGCGCGCGCGAAGAACGAACTGTTTCAGCGTTACTTTCTGTATCCGACGCTCTTTGAGACCTGTTGACTTTGACTGCCTCACTCCCACAAAATGACCGAAAAGAAAATTGAGCTCGAAGAACCTGAGACGAGGTACTTGCATAGCGTGGATGAACGCCCATGTATCGGACTGGAAAACAACTGCAGAGTACGCAGAGTGGAACCGCACCCCTCAAAAAACATGACCGAAAAGCTGCCCTCGTTGAAGGTTGGTTCGGTTCCGGGGCCCGGTTTTTTGTGGTGGTGCTGTTTGCATCAGTGTTCGTCGAAACCCGCAGTCGCCATTCCACCTCGAAAGCACACACTGCGGAAAACAGTGGGCGTTTTTAAGGCTGACTGGCGGGGCTTCTTGTTCGCCACTAAAGACTTTCGGAAGCCAGTCTGCCCGAAACCGAAGCTGGACTCCCTGTTACACATTGTAAACTGGGATTCCTAGGTTTATACAAACTACCTTTTTCTGGGGAGTGGTCATGAAAAGCACAATAGAACTTGAATCCGGTAAACAAAGCCATTCAAGGTCTAAACCAGTCGTCAGACTCTTATTCGAATTAACCACCTTCGGTTCCTCCGTGAAGAAGTTTCGCCTATCTCGTGCGGAACACCGTTTCTCCCCGACGCGTTTCGCGTAGTGGAGGACGATACCAAAGGAGTCGTGTGCGCTAGATCAGCCTTTTTACATCTTTGCGTGTCTGAGGCGCCTTTCGCATCTAACGGCATCCACGCCGGCGCGACCGTCCTCGCTCCCACGACAGCGTGGTTTGGAACGGAAAGGCACACTCCAGAGGACGCTTTCAAAAGCGCCTGTTTTATACACTTTCGAGAGGCGCAGCAGAGCTGTTTCGCAACTCCGTGGCAGCCACCCTGACAAGAGTTACCGTTTTCAGCGCGCTGAAACACTGCGCTTTCACGGAAAGATGTTTGCAAGCAAACGCCGCTCTGTGCGTCTGCTGAGAAAGAACTGTTAAGGAAGTGCACTGCACCAGAAAAAAAGCCCCTTCCGTGGTACCTCACCGACTTTCCGAATCTCCTCGCTCGCGTCCTTTCAGTTAACTGTTTCCCAAAACCACACACACCTTTCCTTATTCGTCGTCTTCAAACAAGGCTTCGTCCCGCCCACTTTCTGCGTCTTCTTCCTTTTTCTGCTGTTCCCGAAGTTTTTTCAGGACTCCCATGGCGTCGCGACTCGCCTCCGCATCGTTGCCCCTTGGTTCGTCGCTGTCGTCCTCACTGCTTTCGTCTCTTCCTCGGCCAACTCGGAGGCGTTTCAACCTCGCGCCGCCGGAAGCTCTGTTTTCCACAAACTCCGACGTGCGTCGGGCATCCTCGTCGCTCTCGTCGCCTTCGTCACCCTCGTCGTCCTCTTCGTCAGCGGGACTCCTCCGTCTGAAATCGCGTTCATCACCACTCGCCGGACCCGACCGATCTTCCCCACGTCCAACTCTGGACGGCACCCGAGAGACAAAGCCACGGGAAGGCACGGCGCTGGAGTCAAAGCGGCCGTCTTCCTCGTTTGACGCCATTTTCCGCTGCGCTTGCTCCGCCGCTTGAGTGTTCGCCGTCACACATGCGTCAATCCATGCTCCGTAAATGTCGATGGGTTCGTCGAGCCGGTTGATTCGCTTCTCATACGATGTGCCGCAAATCCGGCAGCCGAGAGACCCTATGTTTCGCCCTCGATCCCTGCAGTGCACACGCAGGGACAGACCCAAGGGGAAACGCGGTTGGGCTGCCAACCCTGTGCACAGAAAACAGACGAGAGTCCCCTGCAAACGGCCAAACATCCCGAAACACACGACCAAACATGGCAGATGTACGCGTGCGCTTGCCCACAGCGCCTTCGGTTCCAGACCGTCAGCTGTCCGGGCGACGCCAAACCCAGGATTGCCTCTAGAGCGGACTTCAACGGCTTCAGAAAGAAACGCGCTCCTGCAAAGGCATGTTTTCTCGAGGAATCTAAACGAGCGAGCGGACGGAAACACCAGTGGAATCAATCGACGTTCTCTCACATTTTTACTGCGACAGCCCGGGGGTGGCTGCAGAAGGGACAGTCAAATTCCTTGTCAAGTTTTGGCAGCTTGTTTTTCTTCGGCTGCAACACCTTCGACTTCCTCTTCCCCATGGTGAAACAGCGGCGAAAGGGAGAGGTTGCACACGCCGTGCCGAAGAAGCGATGTCCGCTCTCTTTTTTCTCCCTGGTTTCTCTCGAGTGCCGGCGTAGACGCGCAGCCTCTCTGCCCCCGAGGCCAGCTGCTCAGCCGGCGGTGCGTTCCGGGGATTTCGAGAGCGAGAAACGTCCTCGCCTAACTTCAGGTAATGCCGCAGGTGCTCGTGGAGTCCGTCCACGCCGCGATCGAGCCGCAGGGAAAAAGACCTCTGGAAACGAACGCCTCCACCCTGCGTTCGCCAGCAACTGAAGAACCAAGAACCTGCGATGTGCCGAGCGAGCTCGAAGGACTCCGCAAAAAAGAGCAGCAACAGTCCTTCCAAGACAAGAATGCGCGAAAAAAGGAGCTTGATGTGTCCAGACCGGCCGGCGGCAGCGATCACGAGTTTCCGCTTCACCAGTTCCAGCCTCGTACCCCAACTGCTTCGTCTCCGTCCGAGAAAAAGATAAAAAAGATAAGAAAACCAGACGTCAAAGCTCCAGGAACATCGTCCAAAGTGTTTTCAGTCTCTCAAAGTCTCACTGGGACTCCTTCCCGTCGGGCCGGCGCATGCGCATGCAACACCCCAACTGGTGTATGTCCTCGTCAGACCTGGTCCTTTTTTCACACCAGGTGGAAAGAAAAGGCCTTGCCGCTTTACCCAGAGCCGCAGAATCCTCTCATGGCTTTTTTTCGCCGGAAACCCCCTAGGCGATTAGGCGACTCGCGCGTATCTGCTGATGGCCCTCGCCGCGGCTGCTCGACGTCGAAAACGCGCGCGCGCGCAGAGAGTTCTTCGCTAGAGCCACGTTTGTGCAGGGACGCGAAAACAACACGGCCGGTCTTAGGCGCTTCGCCAGCGCGCTCTCCAGGTGGAGACATGTGGACCAGGTGTTTTCGGGCGACTGGAGCGCGAGCTCTGGATGCGGCAGGTGATGAGAGAGAGCGCCCTGTGCGTTTTCTCTCGCAGTTTCTCTTGGGGAGACCCGTAACAACGTTCGGATTCAGCTTCGTGCTCCAGGCCTCCCCACGAGTCAGAGAGCGGCGAAACCTTTCAAGGAAAAACAGGTGAACTTCTCTCTGCTAAACGTGCCTGGAACCGCCGCTGCTGGACGCACGTGGCCCAAAAGATGCCTGGCGACGGACGCGTCTACAGAGACACAGGTAGCTGCGGTTCCTCGAGGGACAGTCTTGATCGTTTTGTTTTTCGCGTAACTTATAGCTGGTCCGAAACAACGAAAACGTCGGAGAGAGCCAAGGTCGCGTACGCATCCTGCCGTGCATCCACAACGAACCACATTGGAGAAAGGAGGTTTGTAATCACTGCATCACCGCAGAAACTGCTTTCTCCCCATGGTAGTACATATCCGAGGAAGGAGACTCATGGATATACTGAGTGTTCTCGAAACCATGCTCACACACTAGAACTTTTTGGATCCGGTATTTTCCTTCTAGGACTCTCAGAGCTGGAGCCCTGTCGAGAGAGCGCTCACACTGACTGAAAGTCCTCCTACGGGCGACAGATGCGCCTGCAACCACCAGGGAGATGCAAAAACGTCTCTGCGCTGTTCTTTGGCGTTCCTGCCTTCAGCGTTTCCAGTTGAGGTAGTGCCTGCAGGTAGCCTGCAAAACCATCGGCTAGCCCCGTTTTGGCACGAACCGTTCAGTTTGTTTCCGTCTGTATCTGTCGACTCGCTATGTGGAGTTTTCACACACTGTTCGCGAACAATGGAAGAAGCCTTCTCAGTTGTTCGCCGTCGCTCCGCGTGATGTTCTAACGCATCTGCACGACCTAGCTGTTAGAGAGGAGCACGGTTCCTCGGTGTCGACACTTACGCCTACGCCGCAAGCTGGGTGATTTCCTTGAAACTTGCTTACCGGATCAATTTCTACACCGTTCTGGTAACTCTCACCCCACCGCCCCAACACGCCCGTCAAGAGGGGAGAAAGAGAAACCGAGAGTGACTGTGCGAGGCGCTGCCCACAGATGTTCCTACCAATGCCGTCTTTCTCAAAGACAGGAATGAGAACCAACTTTCTCAGAGTCTCGCAGGCACTCCACGAAATCCGTTTCCATGTCTCCGGCAAACACGCGTGAGCACACCCCGAGGCCAGGATTTGCGCGCTCCCACGGGAATGGCGACGAAAAAAAATGCACACTTTAATATCACAACTCCGCCGGAGTGTATCCGCGAACACACAATGCAAAACTGTGCATGTCCGAAACATTCACACACCACGCGAAGTTGAGCACACTCCTGGACGTTTCGCCTGATCTCGTCCACATCAGCGCGGTTGAGTCTTTGTTTGGGTAGGAATTCTCCCACCTACGCGGACAGGAAAGGTTCTGTTAGAGCCTTGACGCCGCGGCCGTCGCCTGCGTCTCGCGCCGCTCGTAGATCCTTGACTCACTTGCAGCTTTTCCTCATTCGCCCGTAAAAATCGCCTGCGTTTCTCCACAGGGACTCGGGAACACTCTCCTCGCCGCCACTCTCCCCAACCCATTTCCACTGGCCGTCAGGCTGCATCTGGAGCTTCTGCTGCGGTGTACGTACACTCCCGCCTAGCCCCTCGTCTCTGCCGCCCCGCGAAGCTGCGAGCGCAGAACTGAGTGCTTCCGCATCGGCCTGTCGAGCCGCCTGCAGCTTCGCCTTTTCTCTCAGCAGCGTGGGGCCTTCCGTCGCTGTCCTGGAGGGAGCAGACTTCCCCGGGGCGAATCGCGACGAGGCGAACGAGGTCGACGCAAAGGCGAGGGAGGCCGCGGCTGTCGCGTCTTTGCGAGGCGTCAGCGGCCCCGCCGGGGAGGGTCGGCGCCGAAAGAAATCACAGAATTGATGGAGCAAGAACAGGAGACCGACGCCCACGAGCGTGAGAACAATCAGCCATTCCCCAATCGAGCGCGTTGGATCTTGTCCGTCGTCTTCTTTCTGTTTCCGCTCGGTCCTCGCTTGCTCGTTTCGCTGTCGGGAACCTGTCTCGCCCAAACTCTCTCCCTCACTTCGCACCGAACGCTTCGACACTGAAGACGAGAAAAACGTCGAGGGGAACAGAAGCCGCGTCTCCTCGCCCTTTTCTTCTTCGGTCGTGTGCAGGCGCGCAGTCGTGCGCTCCAGCGACAGCGTCACGATCTGCTTCCACTCTCGCGACTCGATGGTGAGCTGGGCAGACTCGGGCGCTGTCCATACACTCCACTGGGGCGCGGCTTCTTTCTGTACCCGCTTCTGCCCCCGACTGGTCTCGCTCGGAGCCTCTGCCGGCGCCGCATCCACGCGGATCGCCAGGAGCAAACCGCGTTGCTGCGCGCGCACGGTGTACGCCTCCGACGAGACGCTGACGTCGACAGACACTCGGTTCGACGCTGCCTCCTCGCTCGGTAGCGGCGGCACTGGATAGACGAAAACGGTGAGCGGCAACTTCGCGCCCGCGTCAGCCACGCGGAGCGCGGCGGAACCTCGCGATCGCTCAGGCTCCTCCGGCCTCTCCGTCTCTCCGAGGCTTCTCGCTTCGCCAGTTCCCCCCGCGGTTGCCGCCTCAAACAGATCTTCGGACGTCGGGCCCTCGCTGCGCCCTTCGGCGTCTCCGCCCCGCCGCCACTGCGTCTCCTTCACGTAGAGAACGTGGGGCGTGGCCACGTGCATGGCGCGGGCGTCGAACAGGACGTGCATCTTCGGTTGGAAGGAGAGCGCGAGACAGGCGCTCGGGACGAACGGAGAATGGACTGCCTCGCCTCGCGAGTCAGGGAACGGCTGTCGCGACTTCTCAAACAGATACCGCATGCGTTGCCGCAACGAGGTCTGTGCAGCGTCTCCTCGCTCGTCTGACGTGGTGAGCGCGACGAGCCGCCCCGGCGGGAAGGCCAGGAGCCGCGAGGCGAGAGTCGTCCGCACGCTGACGGAGATGGGCAAGAAGAATGTGTGGAGAGAAGCGGCGGACGTAGCCGCGTTGCGCGCGGAAGACGCGAAAGAAAGACTCGCGGATCCGCACGGAAACGAAGCCGCCGTTTCCTCTGCCTGCGCGGTCTCTCTGCTCGGGGCCGAGGAGGAGGCAGCGTCGGCCTGGGCGAGGCGAAGAAGATGCGGCAAATCGGACTTGACAGAGAGAAGGCGTCGTTCCTGAAAGGCACATGCGTGCGCAAGCTGCAAGGCGTCGCCGCCGTCTCCCCTGCTCATCCACGGATGAGTCAGTCCCCCTTTTCCGGCTTCCGAAGCCTGCGTCCGGACCGGCCTTCCAGTCGTCTCGCTCTCGCCGTCCAAAGAGAGAAGAGGAAGTTGCGCGGTCTCGACCACAAACAGCGGCGCCAGGCGCGGGTCACCGACGGCACACTGAACCCCTCCACTCGACTGTACGTACACCGAAGAAGCCACATCGGACCACGCCGCACCTGACGAGATCTCCGTCCGTTCGCCTCGTTCCCCTCCGGATCCTCTCTGTGGTGCAGCCGCCGTCGGCGAGAGAGAAGCCTGCAGACGGAAGAAGAGGATTTCGCCTTCCGGCGGCAGCGCACGCGTCTCAGTTCGCCCCCCGCGCGTGGAGTCTTCTCTGGAGGGCGCCCGGCGAGACAGGGAGACGAGCGACTCTCCACCTCCCTCGCCGTCTCGTCGCCGCGCACAACCTAACCTCTCGAGGCGCGACACAGGGAGAACCTCGCCTTCGCTGAGGACACCCCAAGCTGCGGACGCAACGGACAAGAGAGGCGCCTCCTGCGTCTCCGCATTCTCAGCAAACTGCGCCGCACACCCTGCCGCCGCAACGAGACGCAGTCTTTTCGCGGAGGCCGGCACCTCGTCGGCGGTCTCTCGCTCGGAGCCGCGGACAGGAACCACGTCCAAGTTCAGAACGGCGGACTTGTTGGTCCGCACGCTCGCGAGGCCGGGACTGAGCGCGATGGCGGTGGGGCTCTCCACGTCGTAGGCGTCGTTCCCTGCGGTTTCGGAGGCCGCGAACGGCGAAGCGCCCCTTGGCGGGAAGGATCGGGGTGTATGTACACTCGCGACGGCAGGCCGAGAAGAACTCCAGAGGGCGTGGGCGGCGGGAGCCGCAAAGAACGGCGACGCGCAGAGCGGGGAGAGACAGGAGCTCGAGGGCGAGAAGCTCGCGGACCAGTCGAGGAAGCCCAAGAGAGAGAAGAAGCGGGAAACCGAAGAAGGGACGTCTCGGGACCCGCCGAACGGGGTGTCTGTACACTCGTCAGTCGGGAGGGTCGATGCGTGCTTGCCCGTTTCCTCTCCGTCTCTGCCTCGCGAAACGCTCGCTCCCACTCTCGCATCGCCACCTGAAGAAAACGCCGATCGACGTCCGGTTCGGTCCCGCGTCTGGCGGCCTGGCAGCGCGCAACTCCTCTCCTCAGTCGCCCCCTTCCGCTGTCTGTACGCCTTCTGTTCCCGCCACCAGGAACTCGCTAGCTGTCTCCTGAGCAGCGTGAAGAAGGCGTCCACCCCGTCGACTCGGAGAAGGACATCGTTCACTGCTCCTCCGTCCTTCCCCTCTCGCTCGCTCTCGTTGAACACGAGAGACGCCAGGACTGCAGGCACATCGTGCAGAGAGACCCGCAGCGAGAGCGAAGATGGCAGCAGCGCGGCAGAGGTGGACGCGAAGGGCGGCGCGGGACTGTCCGAGGCACATCGCCCAACCCCCGCCGCGCAGGACTGACGCGCAGCCGACGCAGGCCGCTTGCCGCAAAACGCGAATCTCTGGAAAGGAATGACAGGCTCCTCCGCGAAATGGACCAGAGGCTCGTCGATGGCGAAGGCGGGCGAGAAGACGGAGCCGGCCTCGGGGCCCGACGCGACCTGACTCCGAAGCTCCGCGAAGAGAGACGCGAGCGAGATGTGCAGAGACTGCGCGAGCGCCGGCGCAAAAAGGTCCACGATCCGCGCAACGGCGTGCAGCGAGAGACAGTCCGGAGCCGAAGCAGCGACTTCGCGCGCGCCTCGCCACACAAACGCGGGGAAGAGATGCACGAGCGGGGCCTGAGGCGACTCGGCCGTCCCCGCCCCGTCCACCGCCAAGGCGAGCAGAGAGGCCAAGAGCGGCTGCAGACGGAAGGTGAGCCGGAAGGACACATGCGGCTGGACCCGGTGTACAGACACCTTCGTGTCCGGGAGCACGTGGACGACAGACCCCGGGAGCACAGGGAGAGCGGACGCAGCGTGGAGCGCTGGAAGCGCTGACAGCGCAGGGCGCAGCGCGAGAGCGACTGGCGACGGAAACGCTCGGCTGTCTGTACACACGCGGACTGTGTCGGAGAGGAAGGCCGGCGAGAGAAGGAAGACCGTGACGGCGGCGCATCCCGACTGTGCGCTCGACGCTTGCAACACTACCGTCGGAGGTCCGAAAGGATGTCTCGCGTCGCGCGTCTCCACCTCGGCCGCGACGACAGATGTGTGCGAGGAGAACACATCGATTCTGAAGAACAGGCAACAGAACGCAAAACGGGCATGTCGCCGAGACGCCGAACTCGCCCGTGAGACGCGAGGGCGGACCTGCCGAACTCGTGGGGCCTTCCACGTCCCTCGGGTTTCGGCACGAGCCTCTGCAGAAACGGGTGAACCTCTGAAACCCTCTCCTTCCTGAAGGCCTGCAGACTGGCGCTCGTGGTCCCGCGAAACCTTCGTGACACACGCTGGCTCCGTTCCAACATCCTTTTCGCGTCTTCTGGGTGTCTGTAGGATGGTTCCTGCTTCTGTTCGAGAACCACGTCGCGATCCGCGATGTCCCCGGCCATACGCGCCCGCTCTCGGCGTATGCGTCCCCGTCGCGCCATCGACGTCCCTCCTTTCTTCCGCCGGGTCTCGCCTACCTTAAATCGGTGGGCGGGAGGATGACGCGACCCTTTGCGTCTTTCAAAACGATCTCGCCGCGTTGTCGGACAGCTCGCTCCATCGTTCGCGTCGGCACGCGCAGTTCCACGCTGGCGACCGCCACCACGTCGACGCGGGTGACCTGCCAGGAAGCGTCTCGGCGCCGCGCATCTATCTCTTTTCCTGCGCTCGCCTCTGAGCCGCTCTGGGACGCAGCGAAAGACGCGCCGCGAGAAGGCCGCACCTCGATTTGCAGCCGAGTGGAAGCGACGGCGGGGGAGGTGAGAAAGCCGCCTTCGCCAGGAAGAACCTCAAGAGGTTTCGCGTTTGGAGAGGCTGCACACGCGCATGTCGCCGGCGAGGGGTTTGCTTCAGTTTGCTTTTGCTCTCGGCGCACGCCCTCCGACGCGCACGGACAAGACGCCTCTTGGGAAGACGCGTCCGGCAGAAGACGCACGCGACAGCAAGGCATGCGATACTCCGACGCAGGCGCGGCCAGCAGCGTCGACGGCAGCGCCGAGGACGAAGCAAAGAGACCGTACCACCATGCCGGGCCTGCAGGCTTCCAAGCCCGGAAGGCCGACAGGGCGGCGCGACCGAGGGCGACGTCCGAAGAGAGAGAAGGCGACTCAAGAAGCGCCGAGGACGTGGCGAGGGTCGAGAAGAGCGGCACCGCTGACACCACGATGGAGACCTGGCGTGTGTGAAAGACAAAGAACAAGAGCAAAAAATACAAGTCAAAACGCAAAAGACAGCCGGTGCAAGAGACAGGGAACTGCGCAAGGGGGGGGGGGGGGGACAGAAACGGAAAAGAAACGAAAAAGAGAGACGAAAGAGAGAAGGCAAAACAGGCAAAGCTGCGGCCTTCAGCGCCAGCCGCCGAAAAGGGGATGTGAGACTCGCGTGTCTTTCTTCCCGCGAAATGCCCACTTCCGGCGGTCGAAAAGAACCTCCCAGGGAAGAAAAACACACCCAAGTAACCTACCCACAAGCTGATACTGGCACGCGAAGGCTGTAAAAACCATGCATATACTTGCTCTATACATATATATACATATATAGACATATATATATATATATATATATATATGCACATCCATGCGTTTGTAGAAACGTGTAATGTATCCGTCGAATCAGAAATACACAAATATACGAACACGCGGGTGTACAGGGAGCGACACGCCTCAGCTCGCTGAGGGGTACGTAAGCTCCTCGAGGGCTGCGTCATCTGTTTTCGGTTTCGGTTCTGAGAGTCGAAATCCCACAACAGCAGGCACACCGCCCTACACACACTGTCTATCTTTATCTCTACCTATCTTCATCTTCACCTCTCTCTCTCTCTCTCTATATATATATATATATATATATTGGCAACTGTCTACCTATCTGAATTAGATCGCTCGCTAGACATAGAAGTATGCATGTCCTTCTCGGTTGCAGAGATCGACGGCGCGCTGCGTGGCCTAGCGGCTTACCTCTGTCTCCAGGACGACTTTTTTCACCGGGCGTCCGGGCTCCCTTCGCCTCGGCGCGCACTCGACACCGAGGCGCAGACGAGCTGTCCCTTCGCGCAACCCGACGACCGTGATACTCGGCATGCCTCCAGAAACCGAGCGTCGCAGCGCGGCAGCAGCCGCAGGCAGCGGCAGGGCGGAGAAGGCGCACGGCCTGAGAGGCTTGGCCTCGCAAGTCGCCGCCAACTCCACGGCGTTCGGGTCCAAGAGACCGACGGCAGAGGTCTCCCCGTCCACCACGCGCCAGGTGTACGTACACAGCGACGCGGCCGCCGGCGGGAGCGCGGCGAAAGGCCCTGAAGAGGACATAGAAACAGCAGTGCATTTCAGTCAGAGAACCGCGACTTCCACAGGGAGTGCAGCACGAGGCAGGCGCGCATCGCGGCGTCTGTCCATCGCTTAACGGGGCGGGAGTGTCCATGCACGTGTAGTCGTAGGTCTCCCAAGACACCCACAAAGAAAAAGACAGAGACCCTGAAACACACTGGAGAGAGCGCGAGCTCGCTTCTTTCTCTCCGCGTCGCCTCTGGTTCCCCGCGCGTTTCTTCAGAGAGCCTCACCGAACTGCTCAAGCCGCCGCCGCCCCTCCAAAGTTTCCCGGTCGACGCCGACGCCCGCCACATCCCCGGTGGGCGCAGCAAGATGGCCAAAGTTGAATTCTCTTCCCTCCGCGTCGTAGAGGAAGGCGTGGAGCTTCTGTGTCAGATCGACGCCGAGCTGGACAGGCGCGTCAGCGCGGTGCGCGAACGGTTCTTCGTGTGTGTTTGCATTTGCGCTGGAGGTTGCCAACTCCGCGCCGAAGCGTAGCCTCTGGAGGTTCTGGACCAGGCGCTCCTGGTGAGCGGAGACGAATCCGTTGCCTCCCGGCACCGGCGACCGCTGCGCGATCACCACTCGAGCCGGCAGCGCTACGACAACTTCCACAGTCGCTGCGGCGCGCCGCAGTTGAAGGAAACGGGACTGGCTCGGCGCGGACGCAGCGGGCGGCGAACCGTCTGCAGTCTGGTCCCCTGCATGCACCGTCAGCACTGCTTGGCCTTCTTCTCCCGTCAGCAACTCGACCACCGGAAACGCGTCCCAGCTGTCTCCGCTCGCTGTCTCGTCTCCCTCTTCTCGCGCGACGGGTCCTGAGTCTCTTTGCCCGACCCGCGCCGCGACGACGGCCGCGTCCGAGCTCTCGCACCTACGCACTGCGCTCGACTGAGGCACGCCGTCGAGTTTGCGCGCGTCGCCTCGGCGTCTCCGAGGGCCGCCGCGGACAGTCAGCTGCAGCGAGTGTCCTCCCGGCAGCAGAACGAGCGAGGCGGGGAAGACCCTGAGCGGCGGGTAGAGGGCGAGGGACATCTCGGCGCTCACCGCCAGTCGACCCGCTTGCGCAGCGAGTGCAGACGCGGCGCTGCGAGACGCGGGCGGCGCGGCCCAGTTCACCGCTTCCACTGAGAGAAGGAGTTCCGTGTCCGGTTCGAATCCGTCGACGTAGAAGAAGAAGTCGGGACAGTCGTCGCGGCTTGGCTGCGCGGCGTCTCCGCCCCCGCACGGGCTCTCCGCGAAGAGCCTCCGCACCTCCGTCTTCCAGAGGAGCTCGGAAGCAGCCTCGCCGCGCAGAGCCGGGAAGGCGCCGAACCCTCCCGCGGCGGGGCTGAACGAGGCGACTGCAGAGATCTCTGCCTCGGAGACCGACTGCGGGGGAAAGTTCGGTCGCGCCTCCTCTTGTTCGTCAAACTCTGCGCGCTGGACGTACAACCAGCCCGTCGCGCGACCGGCAGCGCCTTCGCTGGCGTCGTCGTCTTCGGGTCTCCCTGAGGCCGCCGGCACAGCCTCCTCTGCTCCCGAGTCGCGCTTCGACTTCCTGGAAATCTTCAACGCCAGCTCCATGGCGCGGTAAAACGCAGGGTCCAAACGTTCGCCGTCTGCAGCGAACGCAGCCACCTTCACGCCGTAGGTTTTCCCCTTCTCGATCTCTCCCCAGTCTCCCTGGATCCAGTCTTTTCTTTGCTCCTCCCGGCCAGGTGAGCCGCGCGCGCTTCGAGTCAGCAGCGTCTCGGGAGGCAAGACCGCGAGTGTGAGCCGCGCCACGCTGAAGAACTGGAGATCGACAGCAGGTGGCGCTTGGCCCTTGGTCCCTTCTTCCTGCGCCTGGGTGTCTCCGAGCACGCCGGTGTCGTCCACCACCAGGCGCCCCGAAACGACTGGCCCGCGGGTATCTCGCGCATCGGCTTCGCGCGTCAAACCTCCAGCAGCCGACGGCGGACGAATGAAAACTTCCTGCTCCGTGACGGGGCACGCCGGCGAGCAGACGCGCCCGTTTCCGGGCCACGCGAACGGAGGCGGCAGGCGGAAGAGCGGAGACACCGCGGCGTCGCGCTGCGCCCGAGACGCGGCGAGAACAAGCGTGGTGACGTCCAGGCCGTCTTGTGGGGTTAGGAAATGTGCGCTGCCGCGCTGTTTGCCGGAAGGGGCGATGGGGCCGCCCTGGGGTTCCGTGGAAGCGTGAAAGAGCGAGGCAAAACGCCTCAGTGTCGCCTCGGGAGACAGCCCCGAGAAGAACGCCGCCTGCGTGTGCTCGGTCAAAAGCGCCGACCCCGGTGTCTCCGTGTATACCGCGAACGGAGGGGAGAGTTCAGACCCCACAGGCAAGACTTTCAGTTGACTGTGCGGCGACGCGAACTGAAGCAGCACGCGATACACCAAACCGGGGTGGTAGAACAGGCGGATGGGCGCTGGAGTCCGCTCTCTTTGAGGCGGGAAGAATCCCGGGAGAAACGACGCGTGCGGAGCGAGGAAACGCGGAGGCGGCAGGACGACCAGAGAAAGGCTGGCTGCGAGGCGGTCGGCGCGCCATGCGGAGGCCTTGGCTGTCTGGGCCTCGCCTCGAAGAGCCTCGCGAGCTTCACGCAGAGCCTTCACGAGCACCGCTCGGTCCTCTCCGCGCAGAGCCGGCTCGGTCACCACGCTGTCGGCCGTGGGCCACGTCAGGTGTGCAGACAGCGCAAACACCCCGCAGCAGGACGACGGGGCCACCTGAACCGCGACGGCTTCGCTCCGCGCGGTCCCGCGGCTTCCAATCGCCTCGAAATCTTCAAAGAAGGAAACGAGAGAGACGCGCCCCGCGCCTGACTCGCCACTGGCCTCTCCAGTCTCCGCCGGGGGAAATCTGCCGTCTCTGGTCAGGTTCCACGAATCGGTCGAAACCGAGAAGGACGTCGCGTTCACCACTGGCTGGCCGTGGGCGTCATAGGCGACCGCGAGGAAACGATGCGTCGCTCCGCAGCGAAGGAAGAGTGTGGGTGCAGAAAGCGGAGACACTGGAGACACTGGAGACACCTGTGGGGCGGCCGCCGCCGACGGGGAGACTGGGAAGGACGCCAGAGTCACTGGCTTGGGCGAAGCGACGGCCGCGGTCGGCGTCGAAAAAGAAGGCAGGGTGAAGATTTCGAGGCGGTGCGGAATCGAGCAGACAATGGCCAGTCGGACCGAAGTCGAGACCGCGTCCCTGAAACACAGACGACAGAGAGAGAAGGCGTGACAGGTCACGACCGGCGAGAGTCTCGCCACTTCGAAAGGCGGGCCCTATATGGCGACTGCGAAACCTGCACGCATATACTCATATTTACATTCGTGTATATAAATGCTGCAACAGCGAGATTGGAGGACTGGAGACCATTTCATGGAGCCGTTATAGGCATTTGCGGGGGAGGCACCCTTACACGTCGACGCCTTCTCTGGGGCGGTTGGTCATTTCCATGATCACTCTGGCGGGGACAGTGCCTGGGTGGACACAGACGACTCGCAGGACGTCTCGGTTTTCGTTTGCAATTGCCAGGAGAGAGGCGTTCGGAGACGCGTCGCTCTCGAGTTCGCCCGTGTAGTGCTGCGTGTACAGCGCAGGTCTGGCCGGCGGTCCGCCTTTGGTGAAGAAGGTGAGCGAGGAGCCCACGGCGAGAGTCAGGATTTCTTCGCGCGGTGTCTCGCCGTTCTCTTGCGAATATGCGACCGCCGGGTGATAAGACGCCACGGAGGAGACAGGCGCGCTGTACAGGAGCGGCGAGGCGCACTCCTGGCAAGCCGAGGGAGGCGAGAGGCGCTGAGGTTCGAAGCGAGAGCCTTTGGGGCCGGCGGTGTCGCCTTCACTCGCACTCGACACTCCCGCGGAGGCAGAGGACGACGCATGCAGAGCTCGGTGAGGCGGCGCCCGCGACGAAAAGGGAAGTGGAAGGAAGAGACGATCCAAAACCACCCACGCCTCCAGAGGAGGAAAGACGTCGACAGTCACCCCTGCAGTCAAGGAGGCGGAGGGCGAAAAAAAGAACCGAGCAGAACCTGGCGCCTTGCCGGTCAGCCGGAAAACGCCGCACGTGTACGGGAGCGCTGGCCGCTGAGAAAAGCAAACGAAAACCCGACAAAGGAGAAACAGGTGAGGAGACGCGCCACGAAAAGGACAACGAATCAGACTCAAAAAAGAAAAGGACAAGGAATCAAAACGCGTGGTGCGACAGAAAGGACGCATGCAGTTCCTTCTGCCAGCCGCGATCGTCTGTCGACAGACACCGACAGATTTCAGTCGCCATCTTCACATCTGTTCCTTTATCAACTGAATACCATATATATCTATATATATATGCGTAGACGCGTGGTGTTTGTAGCTGTCTGTGTAGATCGAATCAGAGATGGACAGATGTGTGTAGGAATGGAGAAAAGGGGAAAGGACGCAATGTGCCGTCGGGGCAGGCCCGCGGGTTGGTCCTGCAGACGGCCGAGCACGCACATCCCCGGCGTTCTCGCCCCGGGCTCCACAAGGCGAGTTCGGTAGGTTGCTGTCTCGCGTTTCACTTTCGTGGCTTCGCAACTGACCAGCTCGCTGATCATCAAGATTTCTGGACTGTTCGTCCAGAAGCGTCGGTCTTCTCGCTTCTCTCCGGCCGCAGGAAGCAAGTTCGTGCAGTTCGCAAACTGGAGAGGGTGGAGGTGAAAAGGGTGTCGAGACAGCCAGGCGCGCTCATCCGCGCGATCGAGTTCTGTGCTCCAGTCTGACGCAGCTTGGCGAACGGCGTGAGCTGCGCTGTCGAGAGACGGCGCCCGCGACGAAGAGAGGGACGAGCGCGACAGCCACTCGGCGACCTTGGGAGGCAGAGCGAGCATTGGCGGGATGCGCGCGTAAGCCGTCACGACTGCCTGAAGAGAGGCACAGACGGGCAAAAAACCCCAGTGACCGTTCTCTGATTTCCCGCTTTCTTCTTTCGGGACACGGCAAAACGAAAAGGGAAAGAAAACGACGGGGAAACTGCACATTCTCCCCCTGTTTTTCTCTCCGGAGCCGACACACACAACACACGCAATACGACTGATCCGGGCTTCCCTTCCTTCTTTTTGTTCTCTTTCTCCATCTCCCCTCTTCCGCTATCTCTCTTCTTTCTCTCTGTAGAAACCTACGATTGCGTGTGTGACGTCGTCGCGGATCTGGCCGGAGGCGTCTCCGTTTCTTCGGTCTTCTCGCAAGGCGCCCCGTCGGCTGTCTCTGCCGTGCTCGTTTGTCGCCTTCCCACTCTGGCGAATGAGGAAGGTGTCGACGGAGACCTCGACTCTCTCTGGTTCCGCGACGACGACGAGGAACTCGAAGACGTTCTGTGGCTGACGAGCATCTTGCAGGCGAAGCACAGCGGCCCCAGTCGCATGCGCGCCTCCACGGGCCTTCCCAGCTGCCTTTCCGTCCCCAGAATTTCGGGCGCGATTCTCGAGGCGGAACCTCACGCGAGGCGAGTCGGAAGAGGCGCGCGGCGCTCGCGGATTGTCGCCCCACGACAGAGGCCCGAGGAGTCCAGACGAAGAGAAGGGCGGCGCCGCAGGAGACGGCGGCAGGCGCTGGACCGAGATCAGAGGAGAATCCGACGTCAGGGTGTACGAGCCTGGCAGGCGAAAGCAGAGAGAAATCGGCAGACAAAGTAAAAACGCAGTGGGAAGAAGCATGCGACGCACTCGGATGGCACAGACATGGCCAAGGCACCGCTCGGTTGCGGCAACTTAGACATCACGCTCTGAGCCCAGACCCGAAGTCGCCCCAGAGACCCAAGCGGTCAGGCGTCACACAGTCTCGTTTGGACCCTGCGCGTCCCGGAAAAACGCAAACCACACAAAAGCACAGACAAAGGAGCGGTCGCACACGGCGTGGCGCTTCACCAAAGCCTGCTCTACATGAATGCATGGAGTCTGAGAGAGTACACCAAGCCAGATGAGATTAAAATAGATACACGCGTGCACGTCCGCAAACGTTAACGCGTTTTCGTCTCTCAGTTCATTGCTGAGACCGCAGCGTCGAGTTGTGTCTGCCTTGTTTTTTCCGTCAAAAAAACGCGAGGGTCGGCCCGCCGAGGCTGCTCGGACACTCTCCCCTGGCGCCCAACGGAGATCCGCTTTCTCACCGGAGCCTCCCCAGGGCTCTACTTCGAACGAGTGGAGCGGTGGGAGAAGAAGCGGCTGCTCGGTAGACAGTCTGACGGCGTCTCCTGTCTCCTCGCGCGGGTGCGGGAAAAAGAGCAGAAAGACTGGATCGACGACGCGGAATCGGAGAGAAAGCGAGAGCGGCACGGGCGGCTGCCAGAAAGCCTTCGCGCCTCCGGACCGCGAACCGACGTGGAGGAGCGAGGCGGTCAGGCGCCCTTGCGATCGTCGTGTCGCCGAAAACCACGCGAGGAACTGCGCACGCCGCGGAGAGACGGAAAACGGGGAACGCAACGGGGTGGAGAGAAGACAGAGGCGACACTGCATCAGGCAGCGAATCGCGTCTCAGAGCCCCGCCGCCTTCGTTTCCTCTCTAAGCGGAGAAGGTCACGCGCGCTTCCCATCCTCCACGCTCTGTGCGCGTCCTGGCAATCTCCCCGTCGCGCGCCGCTTCCGATTTTGCTCTCAGAAAGGCCCTCCCTCGCGTGCCTTCCGGTCGTTCTCCCTCTCTCTACCCTTTGAGAATTCCGCTCGCGGAAAAGACTTCCCCTCACCTGTTGGCCGCTGCCTTTTCTTTGGAGTCCGCAGTTGTCTCTTTCGAAGGCAGTTTCGCGGTCGCGCTCGCTCTCGCCCGTCTCCGAGTCCTCGTCTTCTTCGCTCTCGCAGATCCAGTGGAACGCAGCGTTTTTCGGCGTGGACACCACGAGGAATTGCGCGTCGTCTTGGTCCTGCGTCGAGCGGTTCTCGAAGCTCGTGTCGGCGCCAGGCGGGGCGTGCTGGGGTTCTGTCAGCTCCTCCTCGCCCGCGGTCCCGCTCGCTTCGCCCCGCCCACCGAGTCCCTGCGGCAAGCGGCGAGCCAGCATCTCGACCTTGCAAAGGTACTCTGTGCCCCGCACGAGGTAGAGAACCGCTTCGCCCTCTTCCTCTTCGTCCTCGCTTCCTCGTCGGGAGCTGGTCTTCACCAGACTCATCACCAGCTCGGCTGGCGGCGCGCCCAGCGCGTCACCTTCGTCGAGTTTCTTGTCGAACCGCAAGTCCCCACGACCCCACGCACGCTCCACCAGCTTGGAGAGAAGAAGGTCGCGGCTCTGCGCCTCGTCACCCTGCTGGCCGCCGCCGAGGTTCCTCACCTGCTTCCGAACGGCCAGCAACAGCTGTCTCCACACCGCCTGGGGCTCGAGAGCCTGGACGTCGTCGACAAAGAGGCGGAGCGCGGACGGCACCAAGACGAGGACTTCTGCGTGTTGCTCCTCGCCGGTTCGCGTGTCCACGGCCCGCAGGAGACTCGCGCCCTCGAGCCCGAACCGCGTCGCCTGCACGCCCTCGCCGGGGAATTCCGGCGGAGACTCGACGCGCAGGAGCCCAGAGGGATCGATGGAGACGAGGGAGGACGAAGCGGCGTCGGCGGCGCGCGCGAGCGGCAGTCGATCTTGCGCGTCGTAGACGGCCAAGTCGACCGCAGAGAATTTGCAGTGGGGCGAGGGCAGGGAGACGTACGAGGGCCCGCGCGAGTGTGGGGACAGCGCGAAACTGTCCTCCGGACTTCCACTGGCGTTTTCGGTGCGTTCGCGGAGGCGCAGGAGACGGTACTGGTACACGGCGGCCGGCGGCAGGACTTGAAACGAGGGGAGAAGCATCACGGGTTCGTGGACCACAAACGAGACGCGGGCTTCGCCCACGTGCTGGTAGTGCTCGCCAGCGAGGCGGACAATGATCGTCGCCTTCCCCGTCTTCAGCCCGCGGACCAGGAGCATGTCGCTGCGCCAGAATGCCCCGGCGCTTCCCGTCGAGCCGACGCGCGCAGCGGCGCTCTCGGGTGCGTGGACACCGCCCGCGGCCTTCTCGCTCGTTCGCTCCACCCACCTTCGAGTCGGTGTGGCTGCCTCGGCGTCGCTGGAGATGTCCTCGGCCTGCAGAATGCCCCGCTCGCCCTCGAATCGCCAGAGGAAAACCAGACCCTGTAGACTCGTGAAGATGTTTCCTTCTTCGTCAAAGGCGAGGACGCCGACGTCGCCCAACTGGCCGACGGCGAGGCGCCGATCGCGCGTCCGGAAGGCGAGGCGCGTGATAGGGGCCACGACCGCCTGCACGCGCATCGAGGTTGGAGACACCTGTCTCCCCGCGTTGGGCTGCGCAGCCGGCGTGGCGAAGATCCACGACCGGCCGCGACGGTGCGTGTGTGGGGAGGCCTCCACGAGCACGCGCGGGAGACAGGCGGGCGCGCCGTCGCCGGCCGCAGAGAGGGAGGCAGAGGGAAGGAAACACGCCGAAGAGGGCTGAGAGGGGGAGCAGTCCGGGTGTAGGAGACGGATGAGGTCGGGGTGCTGTGCAGTCCAGTAGAAGCAGGGAGGAGAGGAGAGAGACGCGCCATTCTGCTCGACAATCAGGAGAGTGCGGACAGAGAGAGCCGGCGAAGGGACGCGCGGATCGGGCGCCGGAGCAGGCGAAGGCAGGAGAACCTGGGCCGGGCCGATCTTGAGTTCCGGCTGGCCTCTGGGCGCGGCGGACGCCTGAGAGACACCCGGGAAGACGAACAGCGGAGGGCGAGTCTGAGGAGCGGGGAGAGACGTCCAGAGAAGAGGCGCGGCGAGAAGGATCAGAAGCAAGAGGAGAGGCGACAGCAACTTCGAGCGAGACGCGCCACGCGCACTGACACGGAAGAACCGAGCGGAGGAAAAATACTCAAAGAGGCGCGGAGGGCCAGCAGACTTTGGCTGCGAGGAGGAGACGGAAGAAAAAGACAAAGGGACACTGTCTGCGCCGGCACGCTGGAGAGCGCCTCGCCTCGCAGCGGGGGAGGCAGGCATTTTTGGAGACGAAGAAACGGTGGACGAACAAGACATGGCAGGTGAGAGAGGAGAACGCGAGGCAAAAAGGGGACTGGGACCGGGGCTGCGAGACGCGCAGGGCGTTGCAGGGAGGGCGCAACGGACACGGAGGCCGTCTCCCCTCACAGTCGATTCTACGCTTATGGGAGAGGAGGCGCCACGAGCCGAGGATGAAGCGAGGCGGTGGGAGGGAGACTTGGAGGCCTCAAGAGACGAGGAAACGGGGGGGGAGCACGAGGGGCGGCAAGTCCCCATCGTCACGAGTAACGAGCCGGAGGAATCGATCCGTGCCAGAAAAGGGGCATAGTTCTCTTGCAGCGTACAGGAAAGGAGCGCGGTCAAAGCGAAAAGAGAAGGCGGAATGGAAGTACCCGGAAAAGAGCTGAAAGAGAAGACGGAATGGAAGTCCGAGGAAAAGAGATGAAAGAGAAGACGGAATGGAAGTCCGCGGAAAAGAGCTGAAAGAGAAGACGGAATCGAAATACCCGGAAAAGATAAAGATACACCCCGGGAGAGGGAATGCCCGCGCCAGAGAAAACGACCGGAAACGACGCACGGTGTACCGCCTTCCGCCGGTGTGTATGTACACCCGAGGCGTCCCGTCCAAGAAGACACGCACAAGCGCACTCCTTGCCAAAATGCAAGAAAGTGTGCAAGAGAACGCAACAGGGTGCAAGCGATGTGTCGTCCCAGGCACGTGGGAACCGAGACTCTCCAGTCTCTGGATTTCAGACAAGCAGGAGAAACGCCACAAGCAAACACCTCCCCAGCGGGGCGTACACGCCGCCCTCAAATTTCGCAGTCAGAAAATGACAAGATAAGAGTCCAAGGACAACAGGAAATTGAAGACGCCTGCAATGACGAAACTCTCTGCATGTCGTTGGAAAAACGATCGGAGTGCGGGAGGACACGGGGCACTCGAAGGTGTATTCGAAACGACGCGATTGCCGTGCACCTTCTTAGTGTGTTTTTGTGTACCTCACTTTGGTAAAGATCTCGGTCGCTGTTTTGGTTGGTTTCTCGTTTTCTCGAGGCGTTCACCCTTCTCGCCACTTCGTGCATCGCTGCTTCGCCTTTCTTGTCGCCGTCCAGAGGCCGCCCCCCTCGAACCGTGCGCTTGCCAGAAACGTCGGCTTCTTCGCCGCAATTTTACCGCGCGTCCCCACGACCGCTCTCAGCGCTTAAACCTGGCGGAAAATCGGCGGCGGCGAAAAAGGATCAGTTGCGGACAGGGAAAAACTGTCAGAATCTCGACGAATTCTCTCTCGTGTAAAAGCAGACTGGGAGAGAACTTGCGTTCCCTCCTTTTTCTCGTCTTCTTCCGTGGGAACGGCGCGCGGGCGGCTGCAGACCCTCTCGACGGTCCCTCTTTTGACGTCACTGGAAAAGAAGAACGGGAGACGGCGCTCGAGGAGCGACAGGGGAAAACGGCCGAAAGACCGAGAAACAAGGCGGGTGGTGTTGGAGAAGAGAGACAGGGAATGAGGGCGATGTGAGACGGCGTCAATTTCTTTTTCTTTCGGCCCACTGGACGGTTGTTTCGTTCGTCCGCGCGACCGGCTCCTGCCTTTAGGGATTTTTCATCGACCGAACCGCTCTCTGCCGGCCGTGTCAGATCTTTCCTCCCTCGATTGGTGGCGTTTTCTCCCCTCCCTCGCATACACGACCCTCAAAACGTTGCTTGTGTTTTCGTCATCTCGTCCGGGGGCGCGGGAAGAAATCAAAGAACGCGAACGGCGCTGTTTTTCTCCCTTGGCGAGACGGCTCCGCTGGGTGCGCCCTGGTTCTCAGCCTCCTCCTTCGATTTCGCTCCGCGATGCCGAAAATCCGCAGAGAACGCACCAAATACCACGACCTCGCGCCGCACTCGCGGCGTCTTCAGTCGGGAGAAGAGTCGGCGGCGCCCAACGCCGAGCCTGCCTCGCCAGCCGCCGAAGCGCGTCTCGAGCAACTGAGGCAGACTTTCTCGACAGAGAAGTCGGATGGCGAACAGCAGCGAACGGCGGCCCATTCACGCGCCGCACACGGTTCGGGAAGGCAATACAACGAGGCTGTGAGCAAGGAGAAGATCGACGCCACGCTGGAACAGTCCTTCTTGGGGCTGTCCCGGGGGCAGCGGCGGCGGCTAGCCAAGCGCGAGGCGTGGTTGCGGAAATTCGATTTTGCAGGCTACGCGAGGGAAGTGAAGGCGCAAAAGCAGAAAGAGGAAAACGCACGGGCTGCACACCCGCTCTTCGATTTCGGAACTTTCCGGAGTCAACTCGAAACAATCGACTCGTCTATAAGCCGACGGGGGGGCCAGGCCCGTGGAACCGGCGGGGATGTCGCGGGACCGGAGAGGAAGGGAACGGGGAAGATTTCGAGGAAGACGTTTCAGCGCGTGACACAGCGGGAACTCCAGCAGTACGACGCCGTTCTCAACTTCCCTGCCTTCCAAGAAAGCCCGCTGGCCGCCCTCAAACTGCACATTGAAAACACGCTGAACCTGCAGAAGCAAATGGAGCGGGGCGAGGGGCCGCGGGACGACGTCAAGCGAAAGACAGAGGCAGCGGGAGGCAAACAGACAGCCGTACCAAAGCGACCGCGGTAGCAGACAAGACGTGTGTGGTATGTCGCAGATCGTCCCGGTGTTTTTTCGTAAACAGACTCTCTCTTATAAAAACGACAGACCGTGTCCTTTCCAGGACTCCCAGATTCCACTGCTCTCTTGTGAAGGTTGCCCGGACAAACGCACGAAATGCTTCTCTCCGGTCCAGCAGAGAACGACCGCTGTGTAGGAAATTGTCGCACCTAACTGGAACTCATTGGTAGGGAAACGAACTGCAGGTTAAGATTGACGTGACCGGACTTTGTCGCCGTTGCTCAAGTCCACGTTTCGTAATCGAGGCTGTACCAAAACGTAGACAGGCAGATCTTTGACGGCAAGTCAATGCCTCGTGCTGTGCATTTTCACTGGGGCCACACGACTCGAGGCGTTTTTCGCCTCTCCGCAAGCGGCCCTCAATCCACTGCGGAACGTCTCGCCTGAAGCCACTAGTTGAGCACAGAAAGGCGTGGAGGGAGTCTCTCCGGCCAATGCAGCGTTTTTCGACAAGAAAAAGCATGTGTCAGCCTCCAGTCTACGAACCGCAGGTCGGAAGAGCCCGGAGGACGGGATACAACGGCTGAGGCTGCGGATATACTTTCAAAGTGCTGCGCGGAAGTCGCTGCCGAACACAGAGAGAGCGACGCCACTCTGTTTGCGCGGTACACAATCATCACGGTCGGGTGATGTCAGTTTCGCAGAGATGCGCTTGTCGAAACAAGGAGGAACGTTTTTCGCGAAGCGCGTTGGTGGGCACCGAAAAGCCTAGAGGCGGAACGACGCGTCAGTCCATGCAAAGGAACACGACTCTCGTGTCTCGTGGCGTCTCGCCGCTGGCCCTCAACGCTGAGCAAAAACGCTGAGGTGCTCAATGCCTGTCGAGAAATCGTGCCATGGTGTGTGTCTGAAACACTCGAGTGTCGACAAGTGCTTTTTTGTTTGGACGCGGGACGGGCAGGCTCTGAAACTGGCGACTTTCGCAACCTCTGTGTGCAGCAAGACACTTTGGAAAAGCAGTTAGGGCGGATGGGACATGCTGCAAGCGTTTTCTGCTGAACGAAATGAGCAGTCGACGCGCCTTCCCGTCTCGATCCTTTCTGGGAACCTGTAAGCTTCGAATCCTGAATCTACACCAAAACTGCGAGGGACAAGGAACTTTTTCCTGAGATGCAGCCGACGAAGAGAAGTGTACCTCCAAAAAGAGTACCAGCCTTTTCGTGGCAGGAACAGTCCTCTCTCGCTCGTGCTCGAGTCGCGGCATGCATGCGTGCGTGCATGCCAGGATATACCGCGCGCGTCGAAGCCATCCTTGTTTCTGGCAAAACTCCGAGACGTTTGTTCTTCTTCGGGAACAGCCGGCGCAGTTATCGGCGTCGCGCTCTTTCCTTGGGTTCCTCTCTGGAATTTCCGCCAAGAGATTTCGTCCACGGCGGGCGCCGGCAGACTAGCCGACCAAAGCGACACCAAAAACGGGAAAGGAGGGGCGCCGCGCGATTCGACTGCCTTCGAAACAGGGACTTGCTTTGCCAGCTTCTCGCAACGTTTGCAGTGGAACTCCCCCTTTTTGATCCTTTCCGCTTTCTTGCTCCAAAGTTCCTCCCGTCGCTCCCCGGTTCACGCGGGCTCCGGTCCGGTAGGCGGTCTCTCCTCTCTCGCCCGCGGATAGGCTCAAATTCTCGAACCGAGGCCGAGGAACAACTGGGAACTAGGCTCTTTGTTTGCATGCCTGGAAAAACCTCTGAGTGTATACCCCGGCAGCACTGCGTTTCGTCCGCCTGTCGACTCGAGGTTTCTTGTACACTGTGTGTAGGCATTCTCATGTCTCCTCTGTAGCTTCTTCGCGTCTTTTCAGAGAAGAAGTGTCGGACCGCAAGCGAAGAACCACATCAAAGGAGGGAGACGAGACTCTGGCAAACGACGCGAACCGGCCCCTACGACGCGTCGTGCGTCCGTCTCCCTTTTTCCGTTTTCAAATCGAACTCTCTTTTCTCCTGTCCACAGAAGCGGACGTGGGAACTTCAGAGTCCTGTCTTCTGCTGCGTCCCTGCTTTTCTCGTGTGACCCCTCTGTCGAAGTTGTTCAGCCTCCTCCCCCATCTCTTTCTTTTTCCCTCCCCCTCCTCTCTCTGCTTTTCGGCCGCCTTTCCGTGTGTTCTCGCGGCGCGCTCTCTCTCGTCTCGGTGACGCATGCGACCGGAGAAAAATGGGGGGTCATGGCGGGCTCAACATTCTCCCCCAAAAGCGATGGCACCTGTACCGCCACGACAACCGGCTACGTGTACAGCGCGACGAGGAGCGCGAACGCGAGCGGCAAACCCAGAGGAGACACGCGCACGAACAGCGGTCGATGCTGGACATTCTGACCCTGTTGAAGAGACGGAAACTGGAGGCCGCCGAGAGTGCGAAGGCGCGAGATTCGGGAGAAGAGGAAGGCGCTCCAACCTGTGGAAAGAGAGAAGAAACACAGATCTCACGGGACCGTTTCACAGCGCAAGCCTTGGAGGCAGAGACCGCCACGGCGACTGTCTCCCGCGACGGCCTCTCGACCTCTGCGCGTCTTGCCTTCTCGGAGACGCGACAAACTTTATGCCCACCTCCTCACGCGTCGTCGTCCCCTTCTCGCTTTCTGCCAGGAAGCATAGAGAGCGGCGAGAAGGCTGTGGGTAGGTTCCTTTCTGTCGGCGTCGTTTCCGCTGTCAGGCGCCGAGGAGACACTCCGCCTAGGGTTGCGTTCGCAGATTCCGCACCGTTCTTTGACGGGGACTTTTTCCCGGACGGCTCTCCGGGGGAAGACTGCTCGCGAGACGGCCCAGCCTCAGACCTCTCTGCGGGTCTCGAAGTGGGTGCCTTCTCACAGAAACCGGCGGAAATCGTTCGAGTTTGCGCACCTGCTTCCTCGTCTTTCTCTTCCGCGGCGTCCTCTTCTTCGAGTATTAGCAACGGTGGCTTCAGGAGCGCGGCAGCTGATGGAAGCGTCGTGCCGACGTCTGCGCGTCTGTACACCGCAGGTCGAAACGCGGTCTCTGTGCTGCTTGACCCGGCACAGAACGCGGGCGACCGGGGAGGAGAGGCGAGTGTGGCGCGCCACGTGAATCTGTTTTCAGCGGAAGAGAAGGAGATGCACAAACTCGAGGAGCAGAGGAGGAAGTACCTCCAGCAGGCTGGGTATACACCCGATTCGAGGAGCGAGTTCGACAGCGTCATTCGCGAGGCTCTTCATGCGAAGCCGTGGTACCATTGCCCTCCCTCCTCGGTGTCTAAGCCCGCAAAGGCGCCGGAAAGCCTCTCAGCAAACCTCTCAGACCACGACGCGCTTATTCAGTCTCGCCGTGAGCAGGCGAGGGCGATCGCAGCGGGAGTCGTGGAGAGTGTCTCTCGGCGACTCCAGGCTGCAGGTTTGCCAGGAGCCGACTCGGCGCATGCATGCAGCGAAAAAGAACGCGCCAGCGACGCGGAGGGACCGCGGGGGGGTTGCGAGGTCGAGGAAAGCCGCGCACTCAAAGAGAAGAAGCGACTGAAATTGGAGAGGAAACGCGCCAAGGAGAAGGCGCGAGAGCGAAGGAGACAGAAGGAGAAAAAGGCCAAGCGGAAGGCCAGGGAAGCGAGAGAAAAGAAGGGAGTTCCGGTTTGCGTGGTGATTTCCGACGAAGAGGCGAGCGTCTTATCCATCTCGAGCACCTCGGAGGAAGACGAGCAACGTCGACGCGGGGACACGGAGGAAGATGACGTGTGCGTGTGTCTCGGAACGCCCGCCGATTCTTCAGCAGACGAGAGCGACGAGGCTCTTCTCTTTGTCGAGTCTTCTGACGACGTGAAGGCCGACGAGATGCACGGAGACAGGCGAGGAGAGACAAGAAGTCCAGAACCGGAGGCAGGTCGCGCCGAGCAAAGACCGGAAAAAGACGCGCGACAGGGATGAAGGTTTCGAGGAGACGACACCACGCGAAAGCAACTCTCCTGTTGTTTTGTTCAGAACCGTTTTTTTTTGAAGCAGCGACACACGCAAGGGAACACACATGCACTGCCAGGCGCGGGCGTCTTGTCCAGCAGCGGCCTCAGAGGCACGTGGCCGGGCCGGGGGGGGGGGGGGCTTTTTTGGTCGCGGCTTTGTCTTTTGGAGAGCCTCAGGCAAAGAACTGAGTGTATAAATACAAGCATGACCTGCCGCGCGGGCTGGAACCGCGTTTGTTTTACTTGTCGCCAGGGATCGTTTGGTTTTTTAGAAACAGGCCCCAGAGAAAGGGAAAGAGCGGCCGTTCGGCCTTGGCGTCTCTGCTTTTACATCCTGTCTATGAATCGGTTTTTCGGCGTCTCTCCTCTCGGGTCTCTCAGCGAGGGCGCCGGGAAGGGGTGGAAAAGAGAGAGCTCCTGGAGGCACAGGGAAGAAAGGAAGCGGCGCGGCGCGAAGAGCAGAGATGCCACAAAGATCGTCTCGTCCACGCCGAGGAAAGAACACTCCGCCAGCCACGTGGCGGCGGCGGAACAGACAAACGAAATCCGGCGATGACGCGGACGCGTCCACGGACAGAGGTGCGCTTGGGAGAAACCGCGTGCATACACGCAGAGAGCGAGATAGAGAGATGCGCGATGCTGTCCAGTCTCTCAGAGAGAGCGACAGGCAAGAGACTGCGAGAGACGGAGGCTTCGATTCTTCAGGGGATGGCGGGGCGAGAGGCGGGAGACAGCGAAGCACAGAGAGGGAGACGCGATGAACGGCGCGGGATTCAGATTCGCTGCCAGGACGCAGGGAGCCGAAGTGTCCGCGTGCGAGAAGCACGGCGCTCAAGGGGGCGGGGCGTCGGGTCTTCTTAAGGTGGTCTTGGCGTTTGAGATTCGCGGCTTTAAAAGTGAGATATGCCACGCGTTGGTGTTTTTGAACCCGTGTCCGGGCTGTGGGTTGCCAGAGAAAACGTGGTTGCCAGGGGAGCGAGTTTTTTTTCTCGGCTTTTTCCCAGAGTGTCTCTGCGTCAGTCGTGTGACGTCCGTTCCTATGGTCTTTCTCACCCGTCTGAGGAGTCGTTCTCGTTCCGCGTTTTCTCGTCTCTCGGGTGGAGCGTGGGCTTGTCTTTCGGCGAAGCGCGAGGGAGAACTCTTGTGAAGCTTCTGGAACACTGCTTTAAGGTGCGTTTGTAAATACCGCTCGCCAAGAGGCAGAGAAACAGCACACAGGCAGGAGGCGGAAGGGCCATCGGCCAGACGATCCCGCCTGCCCACAACGGCGCCCGCTGGTCTCTGTGCACCTGTCCGTAAACGCGGCGAGGCAGTCTAGTTCGCTTGGAAGCTGTACGCGTTAACACTGTGGTTTAGTGTACGCAGAGGGCCAGTCCGGGAGGAAGATATAAGATAGTAGGGAGTCTTCCTGTTTTTGAAAGGCGACCAGCCGCAAACTGCGCCGATCACCCGCTCAGCGAATCCCTTCTCCTCGCACAGTGCGAGCCACGAAACAGCCACGTTTACAGGAACTATACACAAATTCCTCTTATACCTACATCTAAATATATATATATATATGCATATGTATGTATATATATATATATATATGCATATATATATATATATATATATATATATATATATGCATATATATGTATATATATATGCATATATATGTATATATATTTGATGGTACACCGATATGCAAATATATATATATATATATATGCCAATACGTGTCTGCATTCACCTACGTTTTGTTGTGCACAGATGTGGAAGTCTCGATTTTCAGAGGCAGCTGCCGCGAGGGTTGGCGCCAGGGCACTGGGCCCGAGGCTTCTGAAGAGGTTCGAATAGGCAAGGTCTTTTTGTTTTCTTTCCTCAAAACGCTGTAGCTCCGTGTCAGCGAAGCATGCATGCGATTTTTCACCTGCGTGCAAACGGCCAGAGCGGCGCAGTTGTCTGTGCACGCGGACTGCAGGCGAGAAGCGACGTGTGTGGATGACGAAGTGAAAAGCAAGTGTCGTTTGGGGACTCCGATCCCCCTACTTGCATGTGTTTAAGAACCCCGAGCCCCCAGCAAAGAAGCTTTTTGTGTGTGTAGAGCGGTGAGACACACACACACACACAGCCCTCCGAGGTGGACGTGATTGTCTGAGTGCGACTCATGTGTGTGGTGACCCGTAGGCCGTTTTTTGAAAGCGACCGTGCATCTCAGCTAGTGTCTCTCGCATGCAGGCGAAACGAATCGCTAGAAAGAAAGGCAGCCTCCTCTCTCGGCCGTTTTCCCGACACACGCACGTGCAGAAAAACGGGTGCGAGATGGGGCGCTTCTCGCGAGTTGCAGCAGAACATCTGTCTCCAGCAAGGCTCTCTCTCTCTCTTCTCCGCAGTGTCTCTTTTTTGCCTTCTCTGTTCGAACGCGAAGCGCGAACTTTGAGTCTTGCTCTTTTTCTGCAAACTCGAACAGTCGAGAAAACTGCTGGCAGTGGAAAGCGCGCCTATGCCCGTCTGTGGGGTTTCTTCTGTATCTCATAATTCGAGTCGTATCCAGTTTTGTCGGCGCTGGACTGCCGATTTCAGACGCGACGGCTCCCCGGCGAAACTTCCCTCTCCTCTGAGACACACATTTCCCTTGTCGAATTCCGTGCAACACAGTACCAGAAACCCTATGATCCATGGCGTTTAACGAGGCTTCAGACCGAACTTGCGATAAATACATCTTGGATAAACACCCCTTTGAGGAAAACTGCAAAATCACCGGGTGGAGAAGAGGTTCGATCAGATTCCACGCATCTCTGTCTCTCTTCTTTCTCGTTCTCTTTCTTTTTCTCTCTCTTTTTCTCTGCCTTCCTCTCCCTTCCTCTCTTGTTCGCTTTCCAATGGACCTCCCGGTCATTGCTTTTCACTGCCGCTTTTCGCTAGCCAGCCCGCGGGAGACAGCGGGGGGCCATGCGCCGTCTCTTGCATGTTGTTCGTGCATGCACACGGTGCGCACAAGACACCGAAGAAGAAAAAACGAGGAGAAGAGCATACGCGGTCTCCAGCAGTCTCTGCGGTGCGCCGGTTGCCTCTTTGCTCTTCGACTTTTTCTCGCCTTTTTTTCCTTTTTTCGTGTTGAGGACGCAAGGACATCCAGGCAGTCGCCGCATGCACACACACGCGCCCTGGGGCTGGGGTGGTCTGAAGACCGTTGACTCCGCGAGAATCAGGAAAATGGAGGATTCTTCGGAACAACCCGACCCAGAGGGAAGGGCCACAGAGAGGACCGTGAAACCGACTCACCGCTTCTCACGCTCTGCCTCTCCGTCGCCGTCCTCTCGTCTCGCATTGTCTTCGTTGCAGCCCTCGTCTCGTGCGGCAACTGCCTCGAAAACTCAATCTCCCTCGTCTTGCGGCTCTTCTTCTCGGCACTCTTGTTCTTCTCCGTTTTCCTGTCAACCTTCTTCTCCTCAGAGTTTTCCTTGTCAGCCTCTCCGTTCTGAACTGCCTTGTGCACCCGTGAGGCCGAAGAAGGCTTCTTTCTGCGTTCGCCTTGTGGCTGTTCTCTCCGCTTTCGCTGCTGTCATTTTCACAACAGAGGCGGTCAAGGTCCCCCAGAGCCGAACTTTGCTGCCTCCTCGTCATGCTCGCGCCTCTCCACACATATCGGTTTTCTGCGCTTCACAGATTGCCAATCGGAACCTGCGCACGACTCGTCCCGCATTCGTCTCGCACGTGACGCCCCATCACCTCGTCTCTTCGTCTCCACTTTGTCCACATCCTCTTTACCCCTCTCTCTCTTCGTCTCAGCCTTCTTCTCCTCAGTCTTCTCCTCTGTCTTCTCCTCAGTCTTCTCCTCTGTCTTCTCCTCAGTCTTCTCTCTCTCCTCTGCCTTCTTCTCTCTCCTCTCCTTCTCTCTCCCCTCCTCCTCTGTCTTCTCCTTCTCTGTCTTCTCCTTCTCTGTCTTCTCCTTCCCTGTCTTCTCTCTCATCTCCTTCCTCTGCCGTTTATTCGTCCTTTTCGGCCTCTTCTTCTTGGCTTTCTTCCCACCTAGTTTCGGCGTCATCTCCGTTGTCTCAGTTTCCGTCATCGCTTCCGCTTCCTCACGCGCCTTTCTCCTCTCCTCGTTCCTCTTTTTCCTCTGTTCCCGTTTCCGCTGTCTCTCCATCTTCGCGTTCTTTCGCTTCTCGCTCGGGCTACACCTCCGACTCCATTCGCGTTCTCGAGGGCCTCGAGCCCGTCCGCATGCGCCCCGGTGAGAAAACAAACCTGCAGCCGACCCCGCTCGCGTGACGCGTTGCACAAAATGCAAGATTTTCTTTTCGGGCAAAACGGCGACGCTTCCGTTCCAACTCAGGGAAAGCCACCGAGAGAGGCGCTCGAAGAAGGGACCGAAGATGAAGACGAGGAAGAAGAGGGAGATGAAGACGTGCACGAAGATCAAGAGAAAGAAGAAGAGGGATGTGAAGAGGAGACACAAGATGAAGCACAATTCGGGAACGTAACGGCCGCGAGAAGATCTGTTTTCGCCCAGAATCGGCTCTGGACGTCATCGCCTTCCCCAGACGGTGTCTCTGGTTCTTTTCTGCACGTTGTCGGTTTCTTTTCCGCCTGTTGGAGATTTCGTTTTTCTCCACTCTCTCTTCCCATCACGCCCCGGTCTCTGCTCTGTCCCTGTGTGCGTGTCCTCTCCTCGTTTTCCAGGCATGTACATTGGGAGCACTGACACTGAAGGACTCCACCACTTGGTCTGGGAAGCGATAGACAATGCGGTCGATGAAATCGAGAACGGCGGTTGCCGTCACATTGTCGTCGTCCTCCATTCGGATAGGCGGTAAGTCTTCAGGGAAACTCCTCAAGGAAACAGTTTTGCAACTTCTAGATCAAGGATGCCTCTCAGGCGCGACGGCTTTTTTGTCTCGCCGCGATTTCCGGTCTCGCTTCAAAAGTCGTCTCTCTCTCGCGATTTCTGTCCCGGCGCCTGCAAGGTTTGCGCCCGTCAAACTGTCTCGGTATATACACCCACAGAGGCACATGCATGCATGCATCCGACCATGCCAATAAATATATATATATATATATATATATATATATTGTAATGGCTATATAAATACATAACTATAGATATATGTATGGGCATATGCATTATCGAGCGTGTGTAGATCTGTGTATGGTGATGTGGTAAGCGTCTTCGTGCCTCTTCGTCTCTGGTTTTTTCCGAGCCTCCGAACGTTTCCGATTCGCGTTTCGGTCCTCACCCTCGCACCGCGGATCTCCTTCCTTTCTGTTCAGGAGTGTGACGGTTGCTGACGATGGCAGAGGCATCCCTTGCGGGGTCCATCCCCAGACGGGCGTCTCCACCCTGGAGACAGTCTTTACGAAACTGCATGCGGGCGGGAAATTCGCGCCGGCCGCTTCGCAAAGTGAGATCTCCAGTGTCTCGCTCGCCACGACCGCGTTTCGAGCTTCTCTGCGGCTCGGCCTCTTTGCGGTGCTTTGTCTCATCTCGCCTTCTCCCCGAAACACGCGTCTCCTCTCTCCATCGCTTTCTTCTCGTCCTGCGTCGCTCCCGCTTTCCATGGATTCCGTCAAGTCTTCTCAGCTCACGTCTCTCTTTTGACCCCGAACCCGTCAATCTGTCATCTTCCCTCGCTCTGTGCTACGCCTATCAAACTAATAGATACATATCTATATACATATACATATACATATACATATACATATATATGGCTCTCGATACAACTGTGGTTTAAACATGTGTCGTTGAGGGTGGAACGACTCAGAGAAGTGTACGTTGATGGCTGTTTCGTTTTTCACTTTCTTTCTGGCTGCTTGCCGGTCAATCGTTTCAGGTGTTTCTTCAGGCGCCATCGAAGGTGCGTCGAGCAGCTACGCGTTCGCGGGAGGTCTTCACGGTGTAGGCAGTTCTGTGATCAATGCGCTTTCTGCGAAGCTCCACGTCGCGGTATGTCCTCGAATCTCCAGTTAATCGCCAAACGCGCGGGAAAGAAAGCTGTCTGGGGCTGTACAGGGAGGCCAACCGTCCAGCGTTTGAGGACGACTCCGCGGTTGCGAGGTTGCAACACACTCGATGTGGCGATGGTTCCTGTCGAGTTCGTTCCGTTTGTCTCTCGCATTCCCCTTCGAAAACGTTCGCGGCTCTCTGCTACCGCGGCGCCCCTCGGATGCGAGTTCCCCGATCACTTCTCGTCTCTCCGCTTTTCCGCTCGCTTCTCGTGCAGCTGCATCTGCCCTGTCGTGCGCTTCTTCTCGGCGGCCGATTTTCATCTCCCGCAGACATCGCCTCTCTTTTTTGCCAGGCTTTGTGCGTGTTCCGCTTCTTCTCAGTCTTCGGCTCTGAGATCGGTTTCCACGTGTCTCTCTTGCACTCTTTCTTCTCAGTCTCCGGCTCTGAGATCTGTTTCGACTTGTCTCTCTTGCACTCTTTCTCCTCGTCCGCTGTCGTTTTCGTCCGGGGGATTTCTGCGAGGATAGGCGCTGAACCTGGTCTCGCTGGGGTGACCTGCGAGCGAAAAAAAGGTTGCCTCTTTCTTCCGTTTCGCGGGTCACCACCTTTTGTTCGTCGCGGCTGTGTTCATCTTCCTCCTGGCCTGCTCAGCTGTTTCTCTTTCTTCTCTTGTTTCTCGGCCCAGGTTCTTCGCGACGGCAAGCTCCACGAAATAACTTTCAGTCGAGGCCAACCGGTCACTCCGCTCCGCGTTCGCCCCGCGGAGGCTCCCCCCCCGGGAGAGGCAGCGAGATCGACCGGCAAACCCCAAAGAGAGGGAGATGAAAAAGAAACAAAGGAGGCGTCTCCCCACGCACGTTTAGCAGACGCAGCCGAGCAGCAGAAGCGAGAGGTTGAGGCGTATGCGCGAAATTTTTCTTCTTCGCAAATGGCCAGTCTTTCCTTCTCCCGTTTTCTCCGCCCTTCCCAGTCTGGGCCTGAGAGCGTCCCGGATAGCGGCACGTGCCTCACCTTTCAATTCGACACACAGGTGTTTGGTGAAGACGTCCTTCTTGAGGGGAAGAAAATCGAGAGACGCCTCAAGGCTCTCGCCTATTTGCACCCTACCGCGTCTTTCCAGTTCTTCGAGATGCCGAAACAAAAGCGTCGGCAGGCAAGGCGAACAGACTCCTCGACGCGTGAATTTCGTAAGCCAACACCACACCAAGCACATCATACGTCCACGCTCCAAGTCCCACGTCTTTCCGCTGGCCGCGGAGCCACGCTGCGCATGCGCCTCACTGAACCGTTGAAAACGAATCGACTGGTGCACGCCTTTGCTTGTGCGCGCTCTTCGCTTTCCACACGCTGCAAACGCTCTCCACATGGTGCAAAGACGCGGTGCCTTCCAAGCCTCATACATGCACATATATAGATACTTAGGTTATTCTGTTGAGTTGCACGCAGATTTGTTCGTGAGGGGGATTGGTGCCGTAAAAGTTACCGACACAGAGGCGTTCTTTCGCAGTTGAAGGGGGGGGGAGGGGAGCGGCGGAGAGCGACCGGTATTGGAGGGCGACGCATATGCAATTGTGTCTCGGCGGGGAACTCGACACGGAGGCGCTTTGTGGAAATCCGGAGGGACGCATGTGTTGCAAGTCGCCCCTGGAGAGCCTGAAAGGTGTGCGCGAGGCGGTGAAGCTGTGTCGCCCATCGCGTCTCTGCTGCCGCGGAGAGACTCTCACTTTCTCTCTCCGACAGACGGAAGCAACCCGTTCTCAGCCGCGCGAGTCTCGTCGCCCCTGTGTGCGCCTCAGACGAGAACGAAGTGGAAGAAAAGCGCCACGGAGGACCGACCCTATCCGCGCAGCCGACACAGAAAGAAGAAAGAGAAGAAGGAGAAGAAGGAGAAGGAAAAGAAGAAGAAGAAGAAGGAAAAGAAGAAGGAAAAGAAGAAGGAGGAGAAGAAAAAGCAGGAGGCAACAGAGCAGCGCGTTCCGTTTTGTTTCGAGAGCCTGGGGGGTTGGATTCCTACATCCGCCATCTCTCAGCGAATTTGGCTGGCCTCTTTACCGAGGAGCCCATCATCAGGTAGTCGACCCGTTCCCGCGTCCGTCGCGAGAAAAGAATCCGAGAATGAGAAAACCGCGAAAACGGTGCTCGAGGGTGCGCGGTGCCTCGGCCCTATGGGCGTCTTCCTCGCAGTTCGTAGGCTTGTCCGATGTCCGTTTCTCTGCCATCCCTCTTTCTGCGCTGCTATGTAGCCTTCTCTATCACTCTCTCCCCATTTTTCTGTCTCCTGTTGCTTCGTCTCTTGCGCCTTCTCCGTTTCTCTGTCTTCTTCTCCCCATTCTTCTCCCTTTTCTCCTTCCCCTTCTGCTCCTTCTTCTTGTTCTTCTCCTTCTCTTCGGGCCGCTTGAGGCGTCTTCTCGCGGCCTCTCCTCTCCCCTCTTTTTTCTCCTCAGCGGGACGGCCTGTGTCTCGTGCTGTCTCGCACACATGGAGAGCCTGTCTTCCCTAACACGCGAAAGTGTGCAATCGCAAGCTGGGGCGAAGGTTTGTCACGCGCCTCGTGTATCTGTCTGTTTCCCTGTGCTGCTCTCCAGCATCAACGGATCGCACCCCAGTTCCAACCTCCTTCTCTCTGTTCGTCTCTTTTTCTCCTCTCCTTCGGCACTGCCTTCGTCATCCTCCTCTTCCTCTCCCTCATCTTCTTCCTCTCCCTCCTCGTCTTCCTCTTCCGCCTCGTCTTCCTCTCCCTCCTCGTCTTCCTCTCCCTCCTCCTCTTCTGCTCCCTCATCTTCTTCCGCTCCCTCATCTTCTTCGTCCCCCACTTCCTCATCTTCCTCCGCTTCCCTGTCTTCCAGTTCCTCATCTTCCTCCGCCGCTCCGCTGTCTCCTTCGTCTGTGTCTTCCTCGGACTTCTTTCTGTCCTTTGTGAACAGCATTCCGACTCCAGAAGGCGGAGTCCACATCGAGGGCATTCGCGCGGCGCTCTCAAAGGCAGTTCACAAGCTCCTGCGGCTCTCGTCGGCCGAGCCCCGGTCGCCTTTCCTCGCGAAGGCCTCCGCGAAGAAAGACGGAAAGCGCGGGAAAAGCCCGACCGGCGACGCACAGACAGCCGAACGCACACTCAGCGTCCAGGGAGAGTTCCTCCGCGAAGGCCTCGTCGGCGTGGTCAGCCTGAAGATGCGCGAGGCTCAATTCGAGGGACAAACCAAGAAGAAGCTCGGAAACAAAAAGGTTAAAGGCATCGTCGAAGAGGTACGCAACGCCCGAAAACCGCGTCTGAGAGCGGTTAAAGAGCGCAGGCAGTCGCGGCTTCTCGAGGCATTTGTTTCCCTGCGTCGCTCTGTGTCTGTGCAGCTTGTGGCAGACGGTCTCCTCAGCTACTTTGAAAGCCACCCACAAAATCTCCAAAAACTCCTGCAAAAAGCGGCCGCTGCACGCGCCGCAGCCGTCGCCGCCAAAGCGGCGCGCGACTTTGCCCGAGCGAAGCAACAATCCTCAACGTTCCACTTGACGCTTCTCCCAGGTAATAATAGAGAAGAAGTGCCTCAACAAGTACAAAAAGAGCGCATCTCTAGATATTCGTATGTCTTCTCCAGCTTTTTATATATCCATCTACATACATATATGTACACGGCGCCCTGTCCGGTTTCTCTCTCGCTTCATATCGGCTACCTTAGTCTGTATTTCTATTCAAGTGGGGAGTCGCGTATCGCTTCAGTGTGAGAGTGGTGGAAGCACGGCCGAGGGCGTTCGCCTGGCACGGAGATGTTTGCTGCATGCGTCTTCTGAAGGCCTGCATACGTCCTGGCCCCAATCGGTTTCCAGGCAAACTGGCGGACTGCAGCCCGACGAATGCTCAAGAGAGGCTCTCGAAGGAAATCTTCATCGTTGAGGGCGAAAGCGCCGCTGGTAGCGCCAAACAGGTGCGTGCTAGGAAGAAAAGAGGGAAACATCGGGAGAAGAAAGAAGTGAAAAGGGAAAAAGGAAGGAAGGAGGGAAAAGGAAGAAGTGAAAAGGAGAAAAGGAAGGAAGGAGGGAAAAGGAAGAAAGGAGGAGCGGCGATTCCGGGTTTCATGCGACGCCAGAAACAGATGCAAACAACAACGTCGCAGAGAAACGCCACGTCACAGCCTGCCAGTGAAGAGAGCGTCACGAAAGACTTTGCTTGCATCATGCATGTGTGTATAGGTAGGACTGCATGCATGCGTTTGTGAGTGGCTGCATGCGTGTGTATGTGAGTGTGTGACTGCATGCGCGGCATGGTCCTCTGCGGTCTCTTGGAGGTTGGAGCTTTTCTTTTTGCTTCTTCCTTCGGTCTCATCTGTCAATCCTCTTTGTCCCCGGCGAAGAGCGTGCCTGCTCCGAGGCTGAACTCTCGAGCGCCGCGTCTCGTGTCAGGGTTTCTCTCTTTTGAAGAGGAAAACCAAGAGCAGTGTTTTCCTTCTCTTTTCCTTTGCCTCACTCTAGGCTCGAGATCGGCGAACGCAGGCGATTCTGCCTTTGCGAGGGAAGATTTTGAATGTCGAGAAGCTGGGAAATTTCGGGAAAATCTTCGAAAACGAGGAACTTAAAGTAAGCTGGCCACAGCGACACAGGAAAGAGCAGAAATCATCCCTTTCCGTGGCGGCTGTAAACATGACAAGTGCATACGCATTCCAAACAACCCAAGCGATTGCGGAGACCTGCGTTTGAGTCTAGACACCAAAGACTTGGTTCTCTCTCCATTCTTTTGGAGCCTTCTCCCATAGCCGTTTTCTCTTTTGTTCTCGTACTACTCACCTCGCTTCTTCTCTCTTCTCGCTCCTGTCTCTTTTCGTTCTTCTTCTTATCCTCCCCTCCTCTTTTCCGTCTCTTTTCTTTCTCTTTTCTCGCAGGCTCTGATTGCAGCGCTCGGCATTTCCATGACAAAGACGGGCGAGGTTCGCGCCGATTTGGATGGGCTGAGGTGAGCGGCGAGGGGGCCGGCAGAAACGGAGTTTGATTCAGAAAGAAATCGAATGAAACTTCGCGATCTTTTCCCGCCCCGTCCTCTCTTAGCAGCACACGCGACACATTCACACAGAGAAATCTGTGCGTGCTCTTGCAAAGCAGATAGACGCAGTGTCGATACACGCAGATCCGGAGATAGATTCACCTTGTTACCGACACAGGTTTCTGTTTACCTAGACATATATACCTGCGTATCCAATTTTTCCCCATACATATGTCTCCACACAGATGCATGTAAATGCATACTACATTCCCTGGTATACATATATACACACATATATATACATATATATACATGTATATACATATACATGTCTTTTTTGGTGCAGCTGTTGTAGCGGCAGGTGCGTCTGTGTTATCGCTTCCGCTTTAGGTATTCGCGCGTCATCATCTTGACGGATGCGGACGTGGACGGCGCGCACATTCGGAGTCTTCTTCTCACGTTTTTCTTTCGTCTCCAACCCGAGCTGTTTCGCCAGAGTCGTATTTTCGTCGCCTGTCCTCCCCTCTTCAAAATTTCGCACTTCCCCGTGCCTCGGAAACTGCTGAACGCCGCGACAGCCGCTCAGAGCGACGGCCGTGCCTCCCGCGCGGCTGCCGTTCCACTCAGAGACGCTGCGGAGGGAGAACAGGAAGAAGAGGAAGGACAGGAAGAAAAGGGAGAAAAGGAAGAAGACGAAGAGCGAGAGTTGGGGCGTGCAAAGCGTTTGGTCACCGAGACCTACGTGTGGACGGACGAAGAGGTGGAGCAGGTGTTGCAGGTTCTTCGCACTTACCGAGAAGGCCGGCCGAAAACGAAAGAGACGAAAGAAACCAGCGGCGCCTGGCGCGCTGCGGATGTGGTTTCCGGGGCGGAGCGAGGCGACGGCGACGTAGACACAGCAGCTGCCAAGTCTGCTGGACCTGGCGCCTTGCGTGAAGACTCGAAAACTCTGCCGGGAGTCACCCTTCAAAGATTCAAAGGTCTGGGAGAAATGCAGCCCGAGCAGCTGCGGCGCACGACGATGAGCCCCGCCACGCGCATTCTGAAGCGCATCTCCGTCGCCGACGCCCAAGAGGTGAGCGGATAAAACCCGAGGAAACGGCGAGGGGACATGCGACAGACAGACGAGAGAAAGCGATGGAAAGAGAGAAATAGTGCGAAACACACGCGCGGCACGCCGAGGCAAATAGACACTTCTCCGAGGCAATGCAAGGCACCAACAAGCGGATATAGAGGACTCATGAGTAAGAGCGCGACAGCGACGAGAGAGAAGAGAAGAAGACGCTGGTTTTTGCACACACGTGGAAACCAGAGCCGTAGGCAAGGTCGCGCATGCAGAGGCTTTCTGCCACGTATAGCGTCGTCGTCGTTTGTTTCCCTTTTTCCCCCTGGCTGTCTCTGCGCGTTTTCTGTTTTATTTCACGCGTTTTGCATGCGATTTTCGTCTCAGGCGGAGGCGGTTGTTGCCAGCCTGATGGGCGACGACGTCGAAGCGCGAAAGAAAATCATCTCCGAGGCGAGCAGCGAAGTTTTTGTCGAGGACCTCGATGTGTAGTGCAAAGAAACACGAGGGGACACAGTTTCCGACAAAGACAGACGACACCGGCAATCGTCGCGGGGAGTGAGATGAGAGAAAAGAAAAGCGAGACGAGAGAGAGAGAGAGAGAGAGAGGAGAAAGGCGATCCAAGTTCTATTGTGCTTTTCATGACCATCATGTTTTTTAGTGCATTAAGTATAGTGGTGTCCAGCGTAGCAAGGCGGTAGAGGAGAGAAGGAAGAGAAAGATCAAGGAGAAGAAGAGAGGAGAGGAAGGAGACGGAGGAGAGCAAGGAGGCGAGCCAATATCAGAGATGAGAGAGAGGAGAGAAAGAGGAGAGGCAGGAGAACAGAAAGAGAAGAAAGATGGGAAGGAGTTAGGTTTTTTTCCGCCTGTGTCTGGATCGCTGCTCTGTTTGCTTCGCAACAAGGCGATCACTGCGCATTCCGTTTTTTTCTTAGATCAGGAGAATCGAGAGGTCGGGGTGTTGTCGGGGTGCCTTTTGAACGTTTGTTTTGCTTTCGCTGTTGTTTCGTAGCTGGTTTTCTTCTCAACTCGTGCGAGACGAAAGCCGCGAATTTCTGTCTGGGGGCTCTCCTGTCTTGCTTGTAAAACGAGAAAAGATCCCTCTTGTTCCAACTTGGCACATACTTACCGCTTTCTCAAGTTTCATTTGCAAAGGTTCGTCGACTGTGGGACGCAACCGCGTGAAGGCTTTTCGGTTCTTCCCCGCTGGTCCTTGTTTCAATCCGAGCTGTGTCTCGCCTGCTGCGAAACAGGCCAGCGCCGGGTTCTCCCGGAAACGCTTCAGATCTTCTCGTTCGCAACCGAAGAAACACAAAGCACGCTGAATCCACCTCGCTAGAGAGAGATAAGGAAGGAAAGAAGACAGCCACGGAGACGGGCGTGAGCATCTGCATCCATCGGTAACCTTGCGGTTCCATACGCCGCTCAGTCCATGTCTATGTGTGTCAAAGCACATAAACGTCTCTCCATATGGGAGTGTATTTGTATAGATATGTAGTGGCAGACACGTCTCTGCGTGCACCGACACCTCTCGATGAAAAGGCAGCGTAGATTTCGGGTTCGCTTTGATCTGCGTGTGTGGAGATCTTTCGTGAAGACTGCTGTGTATCAGCCGCGAGTGTGAAGAGTGTACAGGAAGGCGCACGAAACGAGGTGGCGCAGCGTCGCGAAAGAAGCGTCGTCCAGGTCTGCACGTGTCGCGTTTCCGAACGAAGTATTTGAGACTCGCGACTGCATCGAGAGGCTGGAACCCCGAAAGTGTTTTTTTCTTCGAGAGCATGCACGCGACGCTCGGGGAAAGCCACACAATTTTTGGATCAAAAAACAAAGACGTAAACAAGAAACTTGTTTCTCGCGGAGAGAGACTCGCCTGCCTTTTGCGCAAAGCCGTGCGCAACCCAGGAGGGCTCTGCGGGTTCTGCCAAACGCCACACACGCCCCAGAGCTCGGGATTCGTGCTCTGGGTGTCGTGCGCCTTCGCCCTTCTCGAGGCCCTCTTCAACTCCAGAAAACCGGATTTCCCTGGAAAAGACGATGACACACGTGGCGCGAATAAACAATGCCAAACTGACACGAAAAAGCCGCAACTGAAACCCCCGCCCGACACGCAGAGACGCTGCTCAAACGCAAAAACGCGATCGCGGTTCGGCCCATAAGCCCTGCCCTCGGAAAGGCCAGAAAAGATGACGCGAGGCATGCAGAAGAAAACAGGCTCTGCACATGTGTTTACTTCATACTTGATATGCGAGACAGAGAGATCGGCGTGTGGTGGCCCTAGATCGATACGCAATCGGGCGAGAGGAAAGGACACACAGGAACCGCTTGTCGGCGAGGTCTCCTGCGCAGTGGCCGCGATCTCTGGGATTAAGTAAAATCGATTTCTGTCGAAAACGCCGCTTTGGACGGTCTCGGCCAGGCGCGCGCATGCAGACTCGCAATCCACTGCCTCCCCGTTCCCTCGCGGAATCTACAAAGCTTTGCTCATCGTCCCGTCGAGGCACACCAACACCGCACAGCGGCGCACTCATACACACATGAACTTATATATATATATATATATATATATATATATATATATATATACATGTATGTATATAATTGGTATGTATAGCAGTATATATGTTCTCTATTGAGTGAAAAAAGTGGAGTTGTTTCGCGCGTGGCAGTTTCGGTTTAGAGACAGTAAGTCTCTGTCCCGTGGGCGCCGCTCCACGCGGGGAGGAAGATGCTTTCGCTCTGCCGCATCTGTTGTTTGTACAGCTGCATTTGCTGTTGCAGTTTCTCCTGCATCTTTCGCTTCAGGTCACACTGAGCCGCCGTCAGCTCTCGCTCCTCGACCTGTCGGCGAATCGGCGCGTCGCAGGGCGGGTGTCTTGGCGCCTCCGCGGTGTGCCCTCTCCAGAGGTTTTCGTCCATCGCCGCTTCGCCCGCGAGGAGCGGCGCGGCGCCTGGGCGCGGAGGCGGCGTCGCGGAAAGAGGAGACGCGGCGAGGTCTGTCCCCGCGAGGAGAGCGCGGAGCGTCTCTCTGTCTTGGCCTGCGCAAATATCTTGCGCGGCGAGTGGCGAGGGCGCCGCCAAGGAAGGCGAGGAAGAAGGAAGGGACGGGGACTGAGAGCGCGGCGGGCCCCCGTCGAAGGCGCAGAAACCCGAGTCGCGTTTCAGAGGCGCATCCGGGAGGAAGAGGGGGAGAGAAGTTGCAGAATCCGCATGCAAAGCGTCGCGCGCCGAGGCGACGTGAGGCTCTCCGAGGACGGGGCACGCGAAAGACGAGAAGAGAGGCGCGAAGGACGACAGAGAATCTGAGGCGGAGGCGTCCGAAGACGGCGGAGGCCACGCGGACGGAGAATGACGAAGAGGACCGGCGAGAGGGACGGGCGACAGCGCAGGGAGAGAACCGATAGAAGACGCGGAGTCGAGAGGACAGTCGAATCGCTTCGCATCCGCTTTTTTGATCGGACGGTTATTGAAACCCCGTAGAGCTTTCTGGTCGAGACAGGGGCGGCTTTGGAAGGAAGGCCGAGAGCGAGGGGCGAAGGCGCTTTTCGTTCGCCGAAAAACGAAGGCGGGGCGTGACCTGAGCTCAGCTCGTCCTCCGCGCCAGACAGCACCAAGTCGGGTGTATGTACACCCGAGCTCTCCGAGTCGAGGGAGAAGGAAGACCGTGAGGAGGGGAAACCCGACGAGCCTCGCCGCTTGGCAGGACTCGCGCGAGGCAGAGCAGAAGGCTGAGAGCAAGGGTCAGCCGCGGGAAACGGGGAAGTGGAAGACTGTGCAGGGTAGGAAGGCAGAGATGGCCACGGCAAAGGCGCGTCCATCGCAGCAGCCACGGAGGCATGCGCCATGGGAGCAGCAGACGCAGGAAACGGGAGAGAACCCGACAGAGAGGCAGGGAGAGACGAAAGTGAAGAAGGGAGAGAAGACGGAAAGGAGGAGTCTCCGGGCATTCTCACGGGCGCCAGCGAACTCTCGAACTGCGTGCAGGACAGAGAGACCCGATTCTGGCTCGGAAAGCACGCCGGCAGCGAGTGGCCAAACCCTGCCTGGGCCACACTTTTCTCGGTCATTGCGAGAAAAAACGAAAAAGAGCGGAAGCAGCAGAAAACGGAGACGCAAAGGAGACACGGGCAGCGCAGCAGTCAACAAACTTTTGCCTCCTCCGGGCGGGGAGCGCAGCCCAGAGAAGACGCGGGGAAGGAGACGACAAAATTCAAGCGAATAGCTGGAGGTGGACGAAGGAAACGAGAAAAGACACGCGGAAAGAGGAAAGGAACGGGATGGTTCGAAAAAGAGCCGGCATTCTCAAGAACCCGACGGAGGGGGACAGCCCCAGGGAGGGCGTCCAGACAGACGCAAAAACGCATTCAAAACAGCAAGGGGACAACAAGCCGCCCGGCCAGCAGGCATGCACAAAAAACGGATTCGTCCGCGTCCCTGCGGTGAGGCTGAGAGCGGAAGAAACGCAGGGAAAAGCAGAGATTCCCAGAAAAAAGCGTTTCGTGAGTCCCAGGCCGCCAGCGGCGCGCACGGGGTTCTCTCTCTGCTCTCAGGCACACGCAGTGGCTGTCCTGGGGTGTACGTCCACCGGAGAAATTCACGGACCGGGAAAAAAACCGGGAAAAGAAGTGGGAAGGGAGAAGGCGGCACATGGATGGCCGTTTTTGGTTCTCCAGTTCGTTTCCCTGAAACAAGACGGAAGAGCCGCCCCCCTCCCCCCTTCCGGTGTTTTCCCTTTTCCTTCTTCCGCCTTTGCGACTGTTGCTTCCCTCTTACGGAGTCTTTCAAACCTGAAAAAGACGTTTTGTGGAAGTTGGCGGCCTTCTGCGAAACACAGCCGCCTCGCCGTTCTCTCCGACTGTCCTTTCTCGCCTACTTTGCGCGGGTGGGCAGCGGCCGCAGTCGCAGATGGGGGGAATTGCCCAGCACATCGCTCGTGTCGTGAGCCGCTTCTTTTCCAAACTTTTCAAACTTTCTCGCCTGGTGCTCTCGTCCTTCCTCGGCAAAACGAGCCTCAGACACGCGTCTGCAGGTCGGAGAGAGCGAGGGAAAACCGCCGGGCCGCGAGAGCGCGAGCAAGCCCGAAAAAAGCGAAAAGTCGCGGGTGTCAGTGGTCCTTTCAGCGGGAGAAAAACGCGTGGCATCTCCCACCACCCGCCAGCACGCGGGATGAGTGTCTCGTTTCAACAGAAGACCGGAAAATTTCGCTGCTGAGCAGAACATAAACCAACGAGTTCCCCGCACACTGCAAATATGTGAACGGCGGAAACACCGGCGGACCTACGAAGCAGCAAACGTGTGCATGCGCAACACAGCCACCTTCTCTCCACTCTGCACGTGCAGGAAATACATCGAGACAGAAAACACACACGCTGATGAATATCCACGTGAAAACATTCAGATAGACAGGAATATGTGATCGAAGCAGTATAGGATAGGCAGCTGAAAACGCGTGAAGAGAGCCGTGTCCGCTCCTCTCCTGTCTGTAAATGTGTATTCATATATACACATCCAAGCTTGCTAAAATGGGTATAAATCGGCATTTACGTGTGCAGGTACGTGTGTCTCGCACAGGGTGTCTCCGTCGGCAACTGTCCACATAAAAACATATGCAGCAGATATATGTGTGGATGCAGGCATGTCTGTCTTTTTGCCTAGATCCGCCTCTATGGCCGCATGGATTTCTACACTTCTCGCGCTGCATGTGACTGTGTGTATAAACGCGTGTATGTACAGCATAGGGAAGCTGCGGGGGCATTGATAAATGCACACATGCTTTTTCCCCGCCTATCGAAATATGGGCAGTTTTTGCTTCTTTGCGGCCGCAATGCTGAGGTGTCCATCCTCTGCCTCGAAAGGCAAAGACGGCGAGTCTCTCTTTTTATCTCTCGCCGAAAACCTCGAGGGTTGCCGAAAAGGATTTCTTTCTCTCCCCCCTCACGAGACGGCACGGGCCGAAAAACGGAAGCGTGCGAAGGGAAGGGCATTATGAGCAGAAAAACGTTAGAAAAAAGGCGCATTGTGTGGCGCTGGGCGGCGGCAAATCTTCCCTCGCTTCCAGGCTGATGGGTTGGTCGCCTCACTGTCTAGTACCGTGTGCGGGGCGCGTGCAGTGAGACACAAAAAACAAATGCACAGGTCGCTGTGTTTCTCGCTGCCTTCGTGGAAACCGAGACATCTCCTCTCTTTGGTTTCGATTTTCATGGTTGGATTAGCAAGACAGCCGCATAGGCTCGTCACCTCGAAAAAAACGGGAAAATGAAACAAGTACACTGTTCTCCACTTCTGCATTCTTGACAAGACAGTCCATGGTTGGATTTCCCCCTCGCCTTTTGTCTAACTGTTCTCTTTGAAAAAATGCCACGAGCGCGCCGCGGCGACCATCTTCTCCGCTCCAAAATCTCCTCTCTCCCTTCCTTCAGGTCTCCCCCCCCCCCCTGCAAGAGAAGGAGCGAAAACCCGCGCAAACACCCTATGCACACCTCTACAATTATACATATTTATACATATTTTTATAGATACATATATACATACACCTATACATATGTACTTACATATATATATATATATATATATATATATATATATATATGAACCGAAATCTGCTTGCACACATGGATGTCTATCGATATAGATATTAGTACTATTGCACACATTTCCTCTTTCTCCTTCGCATTTTTCCGTGTACTTTGGTTTGAATTCTTCTCAAAAAGAGACGAAGTCGAGGCCAGCTAGTTCGGGTCTTCGCTGTCTTCGCCTCGTTGTGCATTCTTTCGCATGCGCTTTCTGGCGCTGCTCACGCCACACGCCGCCTCCTCCGCCGAGCCGGGGACATCTCGGCGCTGTTGGGGCCTCTCCGCCAGGGCGTGGCGCTCCACATTTGATACTCCGTCGATCAGCCGAGTCCTCGAGACAACCCAAGACGCCACAACGCACAGCAAAATGAGACACCATATATATATATATATATATATATATATATATATATGATACCTCATACTCACATCTACATGCACTCCGAGACAGGCACTGGTAGACATATTCGCCTCTCTATCTGTCGATGTCCAATTACCCGCCTCGACGCATACCATCGATATACACGGCTACGCCAAAGTATTGCGCTAAGGCAGTCCACCTGGGCAGAATAACATGCATATATCTATCTATCTATCTATCTATCTATCTATCTATCTATATATATATATATATATGTATATATATATATATATATATATATATATACATATATATATATATATACATACATATATATGTATGTATATAGGCAACTGTAGATGCAAATATGCATATATGAGCATGTTTGCGCACCTATCTGCATGCAGGATACTTGTAAGTGCATTGATGCGTGTTATACGTTTGCATGAGTGAATATTTCTTCACTGAAGCTGAAGGATCGACACACGAGGGATTGCGCCCGCTGGCGCCGGATTGCCGAGGCTCGGCGTCTGGGGAGACACTCGGGGGTGTGTTAAGTCTGGAGGCGAGCTCCGGGGTCCCAGAAAATCGTGTGTTTTCTCTTTTTCGCGATCCTTCTTTCCCAAACTTTGTCTAAAAACGAGGATCGGTATGGGCCCTCGCAGAAGTCAAGAGGCGAGACGTCGCTGCGTCCTCTGAGAAAGAGCGATCGGGACTGCTCTGAGACTCACCGGAAGAGAACGTCTGCATGCGAAAACATCCCCTCTTTGAGAGACACAATGATGAATTGCGACGTCGGAAACTGGGTCTTGATCATGCTCCCTGTGGACAAGAAGACAAAACATTTTCCTGCTCTTGTCGCAGCTCGCCTTGCTCTCCTGTGGTTCTCTGTGTGTGTTTGAGTATGCGGATCTGCGCTTTCACGCCATTCCTGGCCTCTCTCTTCCAGGTCGACGGCTCTTCTCCCGACGTCCCCTCAGTGGCCTCACCGATGTTTTGCGTATGCGACAGATCGAGCGCTGCGTCGACCTCGTCGAGAATGTAAACCGGCGCCGGCTTCACTTTCAGCAGCGCGAGAATGAGGGATAGTGCAAGCAGGGACCGCTGGCCTCCCGAGAGCTCGGCGAGAGACTCCTTCCACTTTTGATTGAAGGCAATCTGAAGAAGAAAACATGCACGTCTCCCGCTCGCTCTAAAACCACATCCACCTCCATCTCTTTCTCTCTCTCCATCTCTCTCTCCATCTCTCTTTCTCTCTCTCCATCTCTCTTTCTCTCTCTCCATCTCTCTTTCTCTCTCTCCATCTCTCTCTTTCTCTCTCTCCATCTCTCTCTTTCTCGCCTGAGTCGAGCAACGCTCACCCGCATCTCCAGGCCGTCCATGAGGTCGCGCGGGTTGACCTGTGCGAGCTTCGCTTGGGCATTCGGAAGCAACTGCTCGAAAATCGCCGTGAAATTCTCGTTCACTTGCAGCCAAGTTGTCTCCAGACTCTGCCGCTTCTTGATGTCCAGCTCCGAGATGACCGCCTCGATTTTCGCCTGAGCACAGCGGCAAAAGACACGCTGCAAAAATAGTCCGCGGACAAAGCCGGGAGATTCCGGCGCGAGCGGAAACAGGAACGTTCTGTGAGTGGCGGCATCCACGCGCGAAAAGCCTCGGTCGACAAAAACGAAAAGTGGAAGAGTCGAAAAACAGTTTGGCAGGGCGGTCGCTGCTTCATGGTTTTGAAAGAGAGGAAACAAGAAACCGCAGCTGTAAAAACATCCCGCTAGGCTTCTCGTGTGAGGCGCGTCATGCGGTGACCCGCCCTCTTTCTGTCTTTCTCTCTTTCTTCCTTTCTCCTTTTCGTTCTTTGGTCGACAGCGAGAGGACGAAGTTGCGGGGCACAGAGGACGAGGAAAAGGGAGGCAAATAGAGAAGGCGGGAAAAAAGAAACGCGGGCGCGGTTTCACCTTATCGTCTTCGACTTGGGTTTTCCTCTCTACGAGCGCGAGCAAATCCTTTTCCGTCTTCTCGAGGAGCGTGGCTGCTGCGCTGTTCACGCACTTCTGCAGGCTTTGCACCTGAACCAGGAGCGCGTTGAGCCGCTGCCGGGCGGCTGGAGAAAGCAAAAACAACGCAGCGACCACTTTGTGCACGAACGAAAAGGCGCGAGAAGACACTGGAAGCGGAGGAAGAGACGGCAACGAAGCGAAGGGCGAGAGAGGAGATCGAGGAGAAAACGAAGAGGAAACGATCGCGCGAAGAACGGTTCCATAGAGGCGGTGGAGAGCGAGAACAACGAAGCGAGAGACTCGGGTAATGCGAAACAGAAAAAGACGAGAGGCCTCCCAGCGCGTTGCCTCCCGAGCAAGAGAACCGGAGTCTCGAGACCCCGACGAAACGGAGAGACGTCAACAAAAGACGACTGAGAGCAAACAGCTTTCCTGGGTACCGCCTCGGCACCTGGTTTCCTCGTGTTAAGAGCCGCCTCTTCAGAAAGAGACAATAACAAGAGAGCTCCAAAGATCTAAGACTGCGCCACGGTCAACATTTCTGAACGCAAGCATAGAGATCTATGCGTGTGTATACAGGTATACATGTATGTACAAATGTATCCGTGTGTGTAGAAAGAACTTGTTGCTGGTCGGCTGTTGTGCATCTGTTTCAGGCGTTCAACTCGCTCGATTATCGGCACCGTTCCTGGACTTCGCAGCTGCGTGCTCGGAGCGAAACCCGCCGTGCTTTCCTTAGAAAAAGAAAACGAAGAGTGGTGAATTTTGGAGAGAGACGGAGAGCCTCCGAGAGGTGCGGAGACTCTCTGGAAGAACAAACTTGGCAGCGATGAGGAACGTTTCGTTTTAGAGGCGGAGGTCGCCCCAGACGCACGCGTGTGGCAAACGCATGCACGCGCCGAGAGAGCTCCAAAAGGGAGACGGGAGAGAAGAAACGGTAGACACACGCGTGGGCATGTATCTCCAGAAGGTGGACTAGCGTAACGCGACTGTCTCAGCGCCTCACTCTCCGGCCGCAGCTGACGGAAGTCGTAGGCAGAGCCCGGTTGGTTGAATTTTCGTTCTTCTGCATGCAGCCAATCGTTCGCGTTTTGCAGCGCCTCCATCTCCTGAGAACGAAACAAAGAGAGAAGCAAAGCGGGAAGACACAAAGGACGAAAACGACAGCGCAGAAAATGAGACAGACACTGCGCGGGAGCTGCCGAGAGGCACAGAGGGGCGAGTGCAACTCAAAAACCATTTCAAGATGAAATTCAATTTCGATTTTCAAAGAGAATGCACAAATGCAGACTCCACCACTCCCCGAGAACAGGAAAAGACACGATATCAGGCTGGCTGCTGGTCTTTTGGCGTTGATGGCCCTCCACTGCCTTGAATCTACACGTGTTCGTTTCTGCGAATAAGGTACTCGGCACATCTTCTGTACGCCACCACGCATCTATGGAACAGACACAAACATCGAGACAGCGGGTCGGCGACGAGCGCAGCGCAGATTTCCCTGCATCTGCAAAAGATGCTTTTCTTCCTCTTCTCTTCTCTGCCTGTCGATCTCTAGAAGGCGGAAGTCAGGCAGTGCAATGTCCACATTTTCGCGGGTATATCTAATAAAGACGCGCACTCATCTTTGCCCAGGGGGAAGGCCAGAGAGAAGTGATCGAAACCATTCAAGAGGTATGCAAACTCCAGGAAAGAAGCCTTCAAAAACTTCCTAGATGGGTCTTTGAAAGGCCCTGATATTGGCTTAACCGACAGTCGCTCCTGAAGCTGGTCTCTCACCTGGCGAGCCGCAGCGATGTTTTTCTCTCTGTCGTTCATGAGGTGTTGATGCTACGAAGCAGGGCAAAAAGAAAGAAATCGAGATTTTTTCAAAACACCGGGTCTCTTCGGCCTCCTCGGCCCCGAAAGAAACCGGACACGCGACACCAGAAAAAAAAGAACAGGGAAACTCGCAGAGAAAGGAAGAGGAACGAGGAAAACCTCGAGAAAGACAGGAAGATGCAAATCTGTCGGAAACGCCAAGAGCCCTGCGGGGCGAGGTGTCTCCAGTGTTTCTAGGTCCCCGTGTCCAGTTTCGGATTCGCGTTCACGTGTTCAAAACCAAGGGGCGAGAAAGGCCTGCTGTCTTTGTTAACGCGAGAATTTCTTTTGCGTCCCCCTTCTCCCGCACGCACGGGGGAATCCTCTGAATTCGAGATTCACCCGCGTTCGCGTTCGTTTTCCTCGCGTTGTTTCTGCCGGTATGCGTTTGCCCTTCAATCGGAGGCGACTTCGGGTGTCTCCCCTCCTTCGGCTCGCCGCATTTTCCGCGTCTCCTTTTCTGTCGGCGGTTCCTTCGCTCGTCCCCTCGGTTTTGCCAAGAAAGAGGTGGAAGCCGTTCTGCACTCTCTCGCGGCTCTGCGCCTCGTCGGCTTCGCCCCGTCTTACCTTCTTCAGCGTCAAGAGATGGTGGTCTTTACTCTTTTGGAGTTTCTTCACCTTCCCGGTCAACTCGCCGAGCTTCTTGTCCGACTGAGCCGCCTCGGCGAGGCAGACTTCGATTTCCCGGCGCACCTCCTCGACCTTGGCTTTCTGCGAAAAAAGAGAAAGGACGCGCTCCCGGGTGTCTCGACAGCCTGGAGGCTCGCACACAACGGCAGCGCGCTGGCGAGAAAAAAGAGGGACAACCGGACCTCTCGAAAGAGAAACGCGAGAAAGGAAACCTCCCACTCTGTGAAAAAGGGACAAACAGGTCGGGGGAAAGAGCGCGCTTGCCTGTTCCTCAGCGAGTTTCGCCTTCTCGTCAATCGCCTGCTGCAGAACGACGAGGCCTTCCTTCCGTTCGCTATGTCGTCCTGAGAGACTGCTAGCCCCTCTCGAGCGTCGTCAGCTCCTGGCGGAAACTTCCAATTTCCTGAAAAGACACGAAGTCACACCGAGGCACGATCCACCCCAGCTCTCTCTGCGTGCCTGCGCCGGCAGCTCTCCGGTTCTCCAGAGAGACGAGGTCTCCTTCCATCACGAGACAGCAGTGCGGGAAAATGCAGAACGGTGCACTCATAAATGTGCAGTTTTCTGCGGTGGCGTATCCACGGTGGTCCTGGGCGAGAGGTTCCCGGCTGAGTTTTCGAAAACAGTTTTCCTCCCCAGGACACGCCTCGCTGTGCCGCTTTGCTTTTAAACTCGAACTTCCGGCAGAGTGCCCAGACCCCTGAAACGGAAGGCCGGTCCGTGTCCCGTCTCTCCTTTTCTTCACCTACCTTCTGCATTTTGTTGACGGAAGCCTCGAGACTCTTTAGGCGCTGGCGGAGCTCCTTCGCCTCCTTCTTCAAAGATGCCTCCTGCAAAAACACAATGCGAATGCGCACCGGTCTTCACATTCGCCTCCACACGTCGCTCTTCCTCTTCCCCTCCCCCCCTCTCTGCCTCTCTCTCTCTTCCCCCCCTCCTGCCTTTCTCTCTCTTCCCCCCCTCCTGCCTTTCTCTCTCTTCCCCCCCTCCTGCCTTTCTCTCTCTTCCCCCCCTCCTGCCTTTCTCTCTCTTCCCCCCCTCCTACCTTTCTCTCTCTTCCCCTCCTCCTGCCTTTCTCTCTCTTCCCCCCCTCCTGCCTTTCTCTCTCTTCCCCCCCTCCTGCCTTTTTCTCTCTCCCCCCCCCCCTCCTGCCTTTCTCTCTCTTCCCCCCCCCCTCCTGCCTTTCTCTCGTTTTCTTTCTCCAATTCTCTCGTGTTCCTTCTCTTCTTTTCAGTTTTTTTGGTGTCTTCGTGCTGAGCCGTCGAAGCCCTCTCTTGTCGTCGGTCCTCGCTCTCCCCTCACCAACTTGTCTCGGTTGTGCTCGAGTTCGTAGACCTCCGCGTCGAGTTGCTGGACTTCTGCGAGGACAGCCGCCTTCTCCCCCTCAATCTCCTTCAGGCGCTTCACACACTCGCTGCGCCTCTCCTCGGCTTGCTCCACGCGCGCGAGTTCGCTGCCCGCGGAGCTCGTCGCAAAGAGTTGCTGCGCAAAAGCAAAGAGAGAAAAAAAAGAGATGGAGAGAGAGAACCCGGGAGAAAAACGAGGGATACACAGAGAAAAAGACGAGAAAGAAAAAGGAGGTAGACGGACGGAGAAAGAGATGGACGGAGACAGAGAGCTGGAGAGACAGAGAAAGAGAGAAAGAGAGAAAGAGAGAAAGAGGAAGAGGAAACGAGGAGAGAGAGAACCAGAAGAAAGAAAGAGGAGAAAGAAAGACAGAAAGAGAGACAGAGAGCGAGAAAGCGAGAGAGACAGAGATAGAGAGAGAGATGAGAGAGAGAAAAGCGATATCTGTGTGCCACGCGAAGGCAATAAATTCAAAACCGCCTTCTCTCCGCGTGCACGCAGAGCCTGTGCGTCTCCTTGGATCATTTCTCAGGCCAGAACGTCTTTACGACTCTCGACGAGTGGAGAGTCCTTGGAAAGAGCGGGAAAAGACTTTCCAAACGAAACCAAATCACAGATAACGACGACAAGCGACAAGAGAAACGCTCGCGAAACGCTGTCCTTACCTCGACGTTCTGCAACTGGTTCTGTGCGAGTCGAAGCTCTCGGGTGACTTGCGTGCGCCTCTGGACAGTTTGCTCCATCGGTTGCAAATAAAAATCGATTTGCCTGTAAACCAAACAAAGCGAAAGGCAGAGTGAGATGAGAGAGGAGCGACGGCGCAGAGACAGGGATAGAGGAAGAAATAGAGAAACAGATAGAGAGGTAGAGACAGGGATAGAGAAAGAGATAGAGAAACAGAGAGAAAGGGAGACGGAGATGCAGATCGAAAAATGTAGAGAGAGCGATAGAGAGACACATGTCCATGCAAATGCCTGGATATAAACATATATATATATATATGGTGATATTGTGTGCCTTTGTCTCCATGCTTTGTGTTGCTCACTTCGCGCGTTCCTCCAGTTCCAGGCTCATCTGAGAACACCGCTTGAAGTTCTGAGAGAGCAAGGAAAATCGAAAACAAACGGAGACAGCAAAGAACGCAACATGTCGATGAAGTGCGGCTGGGGACGAGGCGGCAAAAGACAACAGGGAATGAAGACACGAGAAGGGGGGTAGACCGGAAACACAGTTACGGCAGTCGCTACCTCCTCTCTCTTCTCTGTCCTTGTTTGTCTTTCCCCCTCTCTCTGTTTCTCTTTTCCCCTCTCGCCTCTCCCCTAGGTTTTCTTTCGTGTCTCTCGCGATTACCTTCCAGAGGAGCAGCGTCTCCTTCACGTGTCCGGAGCCGCCGCCTGCCATGACACCGCCAGTTTGGAAAACGTCGCCCTCGGCGGTCACGGTGGGAAACGCTTGACGCTTGTTCGGTTGATATGTTATCTGACACGAAAAGACACGAAAACCAATGATTTTTTCACATCCACGTACCTACATTCATGTCACATATGTGCAGTCAATTATATATATGTATATGTATATATATATATATACATATATATACATATATATACATATATATACATATATATACATATATATACATATATATATATACATATACATATAGATAGATAGATAGATAGCTAGATAGATAGATAGATAGATACAGATGTGTGTGTGTGTGGTTGCATAAAAATACATGCAGGTCTAAGTGTGTGGGCACCGCGCCCTTAGCGAAAGCACTGAACGGTCGCAGCCGCAAATCTGAAAACAGTTGTACATCGAGGTGCACAGGTTTTTTCGTACGCATGAAAATACACAAGCGTACATGTTCATACAAGTGCATGCAGTTGCAGCGCTCGAAGCAGCTACTACAACCTTGGCTGTCATCTATCGATAGATACATGGATATTTAGATGTATGGTGGAGGACAGATCAATGTCAGTGTGAACACGAAGAGAGATAAACGGGCAATGCGTGCGCGTTGACTTGCGCATTTAGAGTTTTGTGCTTATGAAAAAAAGTGTCTCTTTCTGTCTGCGTAGGCGATGCATGTGCATCTGCACGCTTGTAAATTACGAGTAAACATCGAGGACGCGACGCCAGGCTGCTGATATTGTCTGGTGTCTCAACGCTCTCCCTTTTCCACACGTTTGCTCGTGATTCTCGTGGGTTTCCCCTAACGCTCGCTGGTCGCCGTCTCTCCTTTTTCCATCGCTTTTCGAAAAGGCTCCACCGACCTTCTCCGCCATCTCTGCCGTCGCACAAATCAGACTGCCGCCAAAGGTGTAAACCGCCACCTTTTCGTGCCGCTGGGCGTCGAAACTGAACAGAAAAAAAACAAGTCAACTGCGCAAAAAGGCAAACGCTGTCGCTGGGGATCTCTTTTTATGCGTCTAAATGTATATACAAATATAAAAATATATGCATATATACGGGTATATATATATATGCCCGCATACGCGAATGCATATATTTATGCATATATACATATACCAATACGTGTAAGTGTACATACAAATATGGATAAAATGCACAACACATATTTATTTATATATATATATAGAATATAAAGAGGCCTTCACATGGGCACATACGCAGGCGAGTTGTGAGACTGGTTTGGAGGGCTGTTTTTTTCGGGGCGTATTTGTACGTTTGTGTGTCTGTGGAGACGTTTGCGTGTTTTCATGCCGCAGCGGTCAACAGGAGATGGCACGGGGACGGGATCTACGTGGGGGTGGGGCGCGCGCAGGGACGAAGAAGAGCAACGGCCTCTTGAAACTCTGGAAGCTGCGCGAGGGCGTTTGCAAGAACGGGCGAGAAAACACTCTGGACCGCCACGGGATCTGCGCGTCTCTTTGCAAACGCTCGCAAGACCCACGCGAAAAAAGGGAACTCGCGGACAGCATAAAAAACACCAAGAAGCAACTGTCTACAAATAGACACAGAAATAGGGAAACAGGGGACTACAGAAATCTACAGATGCGTCTCGTGTTTTACTCGATAACGTCGAGGCAGCGCAGGACACGAGAGTCGTCCGGGGAGAGACCGACGAGGCGTCGATTTTGAAGAAGCGTCTGAAGAAAAATCTCGAAAAAACTCGCAAAGTCGCGAACTCACGCAGCCATTCGTTTCCTTAAATATATATATATATATATATATATATACATCTATTTATTGGTATGCCTGTATACGTGTATGCATGTTTATGTATGCAAGCGTGTGTATATTTGTGTCACGGTACAAAAAAAATATCGCCACTCTGTATCAAACCACGAGTGCATACACCGATCAATACAGATAGACAGTTAAGCAGATAGGGAGGCAGGTATCTATGGATAGATAAAAAGCCATATAGGTACATATACACAGATATAGGACGGTAGGCAGCTCAACAAATATAGACACAGATATACACAGACATAGGAAGGTAGGCAGATGCACAGGCAATATAGATATAGGGCATAAATATAGCGAGATAGGGAGAGTAGCATGTAGAAGACCTAAGGATGTGCGATGTTTTGAAGAGAGCTGAGGAAGTTTTCGTCTTACTGGAGAATCGCAAACTTTTCCGACTTGGCAATCTTGTATGGGCAAGAGCGTGACGCGTCGCCGACTGTTTGCGAAGTTGTTTTCTTTGAAGATAGCTTTGCCTGGCAAGAAAGGAAGTTTAAAAGAGACACACGACAAAAAGAACCAGGAGGATGTCCATCTGAATTGACTTGAACCACGCACATGAACGAGGATGTGTACATCGAAGCACTTGTGATGAGTGTGTACATGTGTTTCCATTTTTTGTGGAATTGCGTGCAGTTTTTTGTGTATCTGACTGTGAGGCACAGAGAGGCGCCGCTCTCTGTAAACATGTGCGCGCGGCTGTCTCTGTGTCGTCTTTTCTCCAGGTGAGGCTGCAGCCGAGAGTGCGGCGCATGCAGGAGACTGTGCGAACAGAGTTCGTGTCGCAGGGTGTGCTGCCAAGAGGCTTGAGAAAAGAAAAGGCACGGTAGAAAGGCTGAAACGCGCGATAAAGACCCAAAACCTAACGAACTAAAGAGTGCAAAGAGCGCGCAGAGTAAGAAGAGTGAAGGGGGAAAGAGGCAGATTCATGAAAAAAGATAGACGCAGGTCACCCAACTGAGAAAAGAAAAGTTTCCCCAAACTCACTCGCGTCTTTATCCTCTACAACGACGTACTCCAGCTTCCCGCCCACCAGAAGCTGCAAAAAAACAGAGGCATTTATTTTTGTAAAATAGCGGAGCGAGCGCATCTACAGCATTATAGTTGTCAGACTGACACAGACATATATATATATATATATATATATAAACATAGACAGCCGTTGGAAAGAAAAGTCAATATTGTACACAGTTGTCACCTTAAAAACACTTACCATCTGTTCACATGTACAACTGGTGTTAGATAACTTAGCTACACATGTAGATTATTTATTTGGATATATAGTTTTACAGATTTGGATATACAGATATACATGTGTAGGTGTGGATACAAGTCGACAGATAGCGGGCGCCTGTGTGTGTAGATCGTCTCCAAGCGCACAATAAAAGGAGGAAACGAGCACGGGATTTTTCCTCTGAAACGAATAGCAGGCGACACAAGAGCGGTCAGTGTGTGGCGACGGACCTGGAGAGCCTTGGCAAAATCGAGATATTCATTTTTCAACTCGATCAACTCGAAGATTTGTCCATGCAGCTTGCGGGGGGGCATGCCGCGAGGCAGACGAACGGAGATCTTGGACCTAACGAGAACAGGACAAAAGAGCAAGCCAGAAGCCGCGTTTGGCGACAAAATGGGGGCAAGCAAAGGGAAGAGAGAGAGGACATCAAGAAACCTGGAAAACAGAGAAAACGGGGAGAAAACAGAGAGTCACAAAAAGAAAAAACAGAAGAACGACGATGGGGAGAGAGGGAAGCGGGGTGTCATGCTTTCTAGACTGGCTGCGTGTCTTTTGAGGTTCTGAACCACGGAGAGTTCTCGCGAGGCGAACATGGCTTTCGTCGGCGTACCAGGAATTCAACTCGTGCAGCGATTCTTGCGCTTCCTGCTTGGCCGCATCGATTTCCTAAAAAGGGAAAGGGATGCACAGTCTCTTATAAAACGGCACGAAAAGAGCGAGACAGAGAGAACAAGGGAGAGAACAAGGAAGAGAACAAGGGAGAGAACAAGGGAGAGAACAAGAGAGAGAACAAGGGAGAGAACAAGGGAGAGAACAAGGGAGAGAAAAAGGGAGAGAACAAGGGAGAGAACAAGAGAGAGAACAAGGGAGAGAACAAGGGAGAGAACAAGGGAGAGAAAAAGGGAGAGAACAAGGGAGAGAACAAGAGAGAGAACAAGGAAGAGAACAAGGGAGAGAAAAAGGGAGAGAACAAGGGAGAGAACAAGAGAGAGAACAAGGAAGAGAACAAGGAAGAGAAAAAGGGAGAGAACAAGGGAGAGAACAAGAGAGAGAACAAGGAAGAGAACAAGGAAGAGAACAAGGAAGAGAAAAAGTGAGCGCACACGAGATGGTAGAGGTGCAGCATTCACGAGGAGAGACACGACACAAAATCGGGCGATGTCGAAAGGAAGTGCTTCTTCTGCAAAATGGCCTTTTTTCCCTGAGAACATCTCCGCTGCCCTAAACTCCCTTTCCACAACCGCTTTGAGAATGGACGCCTTCATCTGCAGCAGCGCCCTGCTGGGCTCCACAGCCAAGGCAGGTCGTGTCGCTGGTTCTCTGCGACTTCCAAGAGGCGTCCAACAGACTGTGCGAGTCCGAGTCGCTTTCTGGAACCTCGCGTTTTTCGCAAGGAGTGAAACACAGGTTCTTACTCGACGGCACGCCTTCATTTCCTCTCGAAGAGCCGCCAGCTTCTCCTCGTCGACTGTCTCTGCCGCGAGCAGCTTCTCCAACTCCTGGACCCGCGCCGCTGCTTCCTCGCGCTGTTTGGCCATTTCGGCTGCATGCTGAAGAAGAAAAAAGAGAAGACGCAGTGGACACAATTCAGGAGCGGCGTGGAACTGGAACGACTCCCTCACAGCTCTGTTTCAAAACTCCTTTCCGTCTCCTCTCCCCTTTTCTCTCCTCATGCTCTCAAAGCAGATGCATCCTTTCCATTCTAATCGTCCAAGCACAGATACACAAGGAATGGGTTACATGCATGCAGAGAGATAGATACATCAAGACAGATATACATATATATATATAGATATATACATATATAGATATAGATATATAGATATAGATAGATAGATAGATAGATAGATAGATAGATAGATAGATAGATAGATAGACATATATAGATATAGATAGATAGATAGATAGATAGATAGATAGATAGATAGATAGATAGATAGATAGATAGATAGACATATATAGATATAGATAGATAGATAGATAGATAGATAGATAGATAGATAGATAGATAGATAGATAGATAGATAGATAGATAGATAGACATATATAGATATAGATAGAGATAGATACAGATAGATAGAGATAGATATAGCTAGATATAGACAGATAGACATATTTGTGGTTCTCCTGTTTCTTTGTGTTTTCTGGTTTCCTGCGTGTGGGCACCTCTACGCAGGTGCACGCGAGTGTGCAGATTTGAATTCCCTCTGTGCTCCCACCAGTGTAGTTCTCGGAGCGCGTGTTCGGGATATTCTGACCTTTCCGCTTTTGTCGAGTTTCGCGCGGAGTTGCCGGAGTTCTTCGTCGATGTGTTTGACTTCCGTTTTCAAGTCTTCTTCTTCAGCCTCGAGCTTGGCCGCCTTCGTCTTCGCCTGCTTAAGCTTCTCGCGCAGAGACGCGCCGCCGCCAGCCTCGGCGCCTCCAGTCGACAGGCCCTCGAGTTTCTTTTCCGCGATCTCCAGAGCCTCCTTCATGTTTTTCATTTCTTCCTCCGCAGCCTCTGCGCGGCTGGTCTCCGCCAGCCGCGAGGCGCGCTTGTCAGCCAGCTTCTTCGCCAGCTTCTGTTCCTCCTTCTTCATATCCTCCAGTGCGTCAGAAGACAATTTCAAGTCCCGGCGCGCGCTCTTCTCCTCCGAGTGACGCTTCGCCAACAGCTGCAGACGCACAGACGCGAGACAAGATAAAATGAAGATAAGAAGAAGAAGAATGGTCTTTTCGCTGTCGTCTGCACGTTGTTTACCTTCTCCACTTCTTCCTTCTTCTGTCGCACACGCTGCAACGGCCCGTCCAGCTTCTCACGCTGCAGGAAACAGACAGGAGAAAGGGGTGGAAATCTGCTCCGAGGAGGAATCCTAAAGCGAGAAGAAGGAGCCAGACACAAAGCCCAGGCGAAAAAGCAATCGAGTCTGCCTGCTGGGTCACACCTTCTCCCTCTCTCACGACCGCATCTCCATAATCGTCAATTGCCGATCCTGCGGCGGAACTCGACACCCGAGACGAAGGCCTCTCCGAGCGATGGTCCGAATTCAACACGACACAAAACAGCAGTTGAAGAAGGGAAGAACGAAACCAAGGGCGCGTCGAGCGAGGCGAAACCACCCCCGCAGACCGCCGAGAATTTGTCAGACTGGCGGGGGCGCGAGACCTCAAAAAGGAACGTTCGAGAACGGCACATGCAAACTGCGCGGTCTGCCGTCTCTGGGAAGCTGGGAAACTGCATGCAGCTGATTGAGAGGAAACCCGCACAGGACAGACCAGGCGCGCTCTGCGGTTCTGAGCCTGCGCCGAACTTCTCGACTCTCGTTTTTTCTGGGACGAAGGCCGACGTTAGGGACACGCGAGCGCGCGGAGGAACTTCGCCCTGGGGCTCAGGACAGCGAAGCGATGCTCTAGTAGAGCAGCCGTGTGGCGACAAACAGGTGAGTTTTCCGTGCCTTGGACGAAGGCGTCGGAAGCGTCCATCGAACTCTTCTTTTTTAAGCCAAACAGGCAACTGGCGTGTGTCCTGTTTCACGTCACCCCCTCCTGGCACTTGCGCCATCCCGCGAGACCCGCCCGTTTCCGCGTGTCTTGTGACTGCGTGGAGCCTTGAGCATCGAGTGCACCTTTTCTCGGCGGTTTCTTCCGCTCTGGCTCGACGACCGGCTTCGCACAGTCTCGCGGTCCACCCTTTCCCTTCCCTCCGTGTTTTCCACGTGTTTCAGTACCTCGGCGTCGAGATTCTCGAGCTGCTGCTGCGCCGCAGCTGTCTCCCGATCGCACTCTGCAATCTGCATGCAGCGAAACGAACGATCCAGAGAGGTCGTGAGGGGAGAACAAGAAAAACGAGGGAAGAAGCGCCGCGGACGACTCGGTGGAGAACCAGCCAGCCAAAAGCGCATGCAGAAGAGGCGTCGCTGGAGCAGCAAGAAAAGGCAAGGGTCCAGCGGTGCAACGTGGCAGGAAATCGGCGAATGGACGGGTTTGGAGAGAACAGATCGAAGCGAAAAAGGCCAGAAAGATCGGACGAGGAAGAGAAAAAAGGGCGGAAAGTGCCTCACCTGAGCTTCGATTTCGGCTTTCTTCTGAGTCAGTTCGTCTGAGGTAAAAGAGCGACAAAAGAGCGACAGAAACACGCAGAGTGCGGGGAGACGCCAGGTGGAAAAGTTAGGAAAAACTCCGAACTAGACGCGAACAGGGATGCATGGCCAACCGGGAGGCGACTGAACGGACCTCGAAAAAGGGCTGATGCCACATTACGTAAAGGTATGTATGAAGGCGCGTGAATAAAGTTTGATGCATGAACGTTCATGTTTAAATTCAACTACACCTGAATCGGTAGAGAACCGCCGATGAGCGCTCGAAATCAGAGAGACGCACCAAAGTCTGAAGTACCCTGCTGGAGGAGTTGCTTTGCGCTGCGCGGCCACAGAGAGAGGAAACGAAGGAGCGAAGGAGGGCAAATGGAAATCGAAAATGTGTCGGGGTGGACGACACACGAGAGAGAGAAGGGGAAGGCAAATAACGCGACAAAGAGGAAGGCAAGTGACAGAGGACGCAGGAAGAGAAGGGGGAGACGAGGACGAAACAGGGAGAGGAGACACGCACATAAGACAAACCAGAAACATACGCGAAGAAAAGAGAACAGAAGAGAAAAAAGTTGACGGAAAGGCACACGCAGTGGAAAGGAAAAAACGAGAATCAATGAATCCAAAAAGAACCCGCTGGACAGATTTGGGCTTAAGAGGGGATTTGTGCACCTGGCCTCCCTCGGCATCCTGCCTTGGTTCACGACTGACCAGTAGAAGCGATAGGCCACGTCGAAGCGTTGAAAGCGCTGCATTTCTTCCTTCAATGAAACAAAGTTGAAGTACTCTTGCCTAGAAACACACACATGCGACAAACGAAAAAACACAAAATCCATCTTGCCGTTCGCGTGAAAACCGTGCTTTCTTCCGAGGTATGCTGTAGTCATTAGTTCTCTCTCCTACTTTTATCTCTCTCTCTTCCTCCCTTTCTCTTCCTCTCGTTCTCTTTCTCTCCACGTCGCTCCTCGCTTTCTCGCGCTTTTTCTCGCGACTGCGAAACTTTCCTCGGTTGCTCACTTCTCTTTGCGCAGGCGTTCGATGGTCGGTTCGATTTCCTCTCGCAGAACGACTGAAATTTCTTGGAGCTGGGAGGAAAGGAGACAGAACGTCCAAAGCGGATCCCAAGAGGTACACACACATGATGCATGCTTGCAACTACACATACAAACGGATATATATACATATATACATATATATATACATACATTTACATATATACATATGTATCTATATATATATATATATATATATGTGTATACATATATAGATATAGATAGATGTATATGCACAAGCACGCACTTGTGAGGGGGTAGGTATAGAAACGCCTCGACAGGTCTACAGGTTGGCACCGAGAGACGTAAAAAACGTGGACAGACTGAGTCAGAGATAAATGCAGATATATGGATGTAGAGGCAGATAGCGACATCCACAGGTGTATCCCTAAATGTCCGTGTCAATGCATGTGTGAGTGTTCATGCAGATGGACAGATTTGCTGAGGCATGATCTCACATGCGAACAGCCGTATATGGACACCAGCGGTGAACCGGCAGCAGATGGGCCCAGCGTGTTTTCGGTCGAATCACGGGCCAGTTTGGTTTACCTTCTGTTCCTTTTTCTGCATGAGTTTGACTGCGTTTCCACGCTTCAGTTCGTACATTCTTGTCCCGGAGACTTCTTCGATTAACCCCAAAACCTCCTTCGGCTTCATGTTGATAACTTTCGTGATCTTTCCCTGCTGAATCATAAAGTGGGGGCTGTTGATGTTCATTTGGCAGCAATGGAAAAAATCGCGCACTTCCTTCAGCTGAGCATTGCGGCTGTTCAAAAGATACCGGTCACGTCCGCCTGCGATCCACGTAAAAGAATGCAAAAAACTGGCAATAAAGAGAGGAAAACGAAGCACGAAAAAACGATCCCTGGACGACTCGCTTCATCCCGTTACCAACATGGACGCCTCTGTCTCTTCTGGGCACTGCATCGCGTTCGCAGAGAGAGAGAGAGAACAAACGCGGGAACACGAGAGAGAATAAGGAAGAGGACAAGAGAGAGAATGGGATAAAATGAGAGAGAGAGTAAGCGAGAGAAAAATGAGACAGCAAGCAAGGTGGAGGGGAAGTGGGAAAGAACGAAGGGAGGGATTGCGAAGACATCCGCTGAGTCGTTTTTGCTGCCCGGCTGCTCTGCAGTCCCACGAGAATTGATGGGGCGAACAGGCACGCCCTCTGTCTTCCGTACCAATGACAATTTGTCTAGTAATTGTGATTTCCGGCATTTCCCTGTAGGGAAAAGGGAGAGGATTGTTTTGCTGGTGAGGGTCATTGCGGAATTTCAATGTGACCGTCGCCTTCGTTACTCCTGCCTGACCTTGCTTGTACACCAAGTCGTCCAGCTTCGTCGCGCGAACCTAACAGGGGAAAAGATCAGAAAGACGCGTACTTGTCAACGGCTCTGTGTGCCTCAAAGTGAAAAGTTTCTCCAAGCAAAAAAGGCCGCAAAGAGCCGAGCAAAGAGCAACGTCATCGACAGACAGCCACAGGCAGCAATAGGTGGACGGATGACACGGAGGATGTATACACATATATGCACATTTATCCATTTATATATATGAGTATATTTATATATATTTATATGAATATAAGTAAATGTATATGTGTGTGTGCACGCTTCTACCTATGTATGAAGAGTTATAGCTGTTATGCGTCTGTGCTAAGTTTCGTGCTGGTTCAGGGAGAAAACAAGAGGCGAATGAACGGCGGCTAACTTCAGCGAACACTCCTCTACAGCTAGAACGCCCTGGACGCGTTGCGGGCAAACGCAAAACGCAACTCTGAATTTCCCCGTTTTTCGTCGCAACAGGACGCACCAGAGCGTGGTTGGTGATGCCAAGGACGAAGCAAATCGAGTCGAGAATATTTGACTTTCCTGTCCCATTTAAACCTGTCACGGCGTTGAATTGCGGATGGAGAGGGCCCACGTAGACGCGATTTGAGTAGGACTTGAAGCCCTCTAAAACAATGGCTTCGATATACATTTTTCCGCCAGCGAGAGAGGAGACAAGGCAACGAGCCGTTCGACAGATGTGGGGAAAGAATGAAAAAAAGTTGGTATTGAGCAGAAGATGACGAGAGGACAGGCAAGGAAACAAAGCGACGCCGCAGAGCACAGCAGGAAGAGTTTCGGAAGCGACGGAAAGATGCTTGAGGGCGCCTCAGTACCGGAGGCGGAAAGACAGGTCTTAAGAGAGACGGCAGTGGATGTATGTATCGAGAATCGAAGATTCGAGTCCGTTAACGGGATTCGAAGCGATAAAAGGTAAAGCTGGCTTCGTTTTATGTGCAAAAGAAGGCGCTCGCAATCGCTCTTCTTCGCATTTCCCCGTGCTGCGGGAAGCCATGGGGCACTAGAGGCGAAAGGACACGGAGCTAAAAAGAGAGACGAAAAAGGGGAGGACTGGTGGAGAGAAGACTGTAAGACAAACAACAAGGAGATGGCGACCAAGGAAGTACCGGCAGAGCTACAAGAGCTACAAGGGAAGGCGCCTGGCTGGTGTTTGCCAAGCTGTGCGAGCAGACGAGAGGCTTTATGGTCTGGAGAGGAAACGCGAGCAAAGAAGGAGACAGCGAGGCTGTGCGCACGTCGGAGAAAGAGAGAAGCGAACAGCCTTTGCCATTCTGTTTCTTTGGAGAGACTCGGGCAGCTTTTTGATCCGCAGTCGAGAGCATGCAAGGAAAAGGGGGGTGGTTTGTCTTCACTGCCGACTCGGGAAAACTGTTGTCTGGAGCGATTGTGTTTGTTCAGTGGTAGCAGCGAGAGAAAATAGGAGAAACCGGGAAAAATCGATGGAGACAGCCAAGAAAACAGAGATTGGAGGTGGAAAAGCAAAAGTGAAAAAGAAAATCGCGATCGAGGGTGGGCGGTGTGCGCTGGACCCGATGCTTGACCGAAGGGAGACCCTCCCTTTCATTCATTCTCGAAAAGTTCAGTAGAGGATTTTTCGGCTCCGAACGCTTTCCCTGTTTTACATCACAGTCATAAAAAAAAGAGAAAACGGGTGAAAAGAGCAAGCTCTTGCACACGGCGGCATTTCTTCAGGACCCCGACAGCTGGTTGGAGACACGCGAAAAGGAGGTCGAGCGAAGCGGACGACGAGGTAATCTGCCATTCCCCCAGGATTCATCCGTGAGTTTTGGTTTTTCGGAAGAAAAGCGCTCTTCTAGTGGGCATATCCGGTGCAGGAAATGATCTACGGCAAGAGTGTTTGTTTTCTGAGTTTTGTGGTGTCCGTTTGAGTCTCGACGGAATGCAGTTGCTCTGTCTGTACACTGAAAGCGTGCGTAGCTGTCCTCGGATTAGACCGCCGTCACTGAGTTTCACCCCATAAGCTCTCTTCGAGGAAGGTACCGATTACGAGACCGTGAAAATGTCGAGACATACGAGACGACACTGGGAGAAGGACAGAGAGAGAGGCGCTCCAGAGGCGTGTCTGGTGTTGAGGCTGGTGCGCTGGAGCCAGGGAGTCGAAGCGTTTCCGCACACCCCGCCTGGTGTAATGTTTGTCGGCAAATATGCATTCGGTTTTCAGGCGCTCCCCAAACTGCTGTGTCACTATCGTGCCGCGCTTAGTCCAAGCACCACGGCAGAACATACCGTGCAGGCTGCAGTTCGGGTACCTTTGGATCTCTATTGGCACGCTGGGCAATCCCATCTTCAGCTTCGTACCGTGATACGACCCTCAGAGCGGAGGTCTTTATTCCCCAAAGATAGCGTACAGCTGCTGAGCAGTAGCAGATTCCCGAAGTGAACGACGGCAGTTTCTTCACACACCGTGTGGTAGCTGGGAGTTTAGGTGTAGTTGCCCCACGGAGACCCGCATCTCGTTCTGGCGGCGAGTCCAAAGGAATAGGGCATCATAGATTATATGGATAGTCCACTGCGGCGTCGCCCTGCGGCGTAGAACATGCGATTCTCGTATGCACAAAAGGTCACGGCAATGAGCAGGTGCCACTGAGCAACCGTGATAGAAGACCGATATGCGATAGCCACAGAACTTTCGCTCCAGCGTCGCGCGCACCTTGTGGTCTTGGGACCATCTCAAATGGCCTTGCGCCCTGTTCCCAAGGTGATGGACGTTCTTGGAACCGGTAATTGCGCCTGGTATGTGTGGGCAATACTGGACTCTTCTACAGGTAAACGGGTGCTCGAGGGCCGGGAAGAAATGTGGCAAGTCCTACGTGTTCGTGTTCCTGACGCGGATTACTAATTTGTGCGGCTGTGTTGAATGGGCGGTTTCAAGCAACTTTAGGATCGAGCGGTGCTGTGAACTACCGAGATGCTGCGGTCACTCCCTCCACTGCAGAGGCTTTGTTTTCTTTTCTCACGCGGGGCAACTTGAAACTGACAATTCTGAAAGAGTAAAGCTGGCATCCCGTTGCTTTTTGGTGGAAGAGAGTTTCTAGGGAGAGAGGTGGTCCAACGCTGAGGAACAGCTGAAATGCGAATTCTCTCGAAGACGGCTCAGGCGATGGTGATTGTATCAGGCTGCACGTGGAATGTGCGGAGCAACGGGACTTTCGCTGTCCCTTTTTACATATCCCGTGCAGATTGTGGGGAGAGATGGGGCTCCGGCTGTTCAAAACTTCCGGAGAATTCGGGCTTTCTTCCCCAAGGAGGTCCTCCGAAACTCCTTGTCCTGCTACTGGGCAGACTGAACCCCGGAGGGACAACAGGTTCACTCTCTCTGACGCAACCCGAGTCGTCTGTCTCCGGTACACCCGTCTGCTGACCTTTGGTATCTTCATTCGCACTGCAGATGACCCGGTGCTCGACTTGCTCGAGTGTTTCTTGGGCTGCAGAGATACGTAAACAAATTCAGGAAGTACCTTTCTCAGGAAGCGGCCCCGCTCCAGGTCAACACGGCATCGAGAGCAACGAAAATCGGAAGGGGGATTCGAGTAACAGCAAGCGTTAGGAACCACCTGGAGAGAACAATGGGAGTGAAAGCTTCAGCGTAAATGTCTGGGTACTGAAGTGTTTTCATTTTCCCCTGCCGTGATGTACTCAGACAATAGAATGCCACTCGCCCCGAATGCAACGCGTCAGCACGCATGACCCCCCGCCTGAGCAAGGAACCAGGCCGTTGTGGGTGGGCGGCAAAACTAGCAAATCCGGTACTGCATCTGTGTCTACTCACTCCCGATGACCCTTTCCTCAAACTAACAAGCCGTGACAAATCGTGCACAGATCCGAATGGCTCTCCACCTGCACTGTGACAGCGATAGGCGGTGCGGTCGTTAACCTGATATCGTGTGCTAGTTTTTGGCGAATATGGGTCCGGGAGTCCATTCCTACCCAGCCGATGAAGGTCAGGAGAGCTTCCAAGTTCGTTTCCACGAGGGGATGAGTCGCCACCAATGCGGTTGTTGTTTAGCTCGACTTCTCGAGCAGGAAAATTTTGGATTCCGTCGTGGTCCTCTTTAGCGGATTTGACTGCTTCCGGTGAAACGCGAAGAACTGCGGTGCTGGTGTCATCCGCCTCACCTGAAACAGGCAATGCACAAAGGGATCGACAGCAGAGGCAAGACTGCCAACTAATCCTACTGGAGAACTGGAGAAAGCCTCTTTAACTCACTTGTGTTTGCCTGACATTCGACTCAGGATAGTCCTTTATCGAGCTCATCTTCGACCGAGGTTTCGTCCTGTTCATGCCACGGGTTACTTCTAGTTTGTGATTTATTGATCGGCTAGAATCCAACCGTACGTAATAACCATCTAGATCTACCTATACATACTTTGCTTGTATATACATATAAGCATGTCTGTTGTCTCGTTAAACTTCGCGGCACGGGCAACTGTCCATGAGGTGCGCGTTGTCCGTAACTCTACGGACAGATGATGGCGCTTGTCCCTACTCACTGTATCTGGTCTCACAACACAATCATACCTGGTAAAATAGATAGAGCTTCAAGATCGTTCAAGTATCTCTTGGGCGGTTCCGCGAGCGCATCTTCGTCAGCGTCGTTCAACATGACTCCACAAGTGCTCCACGGGAGATTCCTTGACGTTATAGAACCTGTTTTGCTGCGTCTTTTCAACTGCGCTTTTGTAGTGTTCTGTGAGCTCGATCTCCGCCGTCTGCTGGACGCAGCGAAGCTTTTACTGTCTGTAGTTCCGCTTGCAGAGCGACCCTACGATTCACCGCATCTAAGCACAAGAGGCCTTTCTCGAAGAAATGCGTTATCATCCGTGTCTGTTTCGTACAAGGGTGTATTTTGCTATAGTCCGTGGAACCATTAAGATAGACTACTCATCTATCAAGTGGATAGGTGCGTATGGAATGCCACCTGATGTGGGCAAGCATGGAGACGTTCCGAAACTCACCTGATTGTGAGGGTGCACTCTCTCGTTATTTTTCGCAGGCGTGCTTTTACCCCTCGAACTGCTGACTCTGTTGGCGCTCCGTGAGGTTGACGCATAAACTCTCGGTTGTACGTGAGCGTAGGAGGCAGAAGGCGGTGGTGTAGATGTTTTATGGACTTCCGGCAGTCCGGTCACCTGCTCATGGATTTGGTGACGTAGGCGGTTGGCTTCCATCTTGAGAACTGTCTGCTGTTGAGTCAGAGAATCCACTTTCTTCGTCAATATCGTCACGTGTCTCCGGAGGCTTGTCGCTTGGCGCGTGTGTTCGCGATGCATGCTGGCACGCTTCTGCGTGAGGGCCTCGATTTTCCTGTGCAGTGAGGCGATCTGGTCCTCCTGTTCATGCATTTCCGTGCTGTCTTGACGCGGAATCAGTTGGCAAGTGTCTATATCCATGTTCTGTGACTCTAACAAACGCGCTACTTCTTCGTGTTTTTCCTTCAGTAACTCGTATCGATCTTTCATCTTTTCCAACTGGCCCTCGCTCCTCTGAACGGCTTCCTTCAGCTGCGCATTTTTGTCTTTCTGGATGGATATCTTCGTATAGGGGCGACACCAAAGGTTCGAACAAACGGTACACAACCTCTATATGAAAATGTAGTGTAATTCTTCAGCGGGTGACGTGATGGCAAAGGCACATAGTCACAGCTCAGACGAGACAAACAAGATGACGGGGTGTTGAGGGGGAAAACATGCCAGCTGCTATCACAGGCACCGGAGATCATGAAACTAGAGGAGTCAACTGATTCGCATCGCTGAGGCACTGCGCGTGCCTGTGTGACGCCTTCGCGCTGGCTGCCATTTAAAAAATTAGAGTTGTGGCCAATACGTCAGTGCCGTCGATGGATATGGGAAGCAGTGTAAAGTGATGACCGAGGACGGCTGGATCGACTACCAGTTCAGGCCGTGCAAGTGCTACTATGACGGGTGCATTCATCCGAAATAAGGTTATCTCCAAGTAAGCTTTTATGTGTTCTCAATGCGCCATAAATAGTTGCATTGCGGGTCACGTCGACAACTCTCGCTTTTCACTCCGGCCAAGCTGTATTATTTTGTGACGGATTAAACATCACCGTTCAGAGGTAGCGGTGTTGACAAACGACTTCGGCTGGGTGTTGGTCTTTGGGAAAGCCGTTTTCGTGGGTTCACAAAGAGCTGTGGAGTTCTGAAGCAACAGATAAAGTCGCGTTTTGAGGGGTCGTGCTCATACCTCTTGCGAAAGGTGATCTAGCTCCCTGAGTAACCGCGTCACAAGAGACTCTGCTCCTTTTTCCTTGATTTCGAGCACCTTCCCAATCCTCTTGTTTTCGCTTTCCTTCTGTCTATTTTCTCGTCTCTGCCGCGTAATCGCGGCGTTGAGTTTTTGAAGCCTAGTTGCCAGCTGGCTCACATATTGAGGATCACTTATCCGCTGGAGAGTTTTCTCGAGCTGCGTTTGATCTCGTTCATTCGCCTGTATCAGCTTCTGAATACTGACAAGTGTCTCCTCTGATGGGCAGTAATTTCTTTTGTACCCCGCGCGTCCCCCCTCGTTCCTCTGCCCCTTCACCTTCACGAATAAGTCTGAGGTCGTTTGCTGGACACTCCGAAGCTGGCGGAGAAGGTTCGAGATCTCCTGATTTTCATCCTTCACCTCACCTAGAGTCCGTCGCTCGGAGGCAAGATCCGGTAAGGCGTTCGCCAGTTCACAAACGTGAAATGCCGCTTGCGCGTGCGCTTCAACCTCCGCAGCAGTTGGGCTTGGTTTCTGTCTCGCCCCGGGCGCCCGGCCAGCCGCTTCGCATGCGCTACTTGCGCTTTCCATAGCTCCGCAGACATTATCGCTTATTAAGGAATAGGAAACAGAGAGGCCGGACCCTCGCTTCCTGGAGGCTAGACCAAAAGGACTTATGACACTGCGTCACATGACTACTCTCACTTTCCCTGACAACGGGAAAACACAGGCGCACCGCATCCGAACTCAGACCTATTGAAGACCGAGCAGACCCTGATGTGGATCAAGTCTCATTGTTTCTCTGGCAGCCACGACCGAAGGCGTGTTGAGTTCCAAGTTTCATTTTGATGCGCTGCGCCGCTGGAGGCTCAGAGAGGAACATATTGGCCCTTCTTCGCTTAAACGCCTAAGGAGTCTTGCCTCTGCCGCCTGATGCTTATCGACAGTCTGCCTCGGCCTCCTCTGTTTCAGGGACAGCCACGAATACTTTGTGGGGACGCTGTGGGGCACGTTCTCGATTGTGTTGCCTTTCTAGGACAGGAAAGTCTTGTGCTGGAAACATGCTCCTTGTTTCCGAAAGATTAGCAAACACGGGTGTGCGTTTGCTCCACTGACAAGAGATATGTGCAACGGCAACGGGCAAGAGCTCGGACTGTCGCCCCTGCAGACAAGAGAAGGGCGGTTCCAGATCGCGTCAGCTGGATACGCCACTTTTTGGAAGCAACAAACTGGACACCGCGATTTTTGCAGCCTCTACCAGTGGAAAAACCGAAAAACATCGTTCTGAAGAGACGTAACTACTACATTGGTGCTGTTTCACGTGCCACGACTTTACGCCTTTGTCAATCAGATGTTTTTTTACCACTGAGGGAACAAGCATCGACACTGGAGCCCCGTTTTACCCGCCTCCCGACATTGCAACAGAAAGCTACACGGTTGCTACGCACGATTTACGGCCTCCCCTCGACAGCAACATACGAGTACGACCTTTTTAGATAATCTGCATCATCCCAACACATCTTCACAATACGTTGCGACGTTTCCGCCGCGTTCACTCTTCATTCGTGCGCTACAGTCGTCCGTTGCTGTACCACGGGATGCATCCTGATCAAACCACCAGACTGTACTTGCTCCAAAGATCATTCGCAGAAAAAACCTGCGAGCACTCGTCTCCCCGCACAGGTGAAAGTGGCACCGCCCATTTCTCAGCTATTTATAACTCGTGGATCAGTCTTGAACGAAACCTTGGTGTAACCTCTCCTAGTCATTGTGACTGCGTTAACGGACTGACAAGGCTAACCCTAAAGAACTAGTCATAGCCTGTTCTATCGAGTTACTTCCTCTCTCCTGTGTTTGTGCTCTGATGCACGATGCTCCACGAGGCGAATTCTCGGATGCTAGACATCGCGCTACGTACTTTATGTCCTTTGCAGCCTGACTACTGCCGCCACGAGGCACTCTACGAGTGTTAGCGTCCCCGGTTCCTTGCACAGGCGTCCACCTCACGACCGGTCTACTTATTGCCTAGTGAAGCAACAAGGCCAGGCCAGCAAAGCGGAAAGAAGTGGCTTTCGGCAATTTCATGGGTGCTCTCGTCCTCGTAATGGCATAACCCAAGTTTTGCGCCAATTAAGTGAGACCGGCCAACATTCTAACGGAAAAAGGAACTTCCAGCACCCTGCAATTACAAAAAGCACAAGCACACACCATAGGCGAGCACAGACATTCATTCGAAGGCCGAGTGCAGTGCTTGAAGAGCCACAATCTCAGAAATATACGGCGCCTCGAATGGAAACCAACGTCTACAACTGAACACGTTTTGGAGCAGCCACTCGCCACCCACGAGCTCAGCCTCTAATCGAAGGAGGGGACATGTATCACCCAGTTTTGCACACCATGGAACGACAGAGGCGCTGTTGGAGACCATCCGTCGTAATGAGAAATGTGCGGGATAATAACCACCTTAAAAAGCACGAGAACACACCATGTATGACGATGCTGCGTTGCTGAGAGTACCAAGGTTTCTATTTACAGCTCCTCGCATTGTCAAAATCACGCAAACGAGCCGCCTTCCACGCGCGGGCGGTCCGTTTCCTTCCTTGGCATATCTCAGTACGCACAAAGGTTATGTCTGTTCTTTGGAGACTTCAAGGCAGCCATCGATGCCACACTTCATGTAGAATGGCTACACAAATCGCGCACTCTCGTCTATGCCGTTCTGTCATGCATATGTACTGATGGTAGCCGAATTTGACAGCCACTCACATATGCCAAGGCCCTGGGAGCCTCACAGAGAGAGGACGCGGGCATGCAGCAAATTGAGAGATGACTGGCCTTGAGGCTCCATCTGGCACAGCATGGAAACGGCGCAGGCATGCAGATGTCGGCCAGCACCGTATAGGAAATGTGCCTTCTGGTGGCGCGAAGGTAAATGACACTGTCCTCTACGTAAAACTGTTCCCAGCAAGAAGTGAGTCCTTGTTACAGCATCTATCCTCAAGAGAACGCCAAATACTTTGGTATTTCGCTAGCTGAATGTTATCTTCTCTGAACCTGGACCCTGAAACCTTTGCTTCCCGTTGCTCTTCCAAGAATGCATGCAACCACGTCCTCGCACTTCTCCCCGGCCACGGCTTGGCCAGCGCACGAGAGTCAAATAGCGTTCGCTACCACATACTGCGGAATAAGCAGACTAAAGAAAAAACACGGTCTGGCGGGAGAGTCCAGCAACTCATATGGGGGCTCGATCCGACAGCGCACGGGGATGTGGATTAGCGTATCCGAGAACTCCACACGCTTTTAATTCGAGCAAGGGCTGAACCCTCATTCTTGCACACGATAGGAACGAGGAAAGGTTAAAACTGCGAATGCAGCCGTCTGCCTTCGCCACGCTCTTCGGAATGTGCGTTTCATTAACCCCACAACTCGGTTTGCACGTGAAACGAAGCACGGAGCAGAAGCATTGGAGCTCACCTCGGTCAGTACAGAAGTTCTTTACAAAACATGACCTTTCCAAGTTCGCGTCGTCGCCTTTCAGCATTTAGCTCTAACACTTCAGCCGCACCTTGGCGAAACCGTGTCAAACGCTGACGCCGGCCCGTTCCATACCCACCGAGTCAACTGTCGCTATAACGGCGTACGGTGTACAGTTTGCGGCGTTGAGATTCCCTCTCAGGCACACCTTGGTCGTGAAAAGAGGGAAAAAGTAAACAACTAACAACAGTCAGGTGTTATTCTTCTTCTCTGGAGTGGCATCCTGTGCGCGTGCTGCGGGGGGTAGCTACGATGATAGACAGCGCCGTGAACGTACCGCCGGGGAAGCCCCCCCAATCGGAGCTAAACTCCCCGCACGCTATTGCATGCAACCACCGATGCATGCGGGTCACTAGTGAGCAGAAGCATCCTATGGACAGTGACGACAACGTCGTTCTCTGCCTTCACGAAATCTCTATAGACGTCCGACGGGCGCTTGACAGGAAGGGACCGCCTTGGCACGGAGCGCGATACGGCGCACTGATGTCCTAGTTCGTGTCCACGTTCAGGAACCACGGATTCGCGGTGTAGATAGCCATCACCACGACGTGCAGCAGCAAAGCCGAGCGACGCAGCCCGTATTGCCTGATTTAGACAGCGACATGACGTAAGGCTGCCCCCTAGCCACAATGATTAAAGCCATCAACAGAAAAGTCGTAGATAAGGAGGAGACAAGAATACAGCGCTAGTACGGAGCCTTTAGGTAGTGTTGACTGGAACTCAGGTCGCTGTCTCAACGGGGAACCGTTGAAGCCCTCGTTGTACAGTTTTTAGCGGCTGTGTGAAAGGGCTGGTAGTCGCAACTCGTGGAATCCAGGATGTGCCAGTTTGAATGCCTGCTCAACCTCTCACCAGACAGCGCGCCTCTGTGTGGAACAAAAGTTGTCTCCAAATGTACAGTTTCACCTTTGAGCAGCTTTGGGCGACAGGGCCTACTCACTACTGAGCACATGCTGCCAGAAGGCTTCCCCCTCCAGCTTCCGAGTCAGCTGCACAGTAGAGATACGACGAATGCTTTGGAATTGCTTCTCAGGCACTGTCGATAGACTTGTCTCTGGTCTTCTTCTAATCTCGGTTTTCGCCCACGCGTGCTCGGCCACTGCTAACGTACAGAAACGAGAAGTTCAGTGCGCAGCTGAAGAGCCCTTATCGGGGGATAAGTGTTTCGCGTGCGTTTGTAAAAAATTAGAGGCTAACTGTCAATTATTCGTGCCACGCGTGACAGCTTAGTTGTACAGCGGTTCAGCCTGGGGATCTCCCCCGATGCAGGTCGATCGCTGGTGACACTACCTGCCCGATCGAGGCAGTCCAGTACCAATGCGAGGAATTGTTGGCATCACGTGATTTCTTTGAGACACACCAGACTGTTACACTGGAACAGAGTTCGTTGAACAAGGGAGAGTTCCATGACTAACTATTACATGCTGCACTGACCGAAGTCATGCTAGGAGTGAACGGTTGAGATGGCGTCGTAGTCACCCCAGAAACCGAAGCAATACTGCCACACTTTATAATTTTTTCTGCCGTGTCAACCGGCTTAACAGGGAAGGGGAGGGTAAGGACGGTGAAGGGCCAGGCATTTTAGACATACGCAAAGCTGGGGCAGAATTTTGTCTGTTAACACTTAAGCAAGGACTTTCAGGCGATCTGCTTCTTCTCGCCGCCAGTGACTGACGCAGCTGCCTTCTTCTTCCCGCTGACGAGATAGTCCGTGATGATATCCCGCAGTTCGGCCTGCACGCGAAGCGCCGGATCTACTTTAACCATCTCCTCTGTCAGATCCAGATCAGTACGATACTTGCGGGGGATCTACAACAGAAAAAACACACACAAAACATAAATGTGGACACTCAAATTCCCCCCTCACTGCCACTGACCTAGCGATTTGACCCTCTACGGGCCGGCGTTACGGAATGGGAGAGCGGCAGAACGACTGTAGGGCTATTTGGAAGGTCACCGATTCCGATGACTTCTCCGGCTGTGTTGCTGGAACCCTACATGGCACAAGACATTGACATTGTTTTCACAGTCGCTGCCCTTTCCCGCACTTGTAGAAACATCGTGGATCTCTTAGGCAAACAACAAACGAACACGACAAACGGTCAGGACCGTACATCTGTTGACACCTGTTTCCATCTGCTGTGTCCTGCTGTGCAGGAAAGGGTATGTACGTGGACCCTTGAAAGCGATACACCTCCTTGGTATAACAAGACAAAAAAAAAGTCTGGGTAACGTCCTCTCTTCCCTCTGAAACATCAATATGGAAAATCAGAGCTCTTACGCCGCCGCTATGTCGCCCAGCACTGCAGCCCCATCCGAGGACGCATGAGCCTCGGCGCGGAAAAAAGGCTTACAGGGCACTTCATCTTGCACAAGAATAGAACGGAGGAGGCGTCGGTGTCCACTTCCCCCGCATTGCATTTGTGCCGTGTCATATTGCACTATTCTCAAGAAGGCGCAGAGTACACTACAGTTGAAATCCACACGTTCGCGCACACACCATTGGTAAGCAGATACGCAGCGGTGCTCTACACGCGCATTCTTAAAAGAAAATTGACACAAGAAGCCCAATGAGAAACGGGGTCCCCCGTGCTCTAGGGAAATGCTCTCATATCAATTTTTCAGTCCGACGGAAAAAGTTTTGAAGGGATTCGTGAGTGGGCAACATCGCGATGGCTGATCCACTGACACAGGTGTAAGGCCGGGAAGAAAGTCGTGCGTGTAACATACGGGGAGCAACCAAAGACAACTTTCTCCTGCGTCCAGCAGTGACATGGAACACGCCTTGCGGCTCCGTTCCTTGTACCATACGTTTGCGCCCAAACGTGAAGCTTACCTCAATCGGCGAGTAATCCGCCACGTAGCTGGGCACTGTGTACTGCCCCCGTGGAGCGGCGAGAACATCTTCACGAGCTTTCTTCAGCAAAGCCTCTTCCTTCTTGTGCATTTCAACAAATTCCTGCCGGTCGAAGAATTCGAGATTCTGGAAGTTCACAGGGATGTTGTTGTCGACCGCAATCTGCGCCTTCTGTGTCAGCACCGCAAAAAAGCATGCACGGAAGACCATTATAGTGTGCCGATCAAACTGACCCTCACTCCAAAAAGTGGGTTGAACCGTAGAGCTCGAGAGACCCGCGAGTCGTGCGTACTCCGTCGAACAACATTATATATATATATATATATATATATATTATACAGGCGTGCACAAATAGACCAGTCACTATGGGTTTGCCCATGGATCCATCTCTTCGGAAACCCAGTCCTCTCCTTACATTCGCAAGTTCTTCGTCATATTCGCGGATGGCGTCTACGTTCTCCTGTGAAAGGATTGCCCGATGCTCGGTCAGGTAGTCCATTTCCAGGAGCTTGGAAACGGCCATGACACCTGATCACAACATGAAAGCGAAAGCAAGGATTCCTGTGGAAAGAGACACCACCTAGCCGTACGAAAGTGGGCGTTGCTCGCATCGTGACTTCGACTGGTTTTTCCTTCGTGAGACACAGGCGCCGGTCGTCCACAGCACTCAACATCTTTCCGGCCGCCTCGCAGTCCTCCCGCTGGTCGTGAGCCTCTGACAACCTTCCTCCTCCCCGGGAAAATTTCGTGACAGGCAAAAGTCTGTGGCGTTCGGAGAAACCCCGTCATTCTGCACACGGAAGCGTCGGTAGTACACAGTCGCGGCGCTCCTGATACCTTGGCATGCCCTCCCTTGGCCCTTCTACCGTGATGTCACGGCACCAAGGATGCACGGCGAACCACACGCACCTGGGTGGCTGACAAAAGTGATTTTCTCGGACTGGTTTCCAAAGGTAACCAGAACGTCGGGCACTTCAGCGGTAGAGCGAGCGGCCTTTGCCGGAGCCGCAGCGGCCGCCGCGAGCCGCGCGCAAGAGCGAAGCATCGTGATAACGAACAACTAAAAACGGGTGCTGCCTACACAGAAAGTCCTCGAAGGAGTTGTATACAATTGGCGACAGGCAATGCAGTGGCAAGGTAGAAAACGACAAACGAAGTGGATGCGCTCAGGCTGCAGAAAACAAGCGAAGCGCTGATCTGAGAGGAAGGGACTGTCGCTGGAGTTGCTCCACTGCATGCAGTTGATATTCCCTAAGCAGAACGTCACTGCCCCGTATATTGCGCGACGTGCTGGAAGACACCACAAGTGTCTTCCGTCAGATAACATCTGCCGGCCAAAAACCTGTTGTATCAGGTAGATCTGCGGATACAGCTGCGCACGTGAATCCTTGGAAGGGGACAGTTCTTGACGAGGCTGCCAAAGGTGCTTCCATCGGGACCAGATGCTACAGAAATGCAACTGGAAGGCAGTTCCGGAAGCTGACTGAGCTGTCGCTACACTGCAGTGTAGCTGACATGCCGCGGAGGGAACCCGGCGGTACGCTTTCTTGACGCAATGCAGTTTGATGATGGGTTCTGGCTTTCAATTTTCGGCAGGCGGTGAGAGACGATGTTTTCTCCAAGAGCGAAGCGTTTGAGGTTATCATGCCAATGAATAGCGGCGTGTGAACCAGTGCGATGGGTGCACATGCTCCGATGGGCGTTCACAGCGTTGGCCACACCGCACTCGTTCCCATTTGACGAAGAGTCTTCATCCCTCCCTCAGTGCAAGGCTTAAGCTCTGTCTTCCACTCCGCGATCCAACCGCAGGTGACGGGCCTGTGAATCATGGCAAGACGAATTCTCGCGCTCGCGGCTGGCGGTTTGCCAATCGGGCGTTCCTGTGTGACATACCAGTGCCGGCGTCAGACATGTAGGGGCGCGACGGTACAGCAACCAACATGCTATCGTTGAATTCACCTTTGATCGCCTTCTGTGTGTCCGTCTGACAAGTTTTTCTGGAGTTGTGCACGGAAGGCCGAATGCAACTACTCCCTTGTCACGCAGCATCATACGTACAGAAGAGCGCAGGCCACTTGTAATGGGCAAAGCCCCAGCGAAGAGCTCATAGTTGATCTAGCCAGTTTATTTCAGCCGTTACTGAGGACAGGAGCTGCCACACGTGCACCTCGAAAAACACTACATCTGAAAGATGCCCCTCAGGCTGCTAGGAAAGAAGGAAAGATTTGCACAAACCGGTTTTGTCGCCGGGAAGGAATGGAATCACATGATTGCCTGTGTGGTGGAAGCTCAGCCTGAAGTATATCAGAAAGGAGCAGCCTCAAAGATCTCTGCCAAGTTTTGGTTAATGCACTAGCGCTAAGAAGGGAAATACAGTAGAAAGAGAGCAGCCCAATCATTGTGCGGCACACTGGGAGCGTTGGCCCGACCACATGGTGTGCATGGGGACAGCCTGAAACAGGTTATGAGGCTAGCAAAGAGGAAGGACGACCACACTCGAGGATTCGCGAGCGGCTTCCTTTGCCCCGAATAAGCATCCACATCCCGGCCCAGAGGACGTTGCGCTTGCTATTTTTTGGCTCGGGTGGGTACGCCGACAGGAGCCCATGGATACATTTTAGGAGACAGCTGCAGGAGCTGCGATACTTTCGTCCAGCTTCTGAAGCAGCATTGCTGCAGGTACAAAAAAGAAGCATCAATCTTACGCTATGGTGGTGTCAGCACGAGGCTACCGGCCATCACGCCTCATGCAGAAGACAGCGCTAAAAACATGATGGACAACACTTGAAGCTCGTCTGTACTCTGATGGTACGACGCCTCTGGGCACCAGTTTGACCGGGCTGTCGACAATAGAGAGACAAAGCGCGGGCACATGCAGCCTACGAACCGGAGTTGCAGTAGGTGGTTACAAGCGCGCCGTCAGCGCACGATTTTCGTGAAATGGCACTTGGCGAATCTCTGCCGTTTTGTGTTCGAAAGCCGTCCCGCAAATGAAGTTCCTCGATGAAAAAGCAGAGCCGGTCACACTGCAACGACGAAAATTCACCAACCCAACGGTAGCTGTATATGTACCTGAGTAGCCTGGAGAGTAGTAATTGACAATTTCTGGGGGATAAAGCTCCGTGATCTCCTCCACGAAGTCTGCTACGCTACTGCCGGCTTCAGAGTTCCGGATGCGCTGAAAGAATGTAACATCGCGTATGAAATAAACGTTTGACCCGAACACCTGTCGTAATAGTATGAGTCAGGGTACGCTTCTGTCTCGTGCAAATGTCGGGTTCTACTGACACTGTTTCTATTATGATCAACAGTTCATGCCGAATCACAGTGTTTCCGACACAAAATGCCAACTTCCGTGACAATGAGTCCCCGTCACTGCGTGAGTGACGCTCCGGGGAAATTCAGAACTACGAGGCACTACTTAGGTCTGCCGTTTCGGTAGCTGTACCTGAAAATGTCAGACTCTCTACACAGTGCGTGTAACAGCGTAGCTACTACGTACTTGTCTACACTCACTACACTGCCGCTAGTTACACGGGAAACAGAGGTAAAATGTAACCTGCGTCCGGTCATTAACTGCTTCTTCTTTTAGTGCCGGACCGGAACCGCGTAAATCAGCATTATACAGTGATTTGTGTGCGATTTCTTTTACCAGAAGCTGCTCCAAACCTCCAGATTGTACGAACGAACGCCTTCCCTGGACGTCGTTAGGCAAAACCTTGGCGAACTGCTGGACAACATATCTGTAGCACGATGTGGCGCACCCCCATGAGCTACACGGCTCACAACGTAACGTTGGTTTTAATCGTTCTGGATCCCCAGATTCGGCGGAGGATATCTGCAGAAGCCCCGAGGTGATAGTTACTAGCACTATTTCTCCCTTAGTTCTATTGATTTCCGAAAACTCGCTTTGTCGCAGCGAAACCCACAGCAGTCGACAGGCGGTCGTTATACGCATTGGAAACAATGTTCAGTGGCGGAAGAAACGTACACAAAGTCACCGCTGTTTACCAGATACGATCGTAATCAGCCTTTCGAAGTGGAATCTTCGTGGGCGGTTAACATAGGATAAATCGACCGCCTCGCTGCGGAATTAAAACGCAGATTCCACGCGAAGCCGGCAACACTTTCCTAACCTGACACCGGCCTGAAGATGACGGCTCCGTAGTCAACTCAACTGAGGTGACTTTTCGTGCTAATAAACTTGGACATCATCTGCAGCCTTTGACTTGCATCGGGTTCAACAGTCTCAACTCAGTCTCCACTCTTGAAAGAAGCCTAGTACTCACTTGAGGATGGGTGGCGGGGCCTCATTGAGGAGGGGCTCCAAGGCTGCTAGGTGTGTACACTTCTGTAGGATGCTCTACAAACATAAAACCACGTCTTATCCTAGCATACTGGTGTCCACATTTTTCCCAAATCGCTGGCTCGGTTGTCGACTGGGGAAAGTCAGATCACAAAAGCACCTCGCCACGAAAAAGCTTTTTTACTGAGGGTGCCAGCACAAAACTCAGCAACAAGAGACTGATAACGCCACTGAATAGTTGGCTGTGACCACTATTTTTTAGTGTAGATGATCGAAAGTTCGCAACACCTTCCTAGGAGATGAAAGCGTCGAACCATTCCACGCTCATGACAGAGCGGCCGACCACAACAGTGCGAAAATACACCTCACCTTTAGCGCTCTCTTTGTCTTCGTCTGCAGGTCATCGGTGGCCTTGGGGTCGAGATGTATCTGCAAGAGCCTGCGCCGCTCAGAGAAAAAGCGGAGAAAAGTTACTGAAAAGTTAAACAATGCTACAGAGCCGCCAAGGGAAGCATTCTCAAGAAGAGTTGCGTCAAGTCCATAGTGACCTTGAACCACGAAGCAAGATGCAATCTCCCTTCACTGTCAGCGGCGCCTGCCGAATATTCCAGCATTCACCAACCGTGAGGGATGAGCAGATGCGTGGCATATCTGCTGAACATGTGTGACCACCGGCTAGCGAATCAACACGATTATGCGACAATATCGGTCTCCAATCACCGGAATAAATTAAGCCGCGTTTTCGGATGACGTTTCCATTGACCCTGGAGATTTTCCCGAGGCCTCCTGAGCAGGGACCGGACTCTCAGCTCCTGTGAAGCCTTTCCACGTGAACAGGACCAGATGTCGTAGCATCGCGCGTGAGGGAATCCTTTCCCGTTGGCGGTGGACATCGAAGAGGGGTAGTCACGGCCTCGAAGGATCAACGTGAGCGCCGAGCTAATGACGACGACGCTTTTCTGCATGCGTATGTCACGACATTCCGGATGAAGAAGAGCCCGCGCGAAGGAACTCACTTGCGAAGAACGTCAGCTTCGGCAACTGCCATGGCGTGGTCCGGAGTGTGACGCCCGATTTGACCTAAAGTCCTGGAAACCAAACACGTGCGTTGCCTAGCGAACGGTGGTTCAACACCATCGGATGAGACCATTCACTTCAGTTGTCACCAGTATCTGTGGTAGATCGACAAAAAACGGATCCAGAAGTCTAACAATAGATGCCCGCGATTACTATGCAACAGATTCCTTGACAAACCGCCTGAAGGTTTGTTCACCAAAATATGCTCTCTCTAGTGTCCTCCTGGGGTGCCTGCCAGTCTCGTACGCTAACTGGACTCGCGCTCTAGCCGTATACATACATATATGGCTATGTAATAAGATATCGGCTCTGGGTGCGCAGACGCCTGTATTCGTGTAAAAGTATGCACATACAACAACAAACTGTCTGTTTTTCACAACACAGTCCATTCTGACACGAGAAAGTGTGTACTACAGTATCGCGAGTCACATCCGTGTTCCGAAAACGCCCCTCACCAGGCGGCTGCGGCCTTCAGGTGGTCTTCCAGCTCCTCTACCAAAGCGTGCTTGAGAGGCGGAATACCCTTGGAAACAATGATTGCCAGCGCAAGCGTTTCCGAGAACGCCGCAATATAACCCAGGGCCATGATGCCAGGCAGCCTGTGGACCGGCGAACGATAGGGAGGGGACTGGAGAGACGCCAAAGATATGCGCGGATTTTATTTTTCATCTCATGCTCATCCGATCCAGGTAGTCTGAGGAGAGCACAACTATCATAGGTCAGCGTGGAACCGATGAGAACCGTTGACGTGGAAATCCTGTCGTGACCACAGGTTCGCTTGGTCTGCCGCTGAGAGGCTGCAAACGCACTGCCGCATCTCTCCTAACATCCTACAGAAAGTCGCCGACAACATTCGCGTACCTGTTGTTTCCCCGAGCATCAGTGATATTATCAACAAGTGCCGCAACACCGCCTGGCCATACAGACATAATAGCATCGTATCCCATAAGAACGCGCCTTTTCGTAAGGGCGTGCACATGTGTATGCATACATATATGTAGATAGATGAGGGTTTTCTTGCGAGCAGGACACATGCAAATTGCTGTGAGTTTGCTTCTCCCTCGCGAAAAAAATAGGTGGATCGTATGGTGGTATGCTATTCATGGAAGATCAAGCCCGGTTTGCGCACCAGCGTTCACAACGAACTTGGCAAGGTCTTGGGTGTGTCGGACGATCTCCCGAATGCAAGTCGCTGCATTTTTCCTGCTCGCAAAAGCCAGGCAGCATACTTAGGTTCGGGAGTTGAAGTGGTCTCGCCAGGGAATCACAAATCGACGTGTTTGATAATCTCGGCGCGGCGTCTAACTATCAGCGAAGCTATCCTGACGCAAGACAAACTTTCGTTGGTGGCCCTTGAAACGCGACGCTTGCTTCACAGCTGCGCGCACCGGGCCCCGTTATCTCGCTGCGTGACTTGCTGCTATTTCTGTTAGAATCTCGGAGACCGAATGCGGATGGCCATGACGAACTGACTCCACCTGAGTACAGCCCTGTTGATCGACTTCACCTCAGAAGATTAGAGTGAAATATACCTCCCTCCATTGGTTTCTTTCAACGAATTCCAGGCCTTTTAAGTGGTGTTACGAACCGGTTAACTAGTATAGTGGCGTACTGGAGTCTGCAACAAAAACATTTAGCTGTGCCGTCAGAGGAGCTACAAACTAACGGATGAGCACGTACCTGACAACCTCATCTGGGTCCTGGAGGCAATGAAGGATTTTGGGAAAAATTTCTGCCTCTACAACTATCTGCTCAGACACATAACAAGTCAGAGAGGTCAACTGCTGTCATGTGAAGGCAGCAACTTCGTCGTCACCCATCGAGGCCTCGTTGAACCCAGGGAGACCATAAACAATCCCGGAACCCACATAATCTCTGCCAAGAGGCAGAAGTGTTCAGTTCCAGTTTTTTCTTAAAGGTAACACGGAAGCGCACATTCTTCTGTCGTGCAAACTCTATCCCGCATGCGGAAACGTACCACAAAATGAACCGGCAACTGGCTTCGCTCTATCCAGTCACCAGAAAAGCAGACTCTTATTTTATCGACTTGACGTATGGAAGCTGTACCGTCTCCGAAAGTCCGGTAGAGCATACGGTGTGCTATGACTAGAAATATCTGCAGTTGTGCCTGCCAATATCATCGTTCAAGTTGACTGGATTCTCTGAAAAGCTTGGAACACAAAGTAGCCGAAGGTCGTGGCCACCACGTAATGCGGAATGGTAACTTCATATATTTGTTTTTGGAATCTGATACTCAAAATTAACGTTAGTTTCCGAGGCATGAGGCGGCTTCGGTGCGGGATCTGATCCGTAGATCTGAGCCATTGGCTTCACGCCACAGATTCTGTTACTTGAGCTGCAGTTCAAGTTTACGATATTTCAAACCTGCAGATTTACTACGTTCGATAGTTCTCATCTATTCCATCTTACCTTCTGATTCACGCAAGAGTAGCGGCAACACATAGCTCTCATCTGCATCTTCCATCAACAGCTTACCTCAGCCAGGTCTACCGAGTGAGTCGCAATTTTCCCAAGGCATGCACACACCTGCCGGATATCCAAAAAGCATGTTGCGTTGAAGTGGTGTTGCTGCACATAATGTCTTCTGGCGAGTTGTTCCAAAGGGTAAGCTTCCCAGTTGAAAGGACAGGAGGCCCTCTCCGGTCTGCTCTGTCCTCGGAAGCAAGCACCCCCTCCAGAAATACATAGCGTGGCGAGTTTTCTGTCGCATGCTGATCCTCTTCCGTCGATGGATCCGGCGGACGCATACGTTGCTTGTAGAGAGCCTGTTATATGCCTCAGCAGATGCTGTGTGATGAGAGAGGTATTCACAAAAACCCGTGGTTTCTCGGGTTTTTGCGATAGCAGTTGTTGCATCAACGACGTATGTAGCACAGGGATTCTCAGCCGGGGTGTGTCAGCTAACCTGGCGCTTCAGAGCGGCATCTGCATGAGAGATTTCCTTCGCTAGAAGTGGCACGGCTCCGATGTCGCAAGCAGCCTGATCGTCGGAAACGCGGGGAACACTAAACGGCCATTTAGTCTAGCTTGGCCACATCGATGCAAATGCTTATACAGAATGGAACGATCCGCAAGGCTGGTTGGCATTAGAGCAAGAAATTTCCAAGCAAGTCAGACAGCTGACATACGCATGATGAGTAATAAGCCTGCCACACAAAGGCGCATCCCTCGTATCCAGTTAGCTCATGTCCTACAACAGGTGACATTCTGACCTCCAAACATGTCTCGATTCAGGGACTGATCCAGGTTAAAAACAAAGAGTTCTCTACTGGGTGAAACAGGTGTGGATTCGTGCTGTAGCGTATTCCCACCGGTACTCTGATCATGGCGAGCCTTTGGTTCCGTATCCGTCTCTTGAGTCGCTCCGCATCGGTAGCTCTACCTGTGCCAGCTCGGGAGAATGCTTGGCGATGTCACTCAGAGCGGACGCCGAGATCCTTTTGAGTGGAAGCTCTGGCTCCTGGAAGCAGAGTACCAGGAGGGGCACAGCCCCCGAGTCGACGACAGCCTGGGCCAGAGACTCTGAATGCCTAGCAATGTATCCTGAAGGCGAAAGAAAAGGGGGAACATGCAGCGTTGTCTCTCCCTGGGCCGGCTCCACGTTTCCGAGAGTCGCCAGAAAAGTGGTTCTGAACGACAAATTTATTGCAGGCGTTAGTCTGAAGTTGATGCCACACTCGAAATGAGAGAAAACAAGTCTACATGCGCATCCGCATGTAAGAATATTTGTAAGTCTGCACCTAATATGTTTCAAGCGAATGCATGCAGATGCCCCTGTACGTGTATGCAGGCATCTGCGACACGTGGAACATTGAACAAACTCGAATCATCTTGGGTCCGTTCCCAATGAGTAGTACCAAGACGAAAGCAGTTTCGTACTCCACAAGGACCATCAACATCTCCGTTATTTATTGGACTCTGACAAGCATCTCATGCTCCTTGGCTGACGTAAGGCACATCGGCCTCACCAATTGCCCATGCCGCTGACTCCTTGACTTGAGGGTCGAACTCCTCCAGACAGGTCGTGAGAGCCTCGAGAGCGCCGCTGTCCACAACGGCCTAAGTGCAGAGACACAAACCCGTGTACCAAAGCCCGTGGCTTTCATAAAGGAACAGCCGTCGGAACGTAGACTCCTAAACGACAAGATCTCGCATCCCACGTCCTTGAAATCAGGAAGCCAACCGACCGTCCGGAAATGTGCGGAGAGGGACAGAGTAACAGAGAGACATTGCAAAGGTGAATTGGATCCAAACACAGGAAAGCAAGCAAGCTATACTTCCGGTAGTCAGTCGCTGCACTAGCGTTGCTCACGTGTGCATGCCTGTAGGTTCAACATGATGTTAACGGCTAGATTATTTACTGTTCGTTCTACCAAAAGATTACCTGCGCCAGTTCAGCGGAGTGCTTCGACACAGCCCGGATGACGAAAGCTGCGGAGCGCTTGTAAAACCTCTGCACCGCCACATAAACACATCTAACTCGAGAAAGACTATGCTGGTATCTGGCCGAGAGTTTTAGCGTCCACACCCCAGAGTATGGACCCTTTGCGGTGTGCTTGAGTTTTTTTGTTTTCGAGCACAATACGGCGAAAAACAAATCGAACCTTTCAACCCTTCTATCGACCTTTTGACTACACATACGCAGGCTCATTTCTCTGAATACAGGGACCGTAAAGTACTTCCGGAGTCTGTAGTCGTTGATTTAGTCTCCCCGTCACCACTGTAACATGCCGTGACGAACTCTCCGACTCACGTTTTGCTGCGCGACAGAGTGTGCGAGCTGAGGTAGGATTTCCTGGGAAACCACAGCCTCTGCTAACTCCTCGCTATGACTAGCAAGTCGACCCAACGCAAGTGCAGCCGTTTGTTGGATACTAGGCACATTATCCAACAGCAAGGGCCTGAGCAAAGACATCACACCTTTTCGTAGAGGCGGGGACCAGGCACACGAAGAAGACAAAAGATGGCAAGAGAGAGCACCCAAGGAAGAAGAGTACGGAACTGGAAGGAGTCGATGAAAATACTGTTTTCTAGTGTATTCCGTCGCCAAAAAGGTCTTGGAAAAAGACTGAGGCAAAATCCATTCGGAAATATAGAGCTTCTCCACACAGCAAACAGGTACTCTGTGCTCTTCTATTGTGAACCTCTTTTCCTCTGGAGGCCCTGGATGGAAGCATCCATCTACCCGATTTCTTAACGGTGAGGCCCTAATACCCTTCTTCATATGCTCAGTTAACAAAGCGCATTTGCAGCTAGTTCGCACGCTAACACTACGTGGCCAGTTTTCTCGGCCACGCCCGCCGTTCGACTGAAGACGTTACCAACTAATGTTTTTGGTAAAGCTCGCCAAGCCTTTCTCACTCCGACTTCGTGGCACGCTTGTCCGACTGTAAACGATATCTTTGTTCGGTTACTCCACAGTGGTGAGTCTCTATTTCCCCCTCTTTCTCGTCCTTTAAACCCTTTCAGATTCCTCTTCTTTCCCAAATGATATGAAGATGCTCGCGGGTGCAAGGCACAGATCGATTTCATGTTTAGCGATAGGAACGCATCCAAGGCACTTGTCTGCCCCAAACAGCACCACGGGCCGATCGATCGAGGAGTGTACCTGCGCTGTGGAGAGTCTCGATGTTCTGCGGACGAGAAGACAGGTCGGCGACAGTTTGGACGAATTGGACGCGCGCCTTTTGGTACTCCTCGAAGACCTGAACGATGCCGCGACTCATCTTGTCAGGTTTCCCACAAAAGCGAACAACAAGTCAACGGGTGACGCGCCGGATGGGAGCAAGGCGTCAGGAGCGTGTACAGCGACAACCGGACACAAAGGGAATCGCTGGTCACTTCCGTGCAGTTCTCGTCTCTTCGGAAAGCGGAAAACGCGAAAAAAGCCAGTGGAAAGAGCATTCATGGGGGGCCTTGTTTGTGCAAATTGCGGCTGTGGCATAGGCGACGTTGTCGGCTGTGAGATAGAACGATCAAGGGCTCTTTTGCCTAACGTTTCTATAAGGGACTGGTTCCAGCAGATAGCCTCCCTGGTTCGTGCCAATAAAATGGTACGCTTTCAAAATTCCCTACCCTACAAAGTCACACACAGTTTCAGGGGCACTTTCTCAAGTGGAAGATTGCAAGCGGCGCCAGTCGAGTGCTGTGAATTGCCCATTTCCGCTGTTCGCCTCTGGCACTTGTTTTGCACAACTGCAAACACAAGACGTCCTGTCCAGCTGGTCGGCCGCAGCCCCAGATGTGGGGCCTGACTCGCCAGTTCGTTTTTCTTTTAGTCGTTGAATTATGCGGTATACGGCTTCCATGGCACTTGCCCATCGATCTCGATGCTTGCACACCCGCAGAAGGTCTTAAATCTCGTATCGGGTGGTGAGCTTGCTTTCCCCTGAAAACCCATCTGGCAGAACTGACGAGGCCACTCCGCACTTCGTCTCGATTTTTTAGGCCTCCAGCTGCAGCTGCCCTAGCACCCACAGCTACGGTTTAAAGTATAGTGTACTGACAAGAATTTTTTCGTCCTTCACAGCAACAAGGCAGAGATTTTTGCAGACTCCAGGCAAAATGCTCGCTAACGTGAGTCCCTCTCTCTTTCTTTTCGGTGACCGAAGATTCCAGCAAGTAACCGAGAGTTTTGCTTAGCACTGCCCTCAAGAAAGTGTTTCCGCATCACCCACACGGGGCGCAGTCCCACAGGCGTAGTACAAACACACTGGCCATCTATATACATGGAAATATACAAAATGTGTGTATATAAACCTGTTGCCGCCATTATGCCGAAGCCTGACAGCGTATCCCCGTCTTCGCCGACAGAAAACGCCTACCCGCTGAACGGTTAACTTCTGCACAACCCTCACAGCTTACACGCATACACACGAAACCGTCATTTTCTTCTCCCGTCGATTGTTCGCGGGAAGAATGCAGCCCTCAAAAAAGCATCTTGTGGCTGAAGCATGTCTCCGCGTCAAAAGGCAAGACCACTGCCAACGCTTTGCGGCGACGTCGAGCCTCCAGCACTCGTTAGTTCATGAGATGGCGCTAGACGTTCAGGGATCGAAGGGGCGGGAAGACGAAGAAGATTCTGGCTTTTGAATAGACAGCAAAAAATCAAGAAAATTTGTACTTTTCGGTACCCTGGGCTTTCATTCCACTTTCATGTGGCGCGAGACGTGACCAAGAGGGAAGCTAGAAGGTAATTTACATTGCACCCACTTATTTCCTGTGGTTGGCCTGGACCAGCACTTTTTCTTCGACATGACAGGAGGCATCGCCACAACCCGTCATCTTTTAGGTCCACTTCTTCCTCAAATGGAGACGATAGAGGGTACACAGAACGAGATTGCTAAAGGGTTCAGGACTCTGCAGCGTATTAATACCCGTTTCCGCAAAGCTCGGGTGCGTTTGTACAATAGCGAAGCGTCTCCGTTGCTGGCCACTGCCGGAGCAGGGAAGTTGGATGGTGATCTGGAGGCGGGGCGGAGGATACCTCTTTCGTCGCACGAACCTGAGTTTCTGAGTTTCCCTTCCTCTACAAAAACCAGTCATCTGCGGAAAGGCCACGCCCTGTCACGGAATCGAAGAACTCTTCCAAGTGGCAAGCGAGGACGCGTCCGCCCTACTGCGGCACGTCCTGGCCCTCGACAGAATGGAGGGGGAAACACACAGTTCAGGTCTACGAGTGATAAGCAGCAGTCGTCGGAGATTCGCGATCCTGGAAAACTTGCAGCTGTAAGGAAGAACGCGTATTTTTCTCTCTCTCCTCAATTGCACCAGCCTCCTTCGGCAACAGGTGCTCCTTTTTCCAGGTGCCGCAGCCAGTGTATGATAGACGAAGGAGAACAACCGGAGCAGCGGGTCAGACATTATTGTTTCGGGTTCTCACATGGAGGGGACGAGCGCGCCTCCAGAAGGAGAACGCTGGACACGACAGCGACTGCAGCCTTTACATGCCCTGGGCCGCAACAAGATATCCCGCCGTGCATACTGGATCTCTTCGAGACTCATGAAACTTCTATCAGGCGAACCGTCTTCTTGAATAGAGAAGCAGAAGAGTTTTTCAAACCTCCGGGATGGATTGTGCAGGAGACGACGAGACAGCAGCAACTTGCAGGTCTCGGAGGCACCCAGAGACTGACCCCCTCCCGGTCTTCTCAAACGAGACCCAACACGGGACAGGACCTCTCCTCAGCCATCACCATCGACGAACGTTCCTTACATACACGGGCACTGCCACTAGAGGAACCGCCATTAGCCGGCGCTGAAGCGGTAGACCGTCGGAGCAACCGTGAGGAATGCCACTCGGTTGCTAATCCCCCAACGGTGCTGGCGAATGGGGCCAAGAAGCCTGGCATTGCCACCGAGAATGCTGCATCTGCATACGCTCCCTCGAGCACCACACTATCGGAAATAACGAGCAAAACATCCGTTTGTCAACCGCATAGTGGTCGGCAGTCAATTCGGCTTCCTTCTACAGGGCAAGAATGTGCCAAGGGGGGTTGGAACCGGCCGTGGTGGGATACTCCCGAAGAGTCTGCTTTGCCGAATCGTGGGGGACGAGCAGGCAACAGTTCGCATGTCCGTCTTCAGTATATTGACGATCGAGGCGGTCCAAGGCTCGCGTGTAGACCTCGTTGCATGCATGCCCCAATCGAAGGCGGCGCGACGAGTCTTCTGCCGACGAATGGACGGCGCGCCAGATCGGACACCCAACTGGGAGGGTTGAAAAGGGCCAATGGCAAGAGCAGTTGTGTTCCTGAAAGCAGCAACAGATCTCAAACATATTCGCCAAACGGCAGAACTGCCAAAGACAGTGCCGATGAAATGCCGAAGGGACAGGATGCGGAACCACCGTGGGTTCCCCTTGTTGATGTGGCGGCTTCGGAGAAACGTATTAGAAGGAGGACTGACAATCCACCAGATGTTCCCGGACATGTGTGTGGCGAAGGTACAGTTTCTTCCGCCACTCGAGTCAGAAAGCCCGGAGCAGAGGACCGATGTACACAGCAGTCATCAGCGTGTCGCCCTGCCTGCACAATGCCAAGGAAACACGCCTATGGCAAAGCGGGTGTGAGGCCTGTTATGGGTCAGACAGGTTCAGTGTCAAACGATTCCCCAGCCTCCAGGGAACACAGTAGTTCTGCAGGAGAACTAATAACACGAGAACCACGTTCAGAAGGACCGGCTCCATTTGAGAGTGCTGCACAAAACCCGAGCTACTTGTCTTCTTGGAGATTCCCAGGCGCAAATTCGCGTCACCTTGCTGGTTTTCATAGACATCCGTATCGCTCGAGAGCAAGTTTTGAACCTCGTCGGGGCAGAGGTGATGTAGAAAATTTGGCTTTTTACGAAGAAGTTCTTAACAAATCCTTTCGACGCTCGACGCTTGTGGACCCCTAAACAAGCATGCTGCAGGTTCTACAATAAATTGTTTCGGTATATTTCATCAGCATTTTGCGCACTCATTAGTGTTCACCACCCACTGTTCTGGACTCCAGTCACATACTTGCGGTCAACGGACAGGAAACCACTCAGGGACCAATGAACGTGTCGCACTCGCTTGCATCTGTATCGCCAAAACTCCACTACACAAAAACGTTTTCAGCTGCCATTCTGCGAACTTCTTCTGGGCTCTTGGATTTCCGTACATGAGTGAACGCTCCCTAAAAATGAGGAAAAACTCTTTCCTTTTTCGGCGACGGCAGACCCAACCCGAACACTTCCGCGAACATCAGAAATGCTCTCGATCCTTTTTGTCCAGCAAAAAAAGCGTTAGACGAAATATGACAGCAAGCACAAACAGTGGAACCAAGCCACTAAGCTGTCTGACCAGTTTGTGCCGGAAGGTAGAGACCCCGCAGTTCGGCGCGTTTGTTCTACTCTTGCTGGAATTCGCTTCTTTCTGCCATTGGACCGAGGGGATTCAATCCATAGGTGTGTCGTCTCCTCTTTCCCGTTCACCGCTCTCCGTACCCTTTCCATTCCCCCCTCTGAACAAGACGTTCTCAGTGGTCTAGGTGGATGCAGCAGTCTTCCAGCTGAGTGACAGTTTTCCCACAAAAGCAAAAACACACGCTATCGGTGTACTTAGTATACTCGACTGCACGCCTTGCAGAAAATGTGGCCAGATAGCTTGCCGAAGCAAAACCTGTCCACATCTGCCAATCTAACCTATCTCGGACTGGACTAACGCAATCAGTTTGCCAGGTCGAAGTCCTCGGCGGATGCGAACGAAATCCTCCCCCCAAAATAAAAAGTTGCTACAGCTCATGAGTCGACTCGACTCCTCATGTAAAAAACACGGCAACTGTTTTCTTCCTCTCCAGCGGTGCCTCCCGACCCTTTTGAGAATCTGGGACCTGGAACTGAGTTTCCTTCTAGTGCGTACTGGCATGCGCCGTTAACCTACATAGGCATACGCCTATGGCGGTCCATGCGTCTACATCTCTATAGATGTGGATACAGCTAAGTAATGGGTGGTCTAAGATTTGACTGCACGTGCACACAGGGATGATTCCGTTTCTCAGTGATAAAGAATACATGCTGAAAATCTGCCCCCTTTCGCGATCTCCTCCTAGACCAAACTGCGGGATCACACCCCGTAGCACGAGAGGCTTCATGGCTAAATTAGAATCACGACGCTGCCGCAGCCAAGTGCTTCTGTTTCACCCATGACTCTCCTGAACCTCTCTTTTACCCGAAAGCTTTCTCTCACGTGACTGAGGCGCGGAAAACTTCCAAAGCCGACCATGACCTTTGACATGTGAGTGAATTCAAATGCTTTTTGCGTGTCTCTGTTATCTCCTGTGACGCGAAAAAACTTTTGAAAGCTACAGTTCGACTGTCTCCACTTCAAAATCTGATTTAGTCGCGCCACGATGGAGCCCCTCCCCCCCCCTCTCACTAGTCGTAACTCATGTCCGAAGCTCACAGACAAGTCCGAACAAGCCTGACAGGTCACACTGCTCTCTAAAGCACCTGCTACATCTACCCGACAGCTTTATACATCTCTGCTTAAATACGAATACTTCTGTCGCTCTACATGTAAAGAGATAGACGCGCCGAGACGTCAGACCCTTTGAACGCCTCCTGATCTAGCAGTGTGGCCGTCAACAGCGGGTTTGTCCATCTACGGGTAGATCTACGCTGAATGAGAAGTTTTGCCGGGATTACAGAGTTTCCGGTGCTCAAGGTTCAGTTACGCCCGGCCGTAAACTTGCACGTGAGAAAGCACGACCACCGCAAACTTGTGCTCGAGCCTGTCACTTCAAAAGGGAAATTTCGGCTGGCATACAGCCCCCCCAAAACAATCCTCTGTCGGGAACAGAGTCTGCAGAGACCAGAGAAGGCGCCCGCTAGCCGAGAGGAAAACTGTTGGGCTGGGGAGACGTGACACCAGACCCCCAAGAAAACGCGAGGGAGTGAGAGCGGAGCCTGAGATGGAATTGACGACAGCAGACCAGACGTGGGACCTGAGGGCGTCGGGCGTCTCCCTTACGAAGCGAGTTCTTCGCCGGTGCCCTACAGAGACACCTTCTGCATGAGCGACTCCAACGCTGCTTGGCGTTCGTGAAGCAGAGACAGCTGACTCCCACCGGCTTCGATGACTCCTAGCAGCTTCGCTGCAACTGAAGACCAAACACAAGGACAGGACGAAACCGCTGCTGGGACGAGAAACCGGCATGACTCTCCAGAATTGGCGGGAACAAACAGTCTTTGCAGCCGCGAGAACACACATGCTGCTTTTTTCCTAGCCTGCTCACTGGGGAACTGCTGCAACTGTCCGAACGCAAGGCGTCGCTCTCACCTTTTCGCTCTTCGATCTCCATCTCACTCTCTCCTTCACCGCCAAAAAAACCTTTCGGTTCTCCGATCCTCCCTCCCTTTCCTGCGGCATGGAAGCCGGCGCCCCCGAAAACGACGCCTTCCTCTCCGCTCCTCTCCACGTCTTCTTCGGCCGCGAGACCGCGTTGGGTTCCATTGAGCCGGCAGCGCTCAAGAATAATATGCGGAAGCTTGGCGACGTCTGTCTCCAGCTTTGCCCAGGCCTCTTCAAGCTCTTGAAGCCGCAGCGATTCATCCTTTTGTCGAAGTTGTCTCCCCGCTTCTACGCAGAGACTCTCCAAGAGGGCCTACTCGGCAACAGGGGCGAAAGGAGAAGAACCAGTGAGCAGAGTGAGCACTGTGGACCCAACAGAACTAACCGCTTTGGTGTAGGCACGAATTCGCCCAGAGCCAAGAAGCTAGACGATTGAGAGAGGAAAAGAGAGCAGTCCCGACACTCAGGACAAAGAGACAACCTACGGCGGAAGGAACAGCCGTCGAGAAATACCGACAAACACTTGCTTCTCTTGATCTGTTCTGATCTCTCTTCCGGCCACGCTGTTCTTTCTCCTCGCGCTCGTTCACCTTCCAACCCCTTTTCTCCATCTCGACCTCAGCTCTTTTTCTGTGTCTATCTCCTTATACTTCCTCCTCCCCCTCACTTCCCTTTCTCTCTCTGTGGCGTTGGGTCCTCACCATGTTCGTTTGCACTTGTTCGAGGCGCTTCTCATCCTCCTTCTGGCGGCGCGTCTGTCGCTCGTGCGTCTCCCACATTTCCTTCACTTGCGTCTCCAACGCGTTTGCACACCGCGCCAGGTTCGCCGTCGTCGAAGACCGCAGGCGACGTTCCCCTTGCCTCAGAGACTGGAGCAGATTCGCATCTGCGAATTGGAGCGTGGTCACCAGAGAGCTGGCGAACTGCAAGCCACGCGCAGAAACAAAACGTCCGAGCTGGGCAACAGGCCAACCAGAGAGCGGCCAACCCCCACTCCTGGAGAGTTTTCGCGCCCACAAGACCCAGGAAAAAGAAGGGAAGCCTGCCGCGCGACATCTGCGTCTGCGCAGAGGAAGAACGCTACGAACAAAAGGAGAGCAGGCGACACACTGGGACGAAAGAAACGAAAAAGACAAGCGGTGGCCCCAGCACACAGCCGACAAAAAGGAGCCTCAACCGCGCTCTCCAAGCTTCTCGTTGTTCACGGAGCAAGGTAAACGAGTCAGAGACACTGCACAGTTGAGATCCCTTTGCATTGTGTCTCTTCGTCTGTCGGAGTAAACTTGAAAGGACCCGAGAACCGGCGCTCGCCTCTCCTTGTCCCCTCGAAGAGAAGGCTCCTCGCCCTCAAAGACCCCACGCCTTCGCGCCCCGTCACCCCCTGCACTGACCTCGGCTGCGGCTGCAGTCGCGTGCCGCATGTCTTTCGTCGCGCCGCTTGCCGAGGCTTTTTGCGCCGCGGAAGCGGCCGCTCGGATTTTCTCTCGCACTTGCTCCACCTGTGCTTGGTGGCGCCTGAGCATCTCCGCTGCATGCGCCTGCAGATCCTTCGTCCCCGCTTGCTTCGGCAGAGCCACGGACGCGCCAGCGCGGGCGCCTACGCCTTCTGGTCTGCCTGCGCCGATGCCAGCGGCCGCTCGCCCAAAGAGCAGAGGACTCACGTCCAGAGAAAACAGAAAGAGAGAAGAAGACAGACAAGAGCCCACGAGGGCGAGAGCCGGAAAGGCCCCGGCCGAGGCTGCTTCTCTGTGGGAGTCGCTTGCGTGCTTCAGCGTCTGCAGGGCCAGGGAACAAAGGAGCGGTCCTTGAGCAGCTGCATTCGCACACGCTCCCTCGTCCTGCGTCTCGGCTCCTCCCGCGTTCTTCACGGCGAGCACCCCACACAACGACACCCACGGTCGGCTCACGTCTCCGATAGGCCCCCAGGCGTCTCCTGGCGCCGCTGCAGCGGAGGCCTCCCTGGAAGCCGAGAGGAAATGACACTGGAGGAGACACACGCGACACGCGTCGTAGACGAAGGCCGCCGGCACTGCCGACACGGTCAGCGAAGGAGGCAAGGGAAGCAGCCCCAGTCGCCCGGCGACGCAGCTGTGAGCCTTTGACCCGCACACGCCCTCTGGACAGCGAGAAGCCGAGGGCGAAGAAAGAGGGTCTCTGGCGTCTGCGGCAGCGTCGCAAAAGTGAGATTTTTGAAGAAGGAAGAACTGGAGATGTTTCGCGCCTGGTGCGCCGCCCGCGCCATGGTTTCCAGTCTGACCTTCCGTGCCCTGCAATTCGCTTTGTTCTCCACACACCGTCCGCATGCAAGGCGTGATCTCGTCTGCCGACGCCCACACAAGGAGGTCTCCTGCCTCCGTAGCTGTGAGGAGCATCGTCAACGGATTCGTGGCGAAGAGTTGCACTCCGCAAAGAAGACGGTCGTTCTTCGCAGCTCCATCCGCGTCCTCTTCCGCGCCGCCTTTTCCAGCTGTCACGACGCAGTCTCGGACTGGCTGCTCCGCCGCGCGCACATCCTGCGGGCCCTCCTTTTCCGGGGCGTCTCTCTTTTCATCGTCCTTCTCGGTCCTCCGAAGGTCGCCTCTCAACGTGAGCCATTGCGCGGCAGGCACGCGTCGCCTGGCGGCGTCCTCTGGGCCGAACTGTCTCTCCTGAGGCCCGCGTATCGGAGCCTCCGACGGCACTGCATCCAAGCTTTCACCGACGCTCCGCTCGTCTCGCTGAATCAGCCACAGGCGCGTCTGGGGATCCAGGAGACACGCGTCGTGGCTGTCCCATCGTTCTCCCGCATCCTGCTCCGCTTCGACTGCTTCTTCGAGCAGCCGCGCCTGCGTCGTCGCCTCCCGGAGAGCGAGAGCGAGCGGCGCAGGAAGGGCGGGGACGCGGCTGGGCAGGAACGGACAGAAACAGAGACACGCAGGCGCGTCTTCCTCGCCTTCCACCGCCACAGACGCAGGCGACAGGAAGACAGAGAGCGCCGGCCAGAGGTCCAGAGCCTCCGACGAGCAGCCCAACGCAAAGTCCACTGGCAGAGTGCGCCTTCTCTCCGCGCCCCACGCTGACTGCGAGGCGGGAGGCTGGTCAGAGGAAGTCTGCCTGGGGTCTCGAGGCAGGCAGGAAGGAATGAAGATCTCCGTTTCCGGATGTTCTGTGCTCACGGCCACGTCGAACAGCCGCAGGACCGCCTGCTCAGCGTCGGCACCTTCGTCGCAACCCGCAGTCGACAGAGAGCCTTCTCTGCGGGGAGTCGGCGCCTCGTGGGAGAGGAGGACCAAGGCCGTCTCCGCGAAAGGGTGGAACAGACACTTGACCATGTCCCGGCGGGGCGGAGGCCCTGTCGGAGGGGGACACGCGCCGGAAGAAGTGCCGGGCGTGGGGAGTTCGAGGTTTCGCTGCAACTCGTCGAGGAGAAGAAGTCCGCGGACGCGTACCACTGTCTCGCCGTCTGTCTCTTCCTCTTCGTCCCAGTCTTCGTCTCGCAGCCAGCGAAGGACAGGTCGACGCGACGAGGCCTCCGAGCTCTCCCTCTCTCCGCCGTCTCCACAGACCGGTCCCCTGGCCCCATCCCTCGACTCGGGCCCAGCGAGTGCGGCGACGCAGCAGGCAGACCGTGAGAGAAGGGCGATGGCAGAGCCCGAGGCGTTGCAGCAGACGAACGAGAACGGACCTTGCGTTTCGACGTCGTATCCCAGCACGCTTACCAACGTAGTGTACGCCTGCGCCGTCTCGCCAGCGGCGGGGGTTTCTCTGGAACCGCCGCAAAGTTCGAAACCGTTCTCGGCCGCAGGCTGCGGAGACACTCGAATCGCCACGACGCTGCTGGGTGCTCCGCGTGCAGGAAACGACGAGCTCCACTGACGCACAATGGAGAACGAATACGGCCCTCCCGCGGTTCCGGAGCCTCTCGAAGACTCCCCGCCGGCACAGCTGCAGCTGAGTTGGACAGGAAGCAGGTCTCCGGGAGGGGTTGAGGGGGACGTCTCCGTGGACGGGAGGGGCGAGGCAGCCGGGACAGAACCGGACGCAGGCCGCGCGCTTCGCTGATGAAGTTGTCGCCGGTGGCTATCTGCGCGCGCGGCGTGCGAGATCGTGGAAATCTTTTCTCGGATGTGGGCGTGGGTGAGCGCCGAGCTGGGGAAGACTGAGGAAAACGAGCGGGAGGCGACACACGCACTTTGGCCTTCACTCCGCCTGTCTCTGTCCTCGCGGCCCGCGTCCCCGTCACTCGCCTCGAAGTGCTGGACACGCTCCAAGAAGGGCGAAGCAGCTTTGTCAGTTATCCAGAAGAGAGAAGAAAGTGGAAGGGGAGAACCCGTGCAGCTCGACCGCACCCTGTCCCTGCAGTCTCCAGTCTCCTCACTGGCGGCAACCTTCGGGGCGCCTCCGAGGGGGGAGGCGCGCACAGCACACGCCGCGCCTGCCGACTCAGAGCCAGAAGGAAAGAGTGGCGCTGAGAAAGGCGACGGAGTGGAAGAAGAGGGCGCGGCCGGAAACAAAGAACTCTGGTCGCGTCCTAAAGACGTGTCGTTGAGTTGCAGTGGAGTCGCACCCGACAACTGTGCAAACATGGGGGAAGAAGACAGACCTACTCCAGAAAGAGAAGAGGAAGAAGAGGACGAGCCTAAGAGGGAAGGCGCAGTGAGTGATGCGGAGGAGGAAGAGGGTTGAGTGGAGGGAGGAAAGAGAGAAGAAGAGCCCAGAGAGGAGGACAGGGAGGCCGAGGAAGCAAAGAGGGAAGGCGTGGAGAGTTTCGCTTTCTCCTCGCCACCCGTAGGAAGGAGGGACGATGAACTGGGGAAGAGAGATTGCTGGCCGCCTGCAGCCGTCGCAGAGCTCGTCGGTTTAGACGACGGCGCAGAGGTAGGAACGCCGAAAAAACTGGACATCTTTGCGAGGGGAGAAAGAGACGAAGGAAGAATCCAAGGATGAAAAAAGTCGGAGAGAAGAACGACGTGGTCACGAGAAAACACGGGAAGTTATTTCTCGTTGGAGGGAGCCAGCCGACGGCAAAAAAAGCACCTGGTACTCGAGAGAATCAAAAGCTGTGAAGGAAAGGCACTAAAGCACGTGTAACATTTCTGCTGTTTCTGTTTTTCGCAAGGACACCGGAAAGAACAGCGACCTGTACATACACCCGAGGTCCCCGCGGGTTGGACGTAGACGCAAAAGCGCTCCTTGTGCCTCCGCTCGCCGAAGCACAGGAAGCGGCACGGTGGAGAGGCAGAGCGAAAATACAAAGGGGAAAACCGTGAGAGATAGATGAAGCGCGTCTTCAAGAGAGAGCCTGTCGAGAGAATCGCCTGGCAAGGGAGCGGGCGCGGTTTGTACAAGAGAGGCTGCGCGGGGCGTGTCACCGTCCGGCGCGCGAGAAGGGGAAGTGCAAAGGGAAACGGAAAGAAGGATGAAGGCGAAGGGAGAAACAGAGGCACGAGCGAGCAGGCCATGCAGAAACGTCGATTTTTTTGTGCTTGCATGCTCGCTTCTAGCTCGGCAAAAGTCGAAGAAGCGGGACAAGAACTGCCGCCTGAGCTGTCGAGACAGCGCAAAGCGGGCGGGACGCGCATCCGCAAACAAAGAAAAGGTAGAGGAATTGACCGGAAGACGCGAACAAAGGACACGAACCTTAACGGAGACTCTTTTCCCTTAGACGAGGCGCAAATACATAGAGAAGGAAGAAGAGGGGCCAGCGAGACAGCACGAAAGACAACTCGAGCGATTGGCGGGCTTCCAGCGTCGAGAGTGTCTGTAGGAAAGTGGAGCGTCCTTGGCTGCGCCCAAGACGAAGAGATATCTACGTAAGCCGATATCGCCTTGTGTTTCGGCGTGTTTTTTGCGGCTGTTGCCGAGGAGAAAAGGCGCCCGCCCCCCCTCTCCTTTCCAGCGGAAAACTGCATGCACGACGTTTCTGGATCCGCCACGAACAAGCGCTGCAACCTCGCCACAACCACGGCAGAAACGAACGAAGAAGGCCTTCATCTCTCTGTGTGGTCGAAGATGTTTCTGCTGCCGAGTGGACCAGGGAAAAGACTGTTTCTCGAAACCGAGATCTGCGCTTGGCCGAGAGAGAAGAGAGAAGAGAGAAAAGTGTGTAAAGCGCCCAGCGCGGTGTGTGTGCGTGTCGCCCGGGGCCCGTGCGGCTCTCGAGCGAGTTCTGAGATTCCGGGGAAGTCGAGAGCACCTCAGAAGGTGCGTGACCCCAGCAAAAGAAGGGCTTTGATCGGAGAGACACACACAGAGAAGGTGAAAGGATCCGGGAGAAAGAGGGCAGAGCGCTCCTGACGCCGGTCGAGTCATCTTCTAGGCTGTTGAGCCGCAGCCGAGGGAAAATTTCAGAGCCCAACAAAACGCGAACGCACAGAAATTGAAAAGGTTCAGAAAGGAGAGCGGCAGACTGCGACCCTGTTACACGGCGCAAGAGGTCCGAAAAAAGCGACACCGGAGGCCGAGCCGTCGCACAGATTCGCAGGAAGGAACCTGTGCTCGTACATCTTCCTCACGCCGTACAAACGGCAAGTTAACGCACAGCCACCCACGTACTTTACACTATAGAGACATAAGTACGAAGCAGATGGCGCGGAAGTCAACTCTTTCAGGTCCAGTTAGTTCCCTGTACCACGAGCAATTTTTTGGGTCTTTGTTCTCGGCTGCTGCGGCGACATCATCACCGGTCCCGTTGAGAACCTGGAAAGAGGCCATACAGCGCGAGGGGACTCCAAAGTGATTAGAGAGCCATGCAGCTGATCGGCAGCGTATCTCTATCGGACAGCACGCGTGGATGAGCGCCGTCTTGCGGTAAGCACCCAGACCCAGCGATGGATCAGTGTCTCAGTCTCGACACACCGTTTTTTGTCAACGGCTTGTGGCTACACATCGACACAGGCGAAGGCGCCAAGAGAGAGAGGCCCCAAGCCCACGAAATACACGAAGAGGAGATCTGTAGGCTGCCCTTGGCTTTCCTCTCTTTACTACGGGGCCCGGGGTGTCGGGACACCAGGTGGAGTGTGCCTCGTCTAGAAGGGGTGACTGAGAAACGCCGAGAGCGGGAACCGCACGCGCTTTTTTAAAGACGCGATGTGTTTTTTTTCGAAAGAGCGTGCGCGACGCCTCGAGAGATTGGATCCCTTTTCTGTTCTCTGTCGGGCTGTTTCCGTGGTCTTTGCCGTCTCGGTCTCTCACGGGTCACAGACCCCTTTCCGCCGAGCTGTTTCGGTGGAGTCTAGGGCTGGCGGAACCGTTTGCTCGCGACTCCGCCGGATAAAAAAAAGGGTTACAAAAAATACCTGATGGCAATCTGCCTTGCCGTGCAGAAGAGAGGTCCTCACGACCCACACACACACACACGCACACACGCGAGTCTGTACGGTCTGTATGTACACTTGGAATCAAGCTGAAACTTCATTTCTGACTTGTTTCTAGTTCCTTCCTAAATCATTCCCTTCCTGTGGGGTTGCGAAACGCCACCCTGTTTTCCTCTTCCTCGATCGCCTCGAGTGCTCCACACCACCAGCGGAGAAACCCAGCAGCGATTCTTTCTTGGTCAAGGACATTGACAAGCTGCGTTGCATTCCCTCTTTCTCTCTCGCCCTTTCACTTGAGAGTTCCCCCCTTGAGACACACACAGTCGCCACACATCGGCATCACCTTAACTGAGCTCTGAGGGACAATCGAACCTTTCTTTTCCTCCGCTTCTTTCCGTCTTGTCGTTCTCCCGAGAGCGCGAAGCGGAACACAGCACTGAAACAGGCTGCTCGCACCCGCGTTTGAGGCCGGACACAACACCAGGGTCTCCTCACGCCATAGTCACGTCTTCTTCCACTTTCTCGCCCTTTGTCTCCGCGGGAGACGCCGAAGCAGACGAGGGAGCGCCCCCCTGCCGTCGGGCGTAGCGTCGGCTTGCCTCGTAGAAATGATTGGGATGGTTTCCCACGCCTTCGCCTGCATCGGCAAAGGGAGAAAGGACGCAGCCGGAGAGAAGTGCAAACGGTGCTGGCCGACCGCAAAACGCCCTCCCCCCCCCCGCCAGAGAAACACCACTTGCGCCTGCCTGGACACTGCATGTCAAGGGTCTGCCTCCACAGCCCCCGTCCATGTGGGGATCGTGGAAGGCCGCATTTCTGAGAGAAAAGGTAAAAACGTACACCGTCTCAGAGTCTAACCTAGAGATGTGCCAAACCGTCTGCATGCGCACACCTCTACCCTCTCCCCTGGCTCCAACCGCGAAGAAAAGACGGAAAGACAGCGTCCCCGCTGTTCTTTCTTCTCGCCGCGACAGCGGAAAAAACGCAAACTGCACTCGCGCCTGTCACGCCTCCCCAAGCTTCACGGCCATCGAGCGAGTCGAGGAGAAAGCCGGGATGCTTCCGCGAGAAGCACGCAGAGACCCTCGCGTCGACCCCAGGAAGGCGGGAATGGAGAAAGACGAAAAGAGAAAAGACAGGAAAGGCCGAGGAGAAAGGGCCATGGTTGTCAGGTGCCGCCGAGGAACGGGAGAGAGAGCGAAGAGGACGCAGCCACGTCTTACCTTCGCTTCCAGGGTGCGTTTGCATGAAGAACTCGCGACACGCCAGTTGATACTCGTTCGTGTCTTTGTACTTGAGGACAGGCAGCAGTTGGTTGACTGCGCGACACGAGAGAGGGAAAGCACAGGAAAACGCGATCCCTTAGGACAGGTGTGACCCTCGGGGAGGAAAACAGTGAGACAAGCACAAGACGCGAAATGCGCGAAAGGCTGCCGCCACAGGGGTCTGAGCATCCATTTGAATGCACATGTCTCTCGTCGCGCTCCCATCGCGACTCCCAGGGCCTCGTGCGAAAAAACAACCCCGCGCAACGAAAAAGCGTCTTCCTGCTTTCGCGGCTTTCCCCGCCTCGATCATACGGCGCCCTCTGCGCTCCAAAAAAAGGGGGCCCCTTTCCCTGTGGAGTCGAGCACCTCTCTTCTTCGCCCTAAACCCTTCCAAGTTAAAGACACGAGTTCGACTCTCGCCGTTTGCGAGCTTTCCGTGCGGCGGAAAGCTTGCATGAACCGGGAACAACGAGTGAACCGCAAAAAGATAAATCAAGCCATCCGATATGCACCACGGACGACATGCCTGCAGACAGGCCACCGGCTTTTCTGGGAAGTCAAGACGCCAGAAACGTTTGGAGTTTCGAAGTCGCCGCCTTTTAAAGTTCCTGAAACGAGACTGGGAACCTTCGTTCGGCGGGCTTTCTCCCCTGCACTTAACAGCGGTCGCGGGTGCCCCCGCCTCGGGCCCGCAGAGCGTCAACCGGTTTTCGATTTGCCAAGACACGAGCGGTTTTCTAAAAGACGTTTGAAGCATCTCGGCTGTACGTACAGCTGAGGCCGAACTCGCTGAGCAGCTTCTGGAGCTGCGGCCTGTCGAAGTGCTTGAACGGACATCCGTGGAAGTCGCCGACGCCGGGAGTCTGTCAGAAGCGTCGCAACAAAGTGAAGGACAGGCAAGTGTGAAGGCACAAAATACTCGCAGAAAGGCCTGTAAAGACAAACGAAGGGAAAGAGCGAAGGAAGCGCGGAAAAGAAGAGTGAACGGTGACGCGAGAAGGCGGAGATCGACGGGGCGACGGCGTGGCAAAGTTTGGCGAGCTCGAAGATGACACACATACATTCAGGCAGGCAGCATCTATCTCTCTCTACCACTCGGGAGCACGTCATCTACATATACACCCATATATATATATATATATATATATATATATAGATATCGATAGATGGAGGTCCGAGAGACCGCGCGCACGATCGGGAAAGACCCCACCACTGCGGTTCTTCAACAGAGGGAGCGCCTTGACTGTTTCGCGCGATGGCCTCGAAAGTTTTCCCGTTCCCGGTCAGTACCTGGAGCATGCCTCCTCCAGAAATGATTTTCGAGCAGCTCAGCGGCGGGTAGTCTGCTCGTTTTCCTTCTTGTCCATAGATGTGCCGCAGGGTGTAAGAATGCCTGGAAAACGCGACGGGGAGCCGAGACGCACAGACAAGGTGTATGTACACCCTAAACCCTAGCACGGCTCGACGACCTGAAACAGTCGCGTGCATGCGGCGGGCTGTCTCAGCTTGGACAGGCCTCGACAGCCTCGAAAAGTTCAAGAGAAGACTGGACACGCGCTGGGGAAACGGCCCATCTTTTGCCGAGAATGATAACGCGAGACACCGGCACACGCGGTTCTCGCGGTGTTCACCGCCCATCCACAAGACTGCGAAGCGCGTGCGGCGCCAAGCGGAAAGAAAGCAAACTCTCCCAAGAGACAGAACCACGTTGGCCATAACAGACAGAGAATGGGACAGCGAAGAGAGGGGAGGGGTAAAACGGAACATTTAGGGTTTCAGGCGCAGATAGCAGAGACTGAGAGAAGGAAAGAATACTTCACGCGCTCTGTGACATGCCCGGACAAGACTCTTCTCGCTCCTCACTCTCGGTCGAATTTTTGTGCGTCCTGCCACAGGGCGCGATTGAACTGGAGATTCTCGTCCAGCTTCATTCCTGCACCCTGGAGAAGATTGCAGAAAAACAAAGCATCCGGTGTCCGTAAGGGGAAAGGGCGAGACTGGGCGAGACACCGAGCTTGTTTCCAACGAAATGCCGTCTGCCGCTTTGCCTGGCGGCTCAGGAGATCCCGATGGACAAAGCCCAGGAAGGCGCCCGAGACTTGTTTGTGCGAATCGGGCGCCGTCCCCAAGAAAAAGAACATCGCCCGTGCACACGTCGAAACAAGGAAACGTGGAAAGAAGACGCACACAGAGAGATCGACACCGGTTCGGCTGTCCATACGAGGTGCTATCCATATGAAAACACACATAAATCCACATATATATATATATATATTATATGTATATATAGAAGGATAAGAAGTGTTCATCTCCGTCTCTGAACGCGTATGTATACGGCGTTTCTTCTGCGCGTCAACTGGTAGGCGGTCCCGATGTGTTTGAGTTGCAAGAGGGAGGAAGCACCGGGGACGTGAGGTTTCCTTCTTCACCGCGTTGTATTTCCCGCGGCCTTTTTCGAAAAACGTGAAGTCGCAAGCGCGAGAACAGGACAGGTAGACCAAAATGTTTCCTTCGCCTCAAGGGCTCACTTTGAAGAAGAGCCAGAGTTGAAGCCTGCCGGAGTGACGCATGTGGTGGTCACGCCTGCATGCGAAAAAAAAAGAGCAGCCACCGCGCAGGACGGAAAAAATGTGAAACGGAGAAGGCGGATCCTCGCGCGCACATTTGCGAGACTCGCTGCAGGCGACGCGTTTTTGTTTTCGCGCTTTGGACGCCGAGAAACTCCTCACGTACATGTAAGCCCCGAAGAGACGGCGCATGCACGGCGGGAAGGAAGTGCGCCATACCTGAAAAAAAACAGCCACAAGAGTCCAATCGTGGGTACCCAGCGGAGCCGTCGCCGCGTAAGACGGCACACTCGCGCTCCAGGGCAACGGCAGGCACAGAGACATCATTAAGTCGAGGTTCACGTGCACATTTATATCTTTCTACATCGATCTAGACATTTACATATATATATATGTAGATATGTAGATATGTAGATATGTAGACGTAGACACATGAACACTGTCGATCCAAGGTGTGAACTGTGTGAAGTAGAGTTTGCTTTAGCTGTTTTCTTGGCGCGTTCTCACGTCTTTGGCGTTTTGAGGCGTGAGGCGGTCCTCCGCAGTCTCCACGGTGTCCTTTCGGAAGTCCTTCCCTGCAGTCATTCAAGCAGAGAAACAGCAAGTTGATGGAGACAAAACAGCGAGGGACGTCCCTCACATGCCTGAGGGAGGCGAGCATCGCACGCCGTGCGGCCATCGAGGTGAGAGCCGAGAAACGCGCGAGATACCTCGGTTCAGTCCTGTGACTTGCATGCAGGGACAGTCAAGAGACGCGCCCTCCCTATGCGGCCTTCCCGACAAAGAGGAAGGAGACGCGGAAGCAGGCGAGAAAAACGGCAGATCGGAAAAAGCGTAGAGAGAACAGACGCGTGAACACGAGAGGAGAGAAGAGAACCGGAGGAGGTTTCCGAGAGCGCATTGCCTTCCTCTCTTCCTCGACAGAGACACGCGTTTCCGACAGGGACGCCGTGAGGGGCAACCAGAACCCAAGAGACGCGCGCGTCGCAGCGTGAGGAGCACAGTGACGACACTTTTCTCTGCTTCTAAGAACGACGCCGTCCTCGTGGACGCCTGCGCCGCGTTTTTTCCTCTAGGAAGTCTTGGGAGCTTCAAAACAAACCGCTCTTACCGATGTAGACTGTCGGGATGGCCATCAGCAACTCGCCAATTCGCGGATCTCCAAAGACGTTTGTCTGCATGCACGGGGGCAAACCGAGGGGAAAGCGGAGAAGATACATGTGCAGTTCATACACGCCCACCCTTACAAGAGCCTGGGCATCATTCTTTTCAGCCACGCGCGGAAGCTTTTTTGCTGCCGTGCACGGGGACAGATGTACGTTCTTGAGGGTGGCTGTTACGGAGGGTTGGATTTACTCTTTGTTTCCTTTAGGGCACACTCAGAGAAGGTGTGATTCACGCAGAAGCGAGACGCGGCAGCCCGCCTGGCTCTCTCCGGTGTATGTCCACGCAAACCCACGCTCAAAGCCTATTCGTAGAAATGCGTGGACATGCTTGATGCACGCTGTCCCAAAGAATGCAGCGCCTTCCCATTTGTGAATCTCTGGCGCTCTGGAAACGCATGCATGTGCAGCTCAGAAGCGACAGCCCGGAACTTTCTGAGGAGGCGAGAACAGGGGGGAAAGAACGCACCTGCAGCGTGGTCTGCCGAGACTCGAGGAGGGTGAAGCACTCTGACAACACCGTCCTGAGAAAGAAGGCATTTGCGCAAAAAGGAGCAGAGTGAGGCCCCGGAGACGAGGCCTTCACGAACGGGGTTACACAGCAACTCGCGCTCCCTGGTGTCTTGTTTGCCTTTTCTCCCTGTCCCGCTGTGAGTCGCAGGGCGTCCTCTGGCGTCTCTCGGGAACTCCGAGTCGCTCGCAAACGGGTTCAAGAGCGTGGCATGCATGCCACAAACAGGGGAGAGAGCGTGCAAGTGCGGAACATCTCTCTGTCAACTCTCTAGCTGAAGAGAAAAGCGTCTCCCTGTGGGCTGCGACGCAGGCCTGTTGGCGGCGAAAGGGGAGAGTCCTTCGCGTGTATGACGCGTATGAGGGCGACGGGAAAAGACGAGAGGAAGGAGGACAAGACAGGGAAGAAGACGGCAAACACAGCAAAGCCGAAGAGAGGGGAAGGAAAAAGTGTGCAGGGAGACGTGAGAACGAGAGCGACGTACTTGAACTTGCTCAGCAGAACCTGGTCCATGTCGGTGAAGGGGACGTAAGCGATGAAGCCTGCGGGCCGAAGAGAGACAGAGAGGAGAGGACAGATGAGAAGCCTCTTTCTGAGAGGAAACGTGGCTCTACGAGAGGGCGTGAGGCCGTTCAAAGCGGGAAGAAACTGCCTCCGACCTGAAAGTGCTGACTGCCGCTCACTAACAGCACCAGCCTGCTGTTTTGCTGGCGAAGGACCGGCCAAGACGCGAAACCGACAACGCGAGAATGCGCGAGACCGAACGCGAGATACCAGAGACGTCGCTCCTGTTCATTCAAACAGACGGCAGGGTTTGCCTCTGTGTTCTACTGTTTTCTCTTCCCGTAGGCTTTTAGTTTCCGGCGATACTCCTCGGGCCTCTCCGCCCCTCAGCATGCGGAGGGGCGAAGGCAACAAGGGTGGGTTGCGGCGACCAGACGCAAATGAAGAATCTGTTTCCGGCGTCGAATTTAATCAAAAGGAAGACAAAACTACTTATACCACTAGATGCGTGGGCAAAATCAACATTATACGACAATACGGCCATCCGAGTGACAGGGTAAGGCGTTGGACTTACGGTGGACGTACACCCGACGCCTAGCTACCAGAGACGCCGCATCGGGGTAGAAGGGAACCTGCAGGTAAGGTGGATGTTTGGCAGAAAAGGAAAAACGCGTCTTCACTGAATGCGGGTGACCGTCACTCTGTCTTCTGTAGCTGTTGAGAGGCAAAGAGCCAGGTTTGTCGCAAGCTAGGAGGCGAGAAAAGCGGCGCATGCAGGGACGGAAACTGCGGCTCGGGCTGTGATAGAGGGGCCGACACACTTTTCGAGAAAATGCCAAGATCCACACGAAGCAAAGACCAGCCATTGGCCAGGCCTAGAGGGACGAGCGCAAGACTCTCTGGTGCGTTTTGTTTCCTCTGACTCGTACACCTGGGAAACTCCCCGGGAGGGATTCTACCTAGCCGAACTGCAGCGCAATGTCTCCTGTCCCTCTTTGTTTCTACGCGCCCTGAAGCCCGTGAACAATGTCGACGAGGACGCGTCGGCGACAGGAGACCAGAGAAAACGCGAAGTGCACAGGAGAGAGCAGACACACTCACAAGAAAGAGACGGAGCTCCTGATACGAGTAGGCTCCGGTAGTATCGCCGCCGCGGAACTCTGTGGCGCGTTGCCACAGATTCATAGCGGGGGAGTCCGATCGTTGAGGTCGCGTCACCTGACGGCAGACAAAACAGAGAGATGCAGGCACAGAAAAGTTGCAACCGGCCAACGGCACAACAGGGGGCGGGACGAGAAGCCAGAGCGTGAGAAGAGGATAACAGACCCGAGAAGACAGGCAGAGGAGAAAGAACACACGAGAGGCGAGCGGGAAGCAGCCACGAAGGTAAGAAGAGAGAAGAGAGAAGAGGCGCGAACTGGGAGGCAGAGAGAGGAGAGCGCGACAGAAGAGACGAGAGAGATCAAAGAGAGGACAAACGCAGCTTGCTCGTTTCGCAGAGAGACGCACAAAATCGTAGTCGAGGCCTTCTCGGCGAAGAAACTCATTGAAAGGCTGGTCCCGCTCGAACCCTGTGCTGGTCGAATCGCCTCGATATTTCATCAGCTCATCTGTAGGCATCACAGCACAACGTTCAGACCGGATCGGGACGTGCCAGCGAGAAACCTACAACGCCAGAAAAGCTTGCACGGGACAAAAAACGCATGCAAGACCCGTGGTTATGGCAAGAGAGCTGCGGCCGCGTCGCACGTCGTATATGGGTCCACCGCAGGCAACGGTGCCGCAACGATCGGCGCACGAAGGTACTGGGCCACGTATCCGCACATGTAGTTAAACGAATGCCCGCATGCGCTGTTTGCATGCACTTCGGCCAGCGCTGGAGATGCGTACACGCGGAGAGGCGTCGAAACCTGCGGCAGGATCGGAATATGCCGAGAACGATTGCTCAAGGGAGAGTCGAACAAGCGGACACAGAAGCAGAAAAGGATGTGGGGAGCGCACCGCACACCGCCGAGGTCGGTCTAGAAGGGGATACACGTGAATGCTTCTCGTCTCTGTCCTAGGTTTCCTCGTTTGGGCACGTCACGTCGAGCGTTTGGCGGCTTTGCGCTCGAAACTCACCAAGGCGGTACAGGAACAAGCGTGCCTCTTGCCGAACAAACCACTGTTGTCTCTCTTTGTCTGTGCTGAACCTGAAGAGTCGCAAAGCTCGAGGAGACACGGTACAATTTTCACGCGTTTCGTACACTGCCGGAGACACACGTGCACGCGCAACGCCGGAGACAGAGGCGGCGCGTTTCCCCGCTCCTCGCCGAAGCCGAACCCGAAGCTCTCCTGTCTCCTCCGTCCTCTTCGGTTCTCCCTGAAGCGTCGACGCTCGCAACGTGCGTTTCCATCACTTCAGTCGAGAGGGATTGGGTGAAGCATCCGGAATCAGGAAGACCGTTCGAGTGCTGTGTGAGGGTTTTCTTGCTCCTGGCAAAGGCCCTAACCCACAGACTGTAACCTATATCTGTTTATCTCTATATCTGTGTACAGAAATGACGATCCGGCTAACTCTCCACGTGTCGATAGAGGAACTCGAGCACGCTTCTATGAATTCATTTCATGCCCATCCACCCAAGAATCCGTTTATCTCTAGCCTGAACAGACGGTCCTATCTCACACACGCAGTCCCGAAAGCGGAAGAAGAGACCGCCGACACGACACAGACGCGACTAGCTCGTGGGCGCTGAATGCGCAGAGCCCCGGAGGTTCTCTTCTGTGCGTCTCCCTGCCTGCCTGTTTCACTCTGCAAATCGCCTGCAACTCGAGAACGGCCACCCATCTTTGACGCTCGGGAAAGGAGTCTTCCAGCTGGCCCGGCGCTACTGGTTTTCCTGTCTCTCTCGAGGCTGTCTCGCGAGTGTTCGGCTTTCTGGTTCTTTGGACGGGCGTCACCAGCCTGTCTCTAGACACCGTCGGAGCAGCGTTTTCGACGGCCCACAGCCTCAGTGCCGAGCCCGAGCGGTCGCGGCTTACGCGAGTCTCAATGCAAAGTGCGAAATGGCGTCTCGCATCGCCACGGCCTGTCTGAGGTCCGGAGAAGGCGCAGGTGCGCCACCAACAGGTCGTCCGAGCATGAACCCGGCCTCCTCGAGGAGCTCTTTCAGCTGGACTTCTGCCGTGGGAGCGCGCACGCTGCCCGCCGTCGCTGGAGCGCTGGCGGCTTTCCTCGATCCACTGTCTCGGAGAATCGCTGGACTCAAGGAGGTCTCTGCGCCGAACTTCTCGTGGAGAAAATTCAGGACTGAAGGCAGCCGCACGGAAGAAAGGGAACTCGATTGACGCGCTCAGGAGAGACCAGGAAAGAACCGATCCAGGGCACTGCGGTTGGAGCGCAGACGCCTTGCGAAAAGAACGCAGGAATGTGCACAGAAGCACGCTTTCGAGCCGCGTTTTTAGGCGACCACGAGGTCTGGGGCCCAGCGAGAGAGACACAGAGACACGAGGGCGTGCAGGGGGCCGACACACTGAGAACGGGGGGCTGATCCCAAAGACGGCGCGCCGGCGTCCGAGGCCAGGCGGGAAGGCATCTCAGAACAGGCGCAGGCAAAACACAATGTGAGGCGGATGTCTCGGCACCTGCAGAGACCGGCCGACGCTCGCAGCAGAGGCGCAGGCATATAATGAAGGGCGGAGTGGGGCAGAGGCGCAGGCGTCAGGCACGACACCGGCAGCGACACGGCAGAGAAGCGACGCGAAGGCGCCACAGCCAGCTGGCCACACAGTGCGGCCGAAATATCCCGGAACGGAAAGGCGCATGCGCGTGTGCGACCGGGTAAGCAAAACAGATGACAGGGGAAGGCGGAAGTGAGGAGCGGCCGTGTGGAATCGAGACACACAGGAGTGCTGTCGGATCCAGAGGACGAAGCAGCTTTTCGGCGCTCTGGGGCCTTCCCACCTCAGCGAAAAGGCAGAGTGAAAAGGCATTGCCCCCACGCGACGGCGCCGCTGTGCGCGCCGGCAGCCCCATGTTGGGAGGGCTTTCGCTATTTCTGTGTTTCCTCGTGGGAACGCGAGGAAAAGACGGGAACGACTCAGCGATCTGTCAGAGACGTGTTGCTCTGCACAGAGAGACCAGCGGCCTGGGCACTGTAAGGCAGAGACACAGCTGAGAGGACAGCGCGGCAACGCGTTCGCGCCACAACAGGGGGGGGATACCCGCGACAAACGCGAGGCAAGGCTGACACCACAAAGCGGCGCAGAACCACCGCGAGCTCTCGAAGAACTCGGAGACGGGCGGTGGGACTCACCTCGAAGGCGTTGAACGGCAACCTCTTCAAAGGCGCTGACTGGGATGGCAGACAGCTCGGGAAGATGCTGGTAGAGGGAGATGGGGTGCGGAAAGCGCCCGAGAAGATCGTAGGTGTACGCCGCTCCGCGCAAACCGAGGAAACTGTCGACGAGGGAGTTGTCGGGCCCCGCGCGACTTCTCTCATCCATCGGGCGCCCGCTGATGGACACTTGGCCGGGGCGGCCAAAGCCCCCTGCGTCGGAGGGCGACAGAGAGAAGCGAGGCATCGTGTACGAAACAGAGGGTGAAGAAAACAAGAGACGAACTGCCCCTGACCGAGGCAAAGGCGAAGTCTTTCAGGGAAGCTCTCAGAAGAAAAGACGGGGAAGAATCCAAAACAGAGGGAGGGAACCGAAACGGGAGCTGCCGAGAGGTGTGAAGGAGAGCACGGACGCGAGACAGGAGCATGCACGAGTTCACGGATTTCCCTTGTTCACGCACTGCGCACATCTACGTATATATGTATATATGTACATATGTATATGCGTAAGAGGAGCGGAAGTACGGAGGACAGAGGCAACCCCGACGTGCATGTTGCCTTGAGCTTCGCCAAGTCGAGAAGTGCGAACACGCGGCGCAGCGGTTTGTGGCACATGCGGCGGTTGTCCGGTGTGGTGATCCGCCTCGCACACTGGAGGGAAACAGACTAAGGGCGGTAGGTTTTTGAGAGGGTTTCAAGACCGTCGACGCCAGGGAAACAAGAAACACAAGACGCTTCGCAAGGTGCAAAGAGTTCGGAAAAAAAGGAAGCAGTCGCGGACTGGGGGACTCGAACGGAGGGCCCTTCGCGGTCTCAAAGTCGAGCGCGCTGGCCGGAGATGTCACTACACCGGACACAGGAGCAAGAGAGGTCCGCCAAAAAGAGAGATCGCGTGCACAGGGATGCCCGTGTTCGAAGGAAGCAAACGTCAGGCTAGCCTCAACGAAAGTGGTGAGGCGGGAAAAAACTTGAAAGGGTAAAAGTCTCGGAATGCAGCCTCTAATCTAAACGGGGAAACGGAGTGGCGGCAGGGGGCCATCCTTCACCTGGCCTCCAAGGGGACCGCAGGTTTTCTACCGGTTTTGCCGGTGTCTCTGTTCCCCTGATTCCTCCTGAAACTTCAGTTCATTGCCACCGAAGCAGAAAGAAGAATCTGTGTTTCGGTTCTGGGGTTTGTCCGTCCCGATTTTCTCTCTGTTGCGGCAGAGTGCAGGAGGTGATGGACTCATCACTACGGTGCACATGCAAGACACACAGGGCGTGGTCCGTCCGCAGCGCTTGCTGACTTGCATGCCTGCGAGTCCTGGGACGCAGTGAGAAAAATGAAGGAATCTATGCTTCATGAGAGCAAGACCCCAACGCGCTGCCTCCATACATGAGCTGGAGTTGACAAGAAAACACATGCAGTATTGTTTGCCCGCGTAACTCGCACATCAGTACGGGCATGCACACCCCCCAGCTCGGGAACGCCTACACACTGACGGCAGCCAGCGTGCTGAGTGCGATGGCGGATTTTGTTCTGCGTTTCCAGCAGACAATTGGGCAGAACAACCCCAGATTTTCCAGTGGATGCGTCGGGAGGACGTTAAATTCATCACTCCCGAGTATGGATGAGATGTACAGGGAAACAGAGAGGCCTGAGACGGAACGGGCAACGAAACAGAGCCAGTGGAGCGGATGGCGACCGTCCGCACACGGCGCATGCGAAAGTGGGTGCAATGGTGTTACGCCGTTGTCCATGTAAGTTTGCCGTTGTAATAGGCTCAACGATGGGCCGACCACGCGTTAGAACCGATGGTTTCCACGACCGAGGTGTAACTTGCTTCCAGCACACACGACGCAGCAATGCGCAATATTCGTTACAGCTTGGGGGAAAGCTGTGCAATCGAAGTAATACCCGAACGCATTACCTTTTGGCATTCCCGATGGCTGGCTGCGCTCCGACGCCACCCTCCAGCTGTCTGTTCTCGTTTGCAGCGCAGCAAGATTTGCAGTGCAGCAGGATTTGCAGAGCTGCGGTGTCCCTTTTCGGGTTTTCATTCCGTGTGGTGGACAGACTAGACTACAATTGGTTCAGGCACCGTTTAGCCCTCAAGACTGCTCGCTCTCCTGCGCCAGCTGAATACCAAGTAACACACACCCCAGATCTTCCTGGGGTTCGTGTGTGTTTATGACCTAGAATACGTGCCGGTACTTCCATGAAAATGCATTGGAGTCCAGTGAGTACAAGCATTTTAACAGTACAGAGAGAGTCGAACGCATTCATCCATTGAGACACGCGAGTGTACAGCATCGAATAGCATCATGCATTGCAGTTCTGTGAATGGTAGGAAAGCTCTCAAAACGAGGAGACTGCAGAATGGCCTGCATGGATTTTTGCCCTGTGTGATGAACTCCGTCTCGACTAACACAGGAGAAGACCCAGCGACCCAATCTATATACACGAGATAAACTGAGATTTGATGAGAAGGCAGCCTGACACACACACGATGTGGGCGTGTATGGCGCCGAGTAATTTGGAGCGACACTGTACACACTTAAGCATGCCTATACTCGTTCGAACTGCAAGTGTTTTTGTAACACTTCCAGGATGTGACCAGCGTCTGGTAACCACGTCAGGTTTCAGGAAAGGAGGGTGGCTGCGACGATACGTCCACGATTGCCATACAACACTTCACAGTGGCGGGTTTCTCAGCAGCACTGCTGATAAACGGGCAATCGCCAGGGAAGGTCGTCTGGCCTATGAATCGAATTTCGAGCTTTACAGCTGCCGAGTTTAACCA